>NC_140514.1:28905729-29420729 GCF_964339955.1 Pipistrellus hanaki
CTGCTTATTATTACTGTTACTTATACTGTCTCTGCCATTACTACCCGGTTTCCCCGAAAATAAGACAGTGTCTTATATCAAATTTTTCTCCCAAAGTTGTGCTAGGTCTTATTTTCAGGGGATGTCTTATCTTTCCAATGTGCTAGGTCTTTATTTTTGGAGGATGTCTTATTTTCGGGGAAACACGGGTAGTACTGGTTCGTTCTTGTTCTTGCTCCTTTTCCTCTCAAGCATTTCTCTCTAGCTCCTCAACTTTAGTCATAAAATGCCCACAGCTGTCTCTAGAGCCAGTTTAGGTCTCTGTGTCCTCCTTCTCTCCTAAATACCCAATTCTCTGTGAATGCCCATGCAGCTGATTTCATTAGGAAAAGTATGAAAAGTAAGCACTTTTCATTCGCAAATATGTTAGCATTTTTTTACTGCAAACCTTACTTGTTGTCCATCTCAGCACCAGAAAGTAAGAGCGACTGAAACAAGAACTTGGAAAAGCAGCCTCGTTAGGAAAGCAGCAGCTGAATATGGAGAGAGTAGTTTAAGTCGCCTTCCTGCCATGGCTAAATCTGGTCACTAATTTAAAGAAAAATTAGTAAGTCCATGGAAAACTTGTATTTTTTTTCTATGAAGTGTTATAAAGTGTTGGAATTAAGTAATGAGAATTACTTGAATGCTGTAAGTTACAGGGCATGTGCTCTTTTTACCCTCCTGCGTTCATGGTACAAAAGGGAAAATGGTCACCGCCATTCTCTGCACAAAATTATGGTAGAAGTTCACATCTTGAGAAGAGATCTAATTAAGTCAAAACTTAAGGAATTATGAATCCAAAGACTTAACTCCCAAATCACAACATTAATGTGGAAGGTTCACTTAAACTCCTCATTCCTGAGTTTCTCCCTCTGTTTTTTCTTGCTGCTGTGTCCTTGGTCAAGTTCTTTTCTTGACCTCTCTCAAGGTGGGGTTCACCCTTTTTCTTATAAAATAAGGATCATAATAGCACCCCATAGAATTCTGGTGAAGATTAAATGTGATCATTTATATGTAGTTCACACTGATCAGCTCTTAGTAAATATAAGAAACACTGCCAGTGTGTCCAATAACATAGTAATCATATATATATTTATAATTAAACTAATGCAGTGTTATTTATCATAACTGCTTGCCTAGTACATATATATTTCATTGGGGAATTGTGTGCATTTTTAAACTATTGTTTTGGAAGATCCTTTGGCACCTCATTTGGGCATAGCACCTGGTATATTTTCATTAGAACAGAGATAAATACGTATTTATACACAAGCATAATTTTTTTTTCTTACCAAAGAGATCAGAATAGCTAAAAAAAAAAAAAAAAAAAAAAAAGAATAGAAAAATGGAATACTAGGTACCTGTGATCTTTGCATATGCACTTTCAATAGCTAAAATCTTCCATTTGGGGATTTGAGAATGTATTTGCCATACTTCATGAATAAAAAT
Organism: Pipistrellus hanaki; assembly: GCF_964339955.1. Lineage (NCBI taxonomy): Eukaryota > Metazoa > Chordata > Mammalia > Chiroptera > Vespertilionidae > Pipistrellus > Pipistrellus hanaki. Next base: position 28,907,200 of record NC_140514.1, read on the forward strand.
CTATGGGTATTCAGACACTTTTAATAGATAATTTAAGCTCAGTAATACAACCTATTGATTGTTTGCTTTAATTTTCACTATCAGACCAAATAAAGCAGAGACAGATGGCTTTTTGGACTTACACTAGGTTTAAGCTACAAATATGTTGCCCATTTTTGAGCCTATGTAGTTCATCTGAAATCTGTCACACTATATATGTAAACCTTCCATATTTAAGGTAAAGACTGTGGGTTAAAGATCAGAAGACCCAAGCTCTCATTTTGGCACTGAATACACGTGACCTCTTGTGAATCACATCATCTTGCTGAACCTCAACCTTTTCAACCTATGAGGTAAGACTAGATCAGAGCTTCTCAGTCTTTAGTGTTTATACTAATTACCTAAAGATTCTGATAAGAGTCTGATCAGCAGACTCTTGGGTAAGGCCAGAGACTCTGCACTTCCATCAAGCTCCTATGTGATGCCAGTGATGCTGGTAGCAAAGGAGTAAATAAATCATTCAACAACTGATTTACAATTTGAGGTTTCTATGAAATTATTCATAAGAAGACATGTCATGATGGCTCCAAACAGGGGTCAAGCACAAACACTAACAAGGGTCTAGTACTTTACAGTCAACTAAGAAGTCATCACAGTTTCTGATAAACTCAGAAAAGTTGAATCACCGGCTCAAGGTCACATGTAATATTGACAATATGTGGCAAAGCCAGGGTCAAATGTAGAACCTCATCTCCAACTAGCTGAGCTCACATACCTCCACATGTTCCATGGTCACTTTGCTTTCAACAGGCTCCAAAAATGCATGAAGCCAAAGAAGCCCTAACAGCCGAATGGAGTCTCATACACAGCCAGATGTTTATGCATTTATTTGAAGTTACCTAAATATTGATAAAATCTAGTGTTTATCTGTTACAGCCAATTTAAGATTTTTCTTCTCTTTCATATCTTTTCGTTATTTTTCTGCTGCATCCAATTCATCAAGTACAGAAAAGCCTCTCAGGCTAGCATATACAACTTTCAGTTGCTATCATACATGAGTTCTAGATCTTAAAGGCCAAAAAAGCATCTATTTAACTAAAGAGCTATAAGGCAGCCATAAAAATTATGGATCACAGAAATAAGCAATTAGTGTTATCTTCAATTGCTTTATTGGCAGTATTCACTCGTTAGAATAGAGGCAACCGTAAAACAGATTGCAACATACTGTATAACAGCATATGGGATTTTACATTATAATGCTACTCTCTGCCAAGAAGTCATATTTTCATTTGAATGCATGGAACAGATTATCACAGGGTTTCCAGCATTAGAAGTGGATGACCCTCACTTTTTCTGGTAGTTGTTTTTAAAAGGCAATTCCTGAAGTTAGGAATAGATCAAAATAAGTGTGGTGGTGAACAGGGCTGTGTTATGTGCCTGCATCCTGCGCCATTGGAGACTGGGCATGGCATGGAGCTACAGCAGATAATAAAGTCAATCTCTAATAGAGGAGAGCTGAGGGCTTGCCAGTCTTCCAAACCAGCTGGCGTCAATTCTGGGGGAAGTTGCTCACCCGCCCATCTCATCACAGCTGAAGTGCCACATAAGGCACCACTAGGACAGGGAATAGAAATAAAACAATAGGAATAATAATACAAAAAAGAGCAGGATCGTTATTTAACATTGGGAAATGTCATCTTGACAGCTACTCCGCCATTTTTATAGAAAGTGTCTGTAAGCATGTTTATATGCTGCAGATTATATATATATATATATATGCTGCGGGGTGCACATTTCAATAGGCCAAGCTCTCAGAAATCACCTACAGGCCTAGAGTTTAAGAGTTTTCCAATTCCCTCAGACATTTTACACATTTCAAAATGGCACACCTGGAAATAGGACTATAGGCCCACTCTCCTGTTCTCCTGTTTCAACAGTTCAAGTTGAAAAAGGAGTAGGGAAAGGTATACCTAACAAATTCTCTTTCCAAGATCAGCTTGTGGTATATAGCAAATGAAAGGCAGGATTACTGAAAAGGAAGTTTGTGTGGTTTCAAATTAGAAGTCATATTGTTGCACTCACGGTTGATCAAATAAATATTAATCACCAAATGTACTATTTATATCACTTCTCACACAATTGAAATATGTCTCAAATGTGTTTTTAAATGGTGACTAAAACACACTGGGAGGGCAAAAATATACATATATCCTTTTATAAAATCTCACATATGAGGGAGCTAGAGGCATATATAGTAATTTACCAGAACAAAGGAATATGTTTGAATTAGTTTCTGTGTGTTTTTTGCTATTTATACTGATCTCATAAAATCCAAATAATTTTATAAAGTCTTTAGTCTATGTACAGTAAAAACACATTTAAAGTAGACTTTAACCTTATATAATGTTCCAGTGAATTAATATATTCACTTAAAAATGTGTTTCTAGCCTTAATTCTATAAAAAGTATAAAATTATTTAAAAAATTTGTTGTAAAGAAATTTATAATTTTGAAAAAAAAGATTCTCCTAAATGATTGCAAAGGAAGTGATAATGTAAAATGAAGTATATCAGAACTGTCCTTTGGTTATCAGAAAAGGGTGTTGGATTTTATCGAATGCTTTTTCTGCATCAATTGATATGACTATATGATTTTTATCTTTCAATTTGTTTATGTGATGTATCACGTTTATTGATTTGCGGATATTGTACCATCCTTGCATTCCTGGAATAAATCCTACTTGGTCGTGGTGTATGATCTTTGTGATGTTCTTCTGGAGTCGATTTGCTAGAATTTTGTTGAGGATTTTGGCATCTATGTTCATGAGGGATATTGGCCTGTAATTCTCTTTCATTGAGTTGTCTTTATCTGGTTTTGGTATTAGGGTGATGCTGGCTTCATAGAAGGAATTTGGAAGTGATCCTTCCTCTTGGATTTTTTGGAATAGTCTGAGGAGGATAGTTTTTAGTTCTTCCTTGAATGTTTGGTAAAACTCTCCTGTGAAGCCATCTGGCCCTGGGCTTTTGTTTGCTGGAAGCTTTTTGATGACTGTTTCAATTTCTTCCCAAGTCACTGGTTTATTGAGATTTTTAGATTCTTCCTGATTGAGTTTTGGAAGATTATATTTTTCTAGGAATATGTCCATTTCCTCCAGGTTGTTTAGTTTGTTGGAGTAGAGTTGTTCATAGTATTTTGTAACAATCCATTGTATTTCGGTGGGGTCTGTTGTTATTTCACCTCTTTCATTTCTGATTTTGTTTATTTGGGTCCTCTCTCTTTGTTTCTTGGTTAGTCTGGCTAGAGGTCCATCTATCTTGTTTATCCTTTCAAAGAACCATCTCTTGGTTTTGTTGATCTTATGTATTGTTTCTTTGGTCTCTATGTCATTTATCTGTGCTCTGATTTTTGTTATTTCCTTCCTTCTACTTACACTGGGCTTTTCTTGTTGCTCTTTTTCTAACTCTTTGAGTTGTAGAGTTAGATCATTTGTTACACTTTTTTTTTAGTTTTTTGCGATAGGCTTGTAAGGATATGAACTTCCCTCTCAAAACTGCTTTTGCTGTGTCCCATAGATTTTGGATTGTTGTGTTTTCATTGTCATTTGTTTCCAGGATGTTTTTAATTTCTTCCTTGATTTCTCTGGTAACCCAGTCCTTGTTTAATAGCATGCTGTTTAGTCTCCATGTGTTTGATTTCTTTGGATTATTTTTATTGTAGTTAATTTCCAGTTTTATGCCATTATGGTCTGAGAAGATGCTTGATATGATTTCTATCTTCTTGAATTTGAAGAGACTTTGCCTATGTCCCAAAATGTGGTCGATCTTTGAGAATGTCCCATGTGCATTTGAGAAGAATGTATATTCTGTGGCTTTGGGGTGGAATGTTCTGAAGATGTCAATTAATTCCATCTGGTCTAGTGAGTCATTTAGGATTGATATTTCTTTGCTGATTTTTTGTTTAGATGATTTGTCAAAGGGTGACAGTGGGGTATTAAAATCTCCTACTATGATTGTATTGCTGTTAATCTCTCCCTTAATGACCTCCAGCAGTTTTTTTTTTTTTTTTTTTATGTATTTGGGTGCTCCTGTATTGGGTGCATATATATTTACCAGGGTTATTTCTTCTTGTTTGATTGCTCCCTTTAGTATTATGAAGTGGCCTTCATTGTCTCTTGTTATGTCCTTCACTCTGAGATCTAATTTGTCAGATATAAGTATTGCTACCCCAGCTTTCTTTTCATTTCCATTTGCCTGGAAAACCTTTTTCCATCCCTTCACTCTCAGTCTGTGTGCATCTCTTTTTCTGAGGTGGGTTTCTTGTAGACAACAGATGTATGGGTCTTGTTTTCTTATCCAATCTGTTACCCTATGTCTTTTGATTGGAGCATTTAAACCATTTACATTTAATGTTATTAATGATAGGTACTCATTTGATGCCATTTTTATTCTATACCCCTGTGTTCCTTCTTCGCTTCCTATTTCTTTATTTTTACAGTAGACCCTTTAGCATTTCTTGCATTGGTGGTTTGGTGGAGATAAATTCCTTTAGTCTTTTTTTGTCTGTGAAGCTCCTGATTTCCCCTTCAATTTTGATTGATAGTCTTGCTGGGTACAGTATTCTTGGATTCAGACCCTTTCTTTGCATGACTTTGTATATTTCATCCCATTCCCTTCTGGCCTGATAAGTTTCTGTTGAGAAATCAGTTGTTAGTCTGATGGGGGTTCCTTTATATGTAACTTTCTGTCTCTCTCTGGCTGCTTTTAAGATTCTAACTTTGTCATTGGTGTTTGCCAATTTAATTATAATATGTCTTGGCGTCGGTCTTCTGGGATCCATTTTGCTTGGGACTCTGCGAGCATCTTGGATTTGTGTGGGTTTTTTCTTCTCTATCTCAGGAAAATTTTCTGTCATTATTTCTTGAAATACGTTTTCCATGTCTACCTCGGTTTTCTTTCCTTCCGGAACCCCTATTATTCGAATATTGTTTTGTTTTGCATTGTCCCAAAGCTCCCATAAGCTCTCCTCCTGCTTTTTAATTTTTTTTTTCTAGAAGCTGCTCTAATTGGGTATTTTTTTCCATCTTGTCTTCTAGCTCACTGATGCGATCCTCTGCTTCTTCTAGTCTGCTCTTGATGCTTTCTATTGAGTTCTTCAGAGTAGCGATGTCATTTTTCATTTCATCTTGAGTCATCTTCATTTCCTCTTGGGTTTTTTTCATTTCCTCTTAGGTCTTATTCATATTGTCAAATTTGTCTTCCATTCTTTTTAGTCATCTTAAGATCATTACTCTGAATTCTTGCTCTGGTAGGTTGCTTGCCTCTATATCGTTTACTTCCTTTTCTGGTGAAGCCTGCTTTTCTTTCATATGCGGGCTGTTTTTTTGGTCTCCCCATGATCTAGGATGTCTGGTTGTGTAGTTCTCTCTCTCCTGCTTTGATTTAAAGGCACAAAATACAACACAACCAGGTACAACACACAAGGCACTGAATAGAAATGTGTTTGCGATATTAATAACCACCAATAAGGGTGACTAGAACCCAGCTAACAAAAACATACAATCAAACAAAAAGCATAGGCAAATCAATCTTATAAAAGAAAAGCATACAACTTCAGTAAAGTTAACATTCAACATACAACTTCAAAGAGTTAGAGAGAAAGACTGTTTTGTTTTTTTTGTTTTTTTTTGTTTTTAGGACAACTGCGAGGGAGGTGTGAATGGGTTTGGAGCAGGTAGTTGGAAATTAGATGCATACAAGTAGGGTGAAATTTTAGGAGGGGGTAGACAGAAGGAATGGAGGAAATCTAGAGCAGGAAAGGGTTAAGATAAAGAGGGTATCAAAGGAAAAGATTGGAAAGAGGGTGAAGGCATAAAGGTAGGGTTGAGATAGAATAAAGCGTTGGAGAAAGAAGGATAGATAAAGACTGTAGAACAGTAATCCTGAAATTAAAAAAAAAAAATATATATATATATATATATATATATATATATATATATATATATAATCAAATGAAATAAAAATAAAAATAAACAAAAGAAAATAAGATGAAAAAGGTAAATTAGTAGTAGTAATAATGTTGATTACATATACAATGTAATAATTATCAAGATAAAATCAAGTGAGGAAAAAGAAAAATAGTTTCTTGAGTAAACGTTGCAAATAATGAAAACAAAAATAAAAAACAAAAATTTAAAAATTAAAAAAAAAATAATAAAATTTAAAAAATTTCATTAAAATTTGCAGTAATGAAGGTCATTCGCTTCCTCTATTGTTATGATCCAGTCCTGATTTTTAGGCAGGTTTTGCTTTGTTTTTATTACACTAGAGTCAATTTGTGAATTAGCCTCTGGGGGCAGTGTTTCTAGGTTGACTTCCAGCCTCTGCAGCTTTTTTTTTTTTTTTTTTTTTTTTTCCTGTCCTCTCTGAAGCTGGAACTACGGAGGCGGGGAGGGGGCAGGTCCGAGCAACTGCAATCTCCCGCAACTCTCCGATATCCCTCCGAGCCGGATCCAAATGTGTTGCTCTTTAGATATCTCCCCTGTTAGGAGCCCCGTCCACTTTCAAGGGTGACAACCGCCCAACAGCGGGGGCTTCTACTTGTAATCACCGCCCTTGTCCTCCAGCTTCCGCGAGCGCGCTCTGTGCGCGCAGGCTTTTTGTTTTCACCGCGAGCGCTCTCCACCCTCTCCCCGCGAAATCTGACCTTTTCGCTGAGCAGTGGGGCAATCCTGTGAGGGCAGGTGTTCGCACCGCCTGGGATCCGTGTTCTGGGGGTCACAGATGCTTGGTGGTCGCTGCGGCTGTGGATATTCAGGCCTCTGACAGGATCCTATCTTCCTCTCAAGATGGCAAGGTTTCCCGTCCAAGCCGGTAGGTAGCTCCGGGCAGGGACACAGCCCGTGTGGGTGCTTCCCTGTGAGGGGCACCTCTGTCAGCAGCCCCCCAGCAGTTTCTTCTGGTGTTCGCTGTCTCCCAGCTTGCCGATAAACACTCACAGCACAAGACCCTCAGTTGCTCTCTCTTTCTGCGTCGGGAGAGGGCTCAGAATCCACCCATCTATTCTTCTGCCATCCAGAACTGTCCTTTGGTTAAAGCAGTGGTCAGCAAACTCATTAGTGAACAGAGCAGCAAACCACCGGCCACTGGGTTAAAATAACATTTTCAGTCCTCGATTTCCACATTTTATTTTGTTGTTTAAGAACTTTCCCTTTTCTTTATAAAAGGATTTGGAAAAAAGAGCAATTAGACTGAAAAAGCATTTTATAACCTAATCCTATGTATGCTATCTACCAGCTTCTATAGGCTTGTGTATACAGACATAACTCAGAGAGATTACAGGTGCAATAAAGCAAGTCATAATCTTTTTGCTGGTGGAGGGTCTTACCTTCAGTTTTTAAAAAAACAAACAAACAAACAAACAAACAAAAACAAGCTCTTTTAAGTGCAATAAAGCAAAGCATGATAAAATGAGGTATGCCTATATTGGTTTACCTTTTAAATTCTGCTTCAGCATGGAACAGAGTGTGGAACCTCATTAAGGAAAGTGGGGAAGGGTGGGTGGGAGGTAATCAACTAAAGACCTAATGTGCATATATGCATAACCCATGGACACAGAAAATAGGGTGCTGAAGCAGGGGCAGGCTGCTGGGGTCAACGAGGGGGAAAAGGGACATATGTAATATTTTCAACAATAAAGAATTATTAGATAAATAAATAAATACATTTTGCTTCAGCTGCCATGATTTATTTGTGGAGATGCAGAATGACCATATTATCTGTGGCATCCTCCCAAACTGAGCTTGAAAAAAAAATTTAACTATTTTTCAAGTGGTTAGAGTAACTTCTTGTAAATGACTACCCTATGGTATGTTTAGACTCAGAGGGAGGAAAACTAATAGTTTTCCAGGAGCCAAAGAAGGGGACCCCTTTAAGAACTCTAAATGGAAAAAGGAACCAAGACAGTAGCTAGTTTATACTTTAAGAAAATGCAGGTTGACAAACTGAGGGTGTTCCACCAATATATAACACACAGTGAAACATCTGCCTTTGGGTTCAATAGAAGTGTTTTCTTTAAAAGTCTACCAATTTCCTTAATTTGGCAGCTCTTGTGGTCCTGGACTTGCAATTGAGGTGACCTTATTATATGGACAGAAATGTTGAGAAGCAACTATTCCTAGGGTAGCAAACTCAAGGAACTACACATTTTTAAAATGTCAATGTGTGTGTGTGTGTGTGTGTGTGTCCCAAAGAGGGTCCCACTGAGTCCAACAATGGGGACAAAAGCTATTAGAGAGATTGTTACATATTTATCTTGCCACACTTAATTCAGTGTTGTTCTGAACAAATCAACAATGAATAGTATCTTGCTATATAATGACTAGTTTTTCCTTTACTTGCAATCAAGTAAAGCATTTGAGAAGGAAAAAAAATACCACAAGTATCTCAAACAGCCTCTGCTCTGCTATAAAAATAGACTGTGACGAGAGTAACTCTTCCAATCAATTATGCAGCATGATTTTAAGTGAGGAAAAATTTCAACATACGTATCACTTCAAAATATATACAGCATATATCTATATGTGCAAACTGCGTAAATTTTGAAGGGCTATGAAGCATATATTTTGCTACAGCAAAGATCTGACTGTTAAATTGATTGCAACAAAACTATAATTTCTTTTGCTGAAAAACCCTAGCAATATGAATCTTACTGGGATTACTTAAACTCAGTGGTGTGTGTATACATCTATATGTGTGTGGGTATAAACAACACGATTTCTACAAATTCTCTCCAGTAAGCTCAGAAGCACCCCTCTAACTAAAATATTCCTCTGAAATTTTCTCCTTCCAGTGACGAAGTGACGAGAGTAAGTGAACATACTTCCAATTCTAGAGTCTATACATGTGGCCTCTGAATCTGTCCTGCATGGGGGTGGGTCAATCAATGTTTTTCAATCCCTTTACCTACATGCAGGGTTCCTTTATAGTGTCCATAAGAACACCCTTTCAAAAGAATGGTCTGCCACATTAGCCAGAGCAATGTCACTCAGATACACACACACACACACACACACACACACACACACTCTAATTTTGGCTGAATTCAGGAATGAGTCTGTGGACTGAAAGAACTGATCTGTCACAGAGCAACAGATTGCAGTTAGAAACTGCCAACAAATCACAGGCAGCAGTAGGTAATGACTAATTGTAACAGGAACGATGGAACAGAGGGTAGGGATTGTTTCAGAAAAGGTAACTAAAAAAATGCTCTTTCCCAAATGAAATCAAGCATTTTTTTTTTTTTTTGGTACTTGCTATTGTTAAATAACAAGCACAGTACCTTCACTCTTCTCAATAGTTCCTAGTGATACTGATCAATCTGACGATTTCTAAGAGATCTGGAAATTTTCTAACAGAGGCTGCCTTTTTCTGTCCTTTTATTTCTATTAATATTATTCAATGAGGCACTTTTGAGGTTTCTCAAGGAATTATTATTTTAAAACACTCTTTGGAGCTATATAACAAAGACTTACAGGAAACTTAACTATGAGTATACAACATACTCTTAAGGGAAAAAAGGGGTGGGAGTCTTATGAAGATTTACAAGGTCCAAGAACTAGAATGGCAGTAACAATCATATCCTATTTAATTAAACAATCTATTTAATTATCTCTTTTATTGATGAAGTTGTTGCAATTTTTAATTATCTATTTAATCTTCCTTAGATTTTCATGAAATACTTTTTTTTTTCTAATTATCAGCACACACAAATCTGTTTATAACTGAAACTTGACCTACGTTAATCTCTAACATTACATGGAGCCTGAGGTGCTTAAAGGAGTGAAACTCTGCACTGAGGTTCAACAGCTTTAGAGACATTTTGTAAATTGTGTTTCACGTCAATGAAGATTAAGATTTTCTCTGGAGCGGAAACAGAATATTTTGTGACTCTGTAACCTCAGAGATAACAGAGCATATTTGGTCAAATGTAACATCAGATTTTTTTTTCTTCTCACCTGAGGATGTGGCTATGATTTTGAGAGCAAGAGAGAGAAACATCAATGAGAAAGAGAGAGAGAGAGAGAGAGAGAGAGAGAGAGAGAGAGAGAGAGAGAGAGAGACATCGATTGGTTGCCTCCTGAAAATGCCCAGTCCAGGAATCAAATGCACACCTTTTCGATGTATGGGACAATGCTCCAACCAACTGAGCCACCCAACCAGGGCCTGTAACATCACATTTTTAAAGGCCACTTCATTTGTTTGAACTTAAATACTTAATTTCAACCTAAATAGTGTGGCAAGATTGTCCACATGCTTATCTCATATGTAAAAATAATGATTTCCTTAACTTGATGATGTAGGTTAGATACCCCAATTTTCGGCTGATACAATCCATTTTTGTCTCACTGATTTAGTTCCTAAATCCTCTGCTTTCTACAAACATGTTGAACATCAGGCTCCATGTCTATTTCATATTTTCATCAAATATTCTTTATCTCATTATTCACAGAAGAAGTAAAGAAAGAAAGCTAAGAAGTGCTCTCCCTTTTCAGACACCGATAGATACTCCCAAACTAGTTTCTCAAAAAACTCAACTCTTTCTCTGATAGGAAAGAGAAGAGCAGTCCTAGAATGTCAAGTTCAAAATTTAGTCATTAACGTGCCAACCTGGAAAAAAGGAAGTCTGCATAAATAAATATCACAACCAAATGAGATGGGAGGGGGATAAAAAGTAATGCTGAACAATGAACTATGGATTGCTGGAGCGTCTCGTGAGGAAAGAGAAGACACTAAGGGCAAATGAAATGGCACAAGGGCAGCAGGAACTTTGCAAGAGGATTCAGGGAAAAAAATACTAAGGGGGAAAAACTAAAACCTTGATAAAGAGAAGTCAATTTATATCAGGAACCCATAAAGTACACAGAAAATCAGAATTATACTCGACTAAATTTTAAATAAATTTCCCCTCTATTTTGTTCTGATCCTTCACTACCAACAAATAGCCTCGCCTAAATTCTAATTAATATGGGTCAGAAGCTTGAAATTCCCCATCTGTTCCAGAGGAGCTTGTACATGTGATTTGTATGCATCTAAACTATTATTTTTTTTCCCCCAGTGTCAGAATATTTTGGACAAAAACCATACATCAACATCTCTTTAATTGAAAGTCTGCTAAAGCTATTTATATTTATTATAAAACTATTTGGACCTTCCAAGGGGTAAAAACTGCAGAGGACTTTATATTCCATATTTAACATCAGTCTCCCATTATCACCTATATCCTTTACATCTAAATACAGTTCAAGGGCTTAGCCACAGGACATTGGTAATACATCTCAGATGATGATAGAGATATTGTTATTAATAAATACTAGCACAAAAACCAAACAGAAGTGTTATATAGACAGTACCCAGTTCATTAGGAACAACAGAAACACCACCAGTAATTTTCAAGGACTGATGAGCCAACACCTGAGGTAAATCCCCTCAATCATTCAATCATTTGTTATTCCTTCATTCAATAAATACTTATCAAACACCATTTCTCAGGAGTATATAGTACGACAGCCTCCCTGTCTTAGCATCATAACATCACACAGATAGTGGTGAAAATAACCCAGTTCATAACAATAACCATTATAAAACTTGAATTACCACCTCTTCCTCCCACGTTCTAATTATGCCTGGCCTTTCATGCAGGTCATGTTAATAACTATTTGATATATATGAGTAATTTCAGGTGGATCCTTCGGCTCATACATAACTACTTCATGAATAGTCATGTTATATAAAGAACATGAAGCATTGTTCTCTTGAGCTAATAATAATCCTGGATATAGTTCACCATAATGTGATTGAAATAGCCTCTCAACCGCACCACAAAAGGAAAGAAAGGCTAGCCTGAAAATATTAGAATATTAATGGTAGAGAAAGGCCCCAAAATAGGCAAAGGGAGAAATAGGAAACAAGGGATGGCAGCCCTACTTCCTGAAGGTGTCAGGGGATAGCTTCACCTCGGCTCCAGGATGAATAAACTAAAATCCTTCAGATCTGAGTGAATTGGCTTTCTTTGTCTTGCCAAGTTGCAAAGTGAAATTTTTCCATAATTTCATTCTATAAATTGGTGTCTAATACTTTGATTATGATTTTATAGATTTAAACCAAGATGATGACCTTTGTTTTCTTCCTCAAGACAAATGTACAGTTGCAGTCCCAGATTAGGCACTGTATTAGGTATGCCCTTCTCTCCATTTTCTCTGGGTTCGCTATTATTTTGAAGCATTTTAACCGGAACTGCATCTGCTATTATATATAGATTCAAGTTCACTATGTGAATATAGTATATCACATATTCCCTATACTGTATTAAAATAGCTATTCCTATATACACCCAGAAAAGTATTTTCTTCAGAAAATTAACTTATAGCAATTCTAAGAATATGATCAGCATCATTATTCCATGTGTTAAAGTAAATAGGTAACTAATACACGTTCTATCCATGAGCACAATTTGTATCAGATTTTGGCCAATAAAGTCCAAAATAACAAACATTTAACAAAAACCTGACTACATTAATTATTTGATGTAAAATAAAGAATTAGCATTTCAGCTGTTCTTTTTCCTAAAATAAGATTGTGTAAATGTTAGTAGTTGATTAAATAATTGTAAAAAATTAAAAAAAAATGGTCATTGCTTTAGAAGGCCCATGTAAAAACAAAACTTCAGATTTCATCACTGGAGGCTAACATTTGAACTTTCCTCTGCGCCCTATAGATTTAGACAGGATCATTGAGCATTCGTGGGGAAAAAATATGCAATAAATTCCCACGTGTTCCCCATAGCTGCTGACTTCAAACCACAGGGAAAAGAGGGAGATGGCTTCCGGGGTGCTGCTGCAAGCCATTCTCACAGTACTCTTTGATGCTCCCTAGCTTTTCCAAAGGGGGCAGTGGCTCTTAAACAAGCTCAGTATTCATTCGGCTCCTTCCAGTTTTCACTGCAGTGTATCTGGCTTCTCTACGCCAAGGAGCTGTCCTTAGCCACGGTGACCTCAGTTCCTGTAGGTGACAGTATGGCTTTCTGCTGATTTATTAAAAATCTCCCATTTTATGGCTCCTGTGTACTCTCTGGAGTGCGATCATGTGACCAGTATAATGACAATCTGTCTCCCTGCTAACATTTCTCTACTTTGGTTATTTGTTTGATAAAGTGAGGAGCTTCCCTTTTGTTGCCCTTCATCAGAGCTTAATGTCTTTACTTTGGGATCAATATACTTTATGAATAATTTTATTTCCTTCTATTTTTATGGTCTTTTCTCCTCATTATCATACTGAGTTTATTAGCTGGTGCTGTCAGTATCTTTACCCTGTCATATGTTCCTGAGGTACAGTAAATATCACTTGTGTTGTAATTAATATGCACACCCTCTGCAGTAATTAAAGTACAGACCCCTTCAACCAGCTGAGCTTCCTACACTAATTCCACCTTATCTTCATAATGAACTTATTGTAATCTAAAACTACTACTGAATATTGTTCAGTAAAGCTAGAAGAATGAAACCTAACTAGATGCAATAATATTTGTGAACATGTTAATATAAAAATGAATTTAATTAGTTTAAATCTAATTAAATTTCCCCGTACAATTAAGAGCCTCCCCTTCCATTTTTTAAAAATTAAGAAATGCCCCGTTATTGCCCTTTCAATTATTCCTACAAAGAATCAGACTGGACAATTTTTTTACCCATAAGATACACACAGGAAAACCCACAGAAACCAGAAATTGGATAGTGCTATAGTAGGGAAATAGCTGAGCCCTGAGAGGACCTACTATCTGAAATAGAGGGCTTACAAAGAGTTTGGACAATTCATAAATCTAACCTTTCTAAATGTATATAAATTGCAAGTTGCATTAAGGCACAGTCCATGTCCCCAAGGAAGTTAAAGTTTAATGAAATACATACTTTAATTCAGCAAATATTTATTGGGTATCTTCTGGAAACAACAGACAATGGATGTCACAGAATTTCTAAGCAGCATGAGAAAGGGAAAGTCTGGCACTAATAAAATAAAATAAAAAAGCTTACACCTTGAGAGACTAGGGAGAGGATTTGCAGAAGGACACTAGCTGGTGCTGCACATATTTTGTTGCTGAAAAAGAGAGGCTGTGTAAGGTACGAAAACTAGACATAAAAGACTAAATCGAGGTAGATAATTGGCACAAAGGAGGAACATCTGAGGAACTTCATGAACATTTAATATTACACTTAAATTGTCAGGAAACATTTCAACAAAGAAAGTGAATGCTTAAAGTACAGAACCACAATAGGCAGGCAGCTGGCAAAGAAACCTGAAAATTGGGGAAGGGTCAGTTATGACAACGGTGCCAGTAAATGGGATTATTTCAGATTGAAAGAAGTGACCAGTAAAATAGATCCCTGCTTTTTAATTATTCACAGTCATGACTGGGATCTTGGAATGAAATGAATCATTTGCGAGATTGTAGATTGAACTAAATTAGCAGGCAGCACAGCATTGGGGATAGGTACGATACACACATGTAAATATATCATGTTGAGAATTTAAAAGTGGTCTAGTGGTCAAAACACCTGTCAATTAGTACAACACATTTACTCCCATAATTGTTTTTCTTTAAGACTGCCTCTGTTAATGGGAGATATGTAAAATGCATTACCTAATGGATTACTTAGAATGATGTAAGCAAGTGATGTCAGCCTTGCAATAGTAAATTCCAAACTCCACCATTACCTGGCACCTGTTCTGGCAATTAATGATGGATTGCCTCCCCAAGAAAATCAAATCCCTTCCGCTGCTGGACTTGATGTGAATTTACGGGAAATGAATGAAGAAGCATTCCATATAACAGTTTCTTTAAAGTTATCAGTGGTCTTGCTGTTAGATATGAGATGCCCTTTGGCAACATTGCCTATCCATTTCCCGGTTACCGCTGCTAACACCAGACATTGATTCTTCCACTGCCCTGTCTCTCATTCATCCTGAGGCCCTAGTTAGAAATGCACTGTTTTTCTTAATGCACTAAATATGTATAAGTTTTGGAACCCAGAATGGTCTCATGACACTCCCCAAAATAATAAAATGAAGAAAATTTAAATAATCTGCACGTTATGCCAGTCAGAAGGCAATGAATCCTAAGTAGAAACCTGACGGTCTAGGAAGTTATCCTAAAAAAGCAAACTTCTGAGATCTCATAGGAACATAAAGGTTCAAAGATAAAGACAAATAATATGTTGAGATGTATTGCTAAAGCTTTGCATTACAAATCAAAGGAACTAAAACACAGGCATTTTCTAGGAGAGTGCTTACCATATTTAAAGGAAGATTAAAATGTACTTCAAAAGGACAGCATGGAGAAAATGGAATGGTACTGATACCAAAAGTACGTTACCAAGAAAATGTTGGGCTGTTTTGCTGCTAAAAACAAACAAAACAACAACAATAACAAAAAAACTAAAACAGATGTCATCATTTATCTACCAGTCAATATGTTTCTTAATGTTGATCTTGGCCATCAAAAGGGCACCTATGCAAAAGGAAATCTGACAGGAATGAGTAGAGATCTTAAAAGATAAACTTTTAAAACTCCTGTTTGATAAAGTATTCCTTAGGCTATGCCCTTGAAAAAGACTGAATCCAGAATGTCAGCCTATTTCCAGTGAGAGTATCAGTGTTACTCATGAATCTGCATAATTTCTGAAAAGTGTTCATATGAAGGACAGGCATGGCTTTGGAGCAATTGTGTGACTTATGATTTATTTTCCATACTCAACGTAGTTTGGGAGCAATGCTAAAGTTTGTGGATTACTGCAAAAAGAAATTATGGCATGGATTCGTCATTCAGGGGGAGCTTTTTTAGGAAGCAGAGGTACTTTCACTTGTTCAACAGAGAGGTTAGTGGCAAGGTCTAGGGACCTAAGTAAAAGGCAGCTATCAAAATACAGAATTTGTATACTTGTATCCTTGGAGGAGTGGAGGCACAGGGGAGTGGGGATGGGGTCATTTTAAACCTCTGTTTGGTGGTATAACCTTGATTCAATAAAAGCTTTTTGGCGGGCTGCATTCAGAAGGGAAATGTCATTAAGAAGGGTTTCATTGTGAGCATTGCCCTGTCATCTCTGGCCCCTCTGATCAGTTTGTGTATTGGACCATCAATCTCTTAACATTACCCAGATAAAACAAAGAGTAAAATATGACAATTAAATGATAAATGAGGTGGGGAAACAACATTCTGGGATGCTTACATGAAAAACAACCTTCAAGGAAACCCTTAATGAGGAAGAGAAAATTTGAAAACTGGGAAAGCTAAGTTGTTCTCATTATCTGTGTGTGTGTGTGTGTGTGTGTGTGTGTGTATGCTTACATGTATATACATATACTATATATATTCACATTTAAAATATATTATCATTATATATATATATATATATATATATATATATATATATATGGTCTTTAGTAATACTGACTTTTGTGTAAAATGCAAATAGAAACCCTTCTCCTTTCCAGAGATTCTGAGGAGAGTTTGAAAGTGTATATAAAGCCTTTTATGCTACTGAATGTTAGAAATATCCTAATTTTCTTCTGTGCTTATTTCTTTTCTTTGATTGTAAAAGCCTTAATTATCCTTCCAGATGTAATAGCAAAACCAAAAACTCCAGTTTGCCTTCCTTTATTTTTTCCCCAGCTTACTGAATGAGATTCTAAAATTAAATTTCAATGATTTGCAAAACTCTTCTCTCAAATTAAGGTGGAAGTGATTTAAGGCATTTTTAGCTACACCTGCTCAACCACCAATTTAATGAGCGAATGACTTAAGAAATTACAATATTGATATAACAATATTGCTGGTAAGAACTAAGAGATGTCTCAAAGCACAGGTAGTATATTTAATGCTCTGATTACTCCAGCTTTCTTTATACCTAGCTTCTGTTTCAAATAAAGAGTATGCTCAACTGCTCACCGAGTGTCCAGCATGTTTAGATGTGACTGCTTAGTCATGTATTGAGAAATGATATGGTCACGAGCTAGAAAAATTACTCTCCTGTAGGAGTTTAGCATTAAGACACAGTAAGCATTCTCTATTACCTGCTCAGTCCACGTCCCCGACGACCCCGCCAGGATGTAATGCCGTTTGGTGAGCAGAAGAGACTCCAGCCAGCCTCTGGCTGGCTCAGCACTAGGCCAGAACATGGCCCAGGAGCCATCGCAGTGAAGGCTCCTGCTGACCAACCATGAGGACAGCTCTGTGCGGTTCTGCAAAGCCTCCACGTGGTGCTGCTGCTGCTCTCCAAGCTGAGCACAGCTGGCCTCTTCCAGACCGACTGCAATCTAGCCAACAGCCTAGCCCAGGCCACTGAGGACGACTGGCCGCCCTGATGCATGGCAGGCCACTTGGCCTTCTGCAGGGACGATTCTCTGCAAATACCCCGCGCAGTTGGTTGGTGGCGGCCTGCACTCTAGTCAAGTGCTTTGCTGGTGCGTGGACTGAGCGACGTGCCTCTGAGCAAGCGTCTACGTGGTCAGCGTGGATGTCCTCCAGAACCGCGAGGGCATCACATGTAAGAGTATGAGCCCCTGCCCACGCTGGGCGGAGCCTGCTGGCCTTTGGCACCAGTCACAGCTTTGGCCTCTTCTATTAGCAACCCAAGAGCCCTGTGTGGACCAAGTGCGGCCTTCCCCTCAATGACCTCCTAGCCTCAGAAGGACCGCTCTCCTGGACAGTCATCCCAGAAATCTCCGCAAAAGCCAAATCTTGAGGAGAAAGCCTGCGCCAATGCCGACAGCACATTGCAGAACGTGGGACTAACGCCAGGGTGCAGCTTCCACCTCACTCCTTAGGCCACCTGTGCTGCCTCCACTTCGCTGACACGTTTCTTCATCCGCCCCACCTCGGACCCACCATGCGGCACAAACTTGGGCTCCGTTGCTCGCCTACGTTCCGGAGGTGAGGGAGGCCAGAAGCGGCCAGAGTGATCAGAGGGCAAGGATGTGCAGCTGACGCGCAGTGCACCTCCCGTGCACGCACGGGCACCTCCAGCTCCCACCCCGCCCCGTGTGTGCACGTGCACCCGCCCCCTCGCGGGACTGGACGTGCTTCTTAGACTATATGCCAGGGTCTCGCGAGACTTGGAGGAGGCACCTGACAAGCGGGATGGTTACTAGGTGCTAATCGCATCCGAGTAGTTATTCAAGCTGTTCACACTGCCCAAGGTGAGCAAAATGGTCAAGTTCAAGCCGACGGCCCACAAGGGCTGTTCTGTGCACAAGGAGGCACTGGCCACGTAGGGGGGCTATACAGAAAAGTGCCTGTGCTACCTCCCTGACCTAATCAGATGTGCATGGGGCAGGGGGATGCTTGTAGGGGGAAGGGAGTGCTGGCAGGATGGCTTTCCTTGTAGATTGCACTTGGGGGTGGGGGTGGGGGGTTCTGTCGTTTTGTTATAATTAGTAGTTTTAATATTTAAAAGGTTGATTTTTACTCTAGAAAATCAAAGCACTTAGTATTTCTTAAAGGAACAAAGAAAAATAGTTCCGATAAAATGAGCCAGAACAAATTAACTGTAATTATATTGTACACAAAGTTCTCTATACCCAGCATTGTTACCTAGAATGTTGTTGAACCCGCAGGAAAGAAACTGTATACTTATTTTTAGCTAAAATATGGACTTTGCACCTGAATTTCATAAGTGATAAGGTTACCCATGTGCCTCTGAAAAAATGCTGAGGAACTTTTCTGAGCCTCAGACAGAAAATACAAGTTGTAAACGTCTTTAATGGCCATGCCTTCTAAAGGAGAACAAAGGGAAGAGTTATTGAGGTGGCTAAAACAAAGCAAGAAATACTGAAGGAAAAAGAGAAAAAATATTTTTCCCCAGGTCTGAATGTAGCAACTCAGAACACATGAAGGAGATGAATGAACGGAAAAGGTATTTGCAGCCGAAGAGATAGATGCTGAGCTATTATTTTTTGTGATGCTATGAGATATTTATAACAAAAAAACACACAAACACTTGAAAATGAAATCAGTACCCAGTTTCTCAACACCAAATAACCTTCAGACTCCAATAGCAATATTATATCAACACTATTGCATATTTAAATATTTTAATAATTAAATAAAATTTTGTTTTTATTTATCAGCTATGTCTACATCAGATGCTATTTTCAGAATATTTCCTTTAATAAGCTTTCTTCCCTATAGCTATAATAATAAAGGTAAACTTGGAGCAAAATATTTCCTTTTAGGACTTCTTCCCTGTCCTAAACTCTAATCAAATCATAGTTTATAAAAAATCTTTAAGTTTTAAATATACTTAATTTTTTAAAAGAAAATATTAAAAGTAGTCAAATGTTTTTAATCCAAAGAGTATCATGGATTCCACTTGAAAATATGCTCTTATCTTTCTTGTTTAAAAAATATTAGTATACATATTGCACTTGACATTTTCCTTTGTGAACTCAGAAGTCATTACTAAAATATCTATTATTTCACATTTGCCATGAAATGGCTTTCATGGTCACATGATCAGAAGACAATTATCACTATGCTCTCTTTCAGTCATTAGGGGTGTGGCAGTTTTTTCAATGTTTCTACTCTCTTGGTATACAAAGGGAAAGAAATGAATTATCTACCAAGTGATATAGTATTTGCCTGAAATATTATATGTATCTCACAAAGCTCTTGGAATCAAGAGATTCTTGTATATGAAGTAAAACAAAACCCATTTAGTTGTAATCATCATCACATTCTACTAAAAATCAAATTTGAGATGTATTCTTTGTCAAATACGACATTATCTTCTATGTCATATTAAAGCAACTTATTAACAAGTAAAAAGTAATTTATACATGTGGTGATTTTTTGTCTTGGTTCGTGTGTGTGTGTTTTTGTTTCAGTTTGTTTTGTTTTTTGTTATATGATGTTAAACACTTGATGTGATAGATTAATTTTTTTGTCATGGTATGACTTAATTAAACAGGTTGTTTTATTTACACTATCTTATAGCTATAAGCACACTATCTTATAGATATAGCCTAATGGAGGACTTTACATATTAAAAGATAGGAAGTCACTATATAAACTGAGTAGAAAGTAAGGGTTCATAAACAATTTTTACTGCCTTCTGATTCCAAATCCACTTCTAATTTTTTTTTCAGATTTCATGACATATTTCTTTAAATAATAAAGGAAAAGGGACTATTTTGTTAGAATATTACATTACATGTCTTAAAAAGTTGAATTCACTGTGGTGATTTTTTCCCCCCAGGTAACCACAGTCCCTCCCTCCCCTATGTGACTTTGACACTACCCCATCAAAAGATGAGATCCATGGGCCTTCCCTTAAAAGGGGCTGACTTTGTGACTGCTTGGATTTACAAGGTATGGCAGATGTAAAGCTATTGACTTTATGGCTAGGTCGTTAGGTCATGAAGTTGCTGCTTTGTTAACTAAAATGCTTATTCTTGAAAGTTTTCACAAAGCCGGATGCACAGAAGCCACCATGCTGTGAGAAAACCTAACCCCACCTGAAAGTAGAAACCATATTGAGGTTGTGAGACTACAAGACGAGAAGGAGATATATAGTCAGTCTCTGCTTGGGACTCCCATTTTTCTAGGTCTGGTTCTAGCTCTAACTGCCATCTGACTACAATCCCAAGAGAGAACCTGAGCCACAACTACCCCGCAGATACCCTTCTGAATTCCAACCTACAGATTCCATCTATAATAATAAAAGCATAATATGCTGATTAGACCAGACATCCTTCGGGACAACCTTCTGGATGACCTTCTGGACTGAGGCTGTGAGGGAAGCCCAGGTCCCAGGTGCCAGAGGGAAGCCAATGCCAGCAGCTGGGGGAAGGAAGGCCTACTCTTGCACAAATTTTTTGCATCAGGCCTCTAGTCCTATATAATAAAAGCCTAATATGCAAATTGTCCTATGGGCCCAGAATTCGACTGCTTGCTACGACATGCACTGATCACCAGAGGGCAGCACAGACCATGGCAGGCATCCGTGACATGGTGCTGGCAGCAGGCAGCAGTGGAGGTGCTGCCGGGCCCTATGGGCCCTGATGAGAGTGGGACCAAGACAGGGTGGTGGAGCAGGTGAGTGGGCAGTGCCAGGCCAAGGTGGGTGCAAGTGGGGCCCAATTGCCCCACCAATTGCCCCACAGACAGCGACCAGTGGTGGCAGCGGGGGAAGGGGCTGCCACTCAGCTCTCAGGCACTGAGGTAGCCAGACAGGGATCAATGTCTCAGGTGGAGGGGGTCACATGGTGGCCTGGGGGGCCAGGTGCTGCCCAGGGCCCAGAGGTCACCTGGGACCTGCTTTTCTACCCTAGACACTCACACTTCAATTGTTGGCTAGACCTAGGGACCGCACCCCTGCACGATTTTGTGCAATGGGACTCTAGTGAGAAATAATCAAACAGTTGTTTTGAACCAAAAAGTTTGGGGAAATGTCTTTATATCATTCATTTATCAAATATTTATTGAATATCCACTCTGTGCTGGGCAATATCCTGAGTATTAAATCCTGCGAAGATCCCCTACCCCGAAGAAGTTTATTAATCCCTTTATCCTCTGTGCTTCCAAGGCTCTTTTAGGCTGATGAAATAGCACTTATTTCTTTCGTACATATTGTATAAGTTGTATACATGTTTGATTATCAACTTCTAAATTCAGGACCTGAATCTCAGTTAATTTTGTTTTCCCCTGTAGTGTCTGTAATGCACACAAATGTTTGGAGATATATATATATATATATATAAATATATATATTATATATTTATCTTATCCAGATTATATATATATATATATATATATATATATATATATATATATATATATATATTATCTGGATAAGGAGATTTAGTGTATGAAAATGACACCAATTTCCCCCATAAGACATACCTAAAAACTAATAGAAAATTTAAAGCACAGAGGATGAAGGGATTAGTAAACTCTTTCGGGAGGAGGAGAGGAGAAGGGGGAAATCTTTGCAGGATTCAGAACTCAGGATATGACTTTTCTGAGATAGATAAAGTTTTCAGTTGGAGGGAAAAAAATACCTTTTAAAGTATCAGTATGTGATCAGTGCTATTAAGCTACTTACTGCGTTGTTAAAAAATAATTTTTCAAATACCCTAATCAGTAGTAAACAAGTCTTATGTTATTAAAATATATCCCTTAAACTACTTTTGTTTTGTCAAATGGTCTGTGTCTATCGCCATAGATCATTTTGTTCTAATTGTAGCCTACAACTGACACGGGACCTGGATAGGAGAAAAAGTAGTGTCCAACCTCCTAGTTACAATCTTCCTTCCTACCACTAGTCTATGCTGTTGCACTAAGTACCAAAATGCTCCGTCAGTGTCCATAGGCAATTGAACGGATCACTTATAAGGTTTTAGCTCAGCCAGAAAAAGTCAAATGCCTGATTATTTGTTCAAATTAGAAGCAGGCAATTTAAAAACAACACACATATGCATACATGTATTGGTGGAACAAAAGTAGGCTTACAGTTGTCAGTACACAAAATAGCTTATTCTTGTATTAGTGTATATTACTTATTGTATTGTTTTCCGTAAGAACAACTGTAAACCTACTTTTGCTGCACCGTGTGTGTGTGTGTGTGTGTGTGTGTGTGTGTGTGTGTGTTCATCAATTTGAGTTTTAAAAACTTCATCAATTCTGAAAGCTCAGAGAAATCTATCTTATTTATTCATTCCCTTTGTAAAATGTGACTTATTAAGGTACATGGAGTGTAGATTTTAGTGGTAAAAATATTAAGCTAGAAATAATCAGTAAGTGAAACTGCCTTTATCATTTTAAATTTCCCCATCACTATCTATCCCCACTATACCCTCTTCCAATTTTACCCATCCCTGCCCTGAGAAATCTTTTTTAAATCTCTCTTTCTAGTTTTCAATAAATATAATCCAATCTTCATAGTTATGCATTCTTAAAATCTCCTTTTTTTTTTTCATTTCTTCTGCCCCAGTTTGATCTACATTGGATGGTCAAATGAATTTACTCCCCTTTCAATTAGTACAGTTCAGAACCTTAACTTCTAGCAGCTGAATAACAGTACAGGCAAACGTTTACTGAGGTCTTAACTGTTTGAAGCCCTGTGTTAAAGGTTTATATATGCTACCCTGTTTAAACCTTATATTTTACCTGATGAAATAGATTCTAAAATTGATCCTACTTTACAGATGAGTAAACCATGGAGGACTTGCAGAACTAAGTAATTTGCCCAAGGTTATAGTCAGATTAAAGGTGAAATCAGCATGCAAATTAGAGACCAGATCCCAATATTCTACCCTAATTCTCTAACTCATAGCTGGAACAAACTTCAAGAGCTAGTCCACTCCCTGTTTATTTTAGCTTTATCCTTCAACTGTTCTTCAAAGTTGTCACCAGCCAATGTTGGGACATCTCCAATGACTGTCATAATAGTTTCTTATTTCTCAATTCTAACTCAGCCCCTATTCCGTACCACATTAATTGTTATGAAAGCTTTTTATCATAATCTCACCTCTGCTCAAATAAACATTCACATTTCAAAATGAAGCAACTATGATGACTTAAATATTCTAAACTCCCTCCAAACCTAGCTATTCACATTCTCCAATTCACAACTCGTATCCAGAATTCTATTTCTACAGTTGTCCGCACAAGCGTAGTATGCTATTTCCTTCATTCCAAAATATAGTCCTCACTGACTCTATCTCAACATACCAATATTCTTCTCATCCTTCATGAGCCTCTTAAAACTGACACTTTTGCCACACACTGTTTTCTATAATGTATTATAATTACATGTCTGGCAAAATTCAGAAATTTGCAGCTGTGATTTTGCCCATCCTTGTGGCTAATCTGTAAGTTTTTTTTATATAGTCACAATTTTGTCTTAATGACCCTTTATGAAATTAACTGTTTTATATAAAATATGATAAAATATATCTGAGGCATGCATACATGCATGCGTGTGTACATAGATAGATGGATGAAAATATTCAAAATGAGTTCCATTGTGTCTACATATATTAGTAATGTCTCAAACTGTTTAAATTCAAATAACTGACTCTTAATGAACATTTTAAAAGCCTTCACACTACTATATTGTTAAAATTCAACCAAGTGTTGCCAAGCTGCACTTTACAGTTTTTAATTAATTGAAAGAAATATTTGATCAGATTTAAAGAGTAGTTTTTCAAAGTAGTTTTTTATGAAATCATGCTTAATGAAGTTTATTGCTTGAATTCATTTGATCTGGTGTAAAGCAAACATCGCAAAAACTTTAAGACTGTCATCTGTTTAACATTTTAGAAAATATTTTATTATTTACAAATATAGAATGCACACCTATTATTCTAACCATATACCAAGGACATCAAGTGTCACACATGGTGTCCAAGAAGAAGAAAAGTGTTCCATTATTATAATTTGTGGTGATTTGCATATGTAAAGAAAAATAGCCAATAGAAATAGTCAATGTAAGTGTATGTGTGTTTTTCTTTTTCAAAAAGACTCAAAATGGTAATGGAGGGAAAAAACAGTCTACCTCACCTCTGCTCAAATAAACACTCACATTTCAAAATGAAGCAAGGTGGAAAAAATAAAAAGATTAAGATTCCAAATTGAAATATTTGAGAAATAATTAGCCTTTAGTAAAACTCACTGTCAGGTGAAATTCATTTTTAATCATGAAATATATTTTTTCTGTGCTATTTTAGCTTTGTTTTAATTTGCTATTTAGCAGTGCCTTGAAATATTAATAATATGTTTAATAAATTTCTTCTAACTCTTAATAGATTTTTAATGAAGAAATCTATCTTAGAGATTTCATTGAGAATTGATAATACACACTTTCTGAAAATGTTAAGTTATTGACTTTCTGAATAGTTTCATTCGAACTTCTAGTATTCATCTATGTTCGGATCTTCTTAGCTTTGTGAAATGTAAAAAAACATTCAGTAAACCATAA
Source organism: Pipistrellus hanaki (assembly GCF_964339955.1). Taxonomy (NCBI): domain Eukaryota; kingdom Metazoa; phylum Chordata; class Mammalia; order Chiroptera; family Vespertilionidae; genus Pipistrellus; species Pipistrellus hanaki. The sequence goes on from NC_140514.1 coordinate 28,932,205, forward strand.
TGATAGGTATTCTAGGAATGAGAAGGAAAATGTTTATCCGCAGGGTCAATTGACAAAAACTAATGAGTTTTATTCCAGATTATAATGTTAAATCATTTATAATTAGCCTGCTGTATACAGTAACCCATAGTACTTACAACCTCGAATGAGAGTAGAAGAAAACAATCCCTTGGGGGATCCATTAGACTCTGTTTTCCACAAAACAAGCACCTAACTAAGCCTTCGGACTTGCCTAAATGTCAAGGCTGTCACAGTTCCAGATGAACTCCTTTCTCTGTGCTGATTTTTAGCACACAGGAAGGTCAACTCTGGAGTCTGACACAGAGTCAAGGTGCATTCTACCAGAATTGCTAGGATGCTGATTCCCGTTTTCTTCTGACCTGGATTATGACAATAAAACACAGTACTCAGCTTCAGAAATAGGTACATTTGTAGAGAAAGGATATTTATAGCCATTTTCATACCCCAACTTATTCATGACCCTGGGAGAATTTTAAACAGGGATTATCCCTGTAGATTTTGGAGACAAAATGGTTAGTAAAAGCCTGAGGGCTTTGCAATCAATCAGATCTGGATTTGATTCCTGGCTTCTCTGTTTACTAACTATTTGACTTTTGATAATTTGTTTAAGTTCTCTGAATCTATTTCGTTTTAATGCTACCAACCTCATAGGATTGGGTTGGGGGAGATTAAATGAGGTAAAGTATATATGATTGTAACTGTTTTTATTGAACCCAATGTATAATAAATACTGTGGCTCTGCCTGTAATGGTGGTGGTGGTGGTGATGGTCGTGATTGTGGTGGTTAAATCATTTGTAGGTTCCAAAGCTAATCTTCCCCTTTGGGCAAGAATGGGGGTCTGTAAATTAAACTCATTGGAAATTTCCCCTGTAGATATCATCCTCTTACACCTTAAGGGCTAATTCTAAGTTGAGATTAAACTCAGATTTGGTTTTAAATCTATCACCCAGGAACAGGGAAGGTCCAGACTAGTATTATTTCTCTGCCCTGAAGTACCAGTTAAAAAGCCAGTGAAAAGTGGACAGTATGGGAGAATGGCTGTTAGATTGATCAGACAGACTTGTGTTCTTTTTTTCTTGTTTTTTTTTTTTTTTTTTTTTTGTCTTTTGTGTTTTTTTTTGTTTTTTTTTTGTCTTTTAGCATTTTTCAACAGAGAAACCTTTGGAAATCTACTTGAATTTTCAACATTTGTTTCCTCATCACCAAATATGAAAAGAAAAAAAAAAGATACACTCTTAACTCACAACAGTTACTTCAGGCTAATATAATGTCATGTAATATTAGCAACAGCTTGAATTAAGATTCTTTGGGAGATTCTTGATCTATACTGTTTAGTTTTTGTGACCCTGTGTTTTGGAGTTCCCCGGGTAGATTCCCCACATTTCCTTAAACACTTATCCTTAGAGATTGTCTGAGAAAAAAAATAATAAAAGAATTCTATGGCCAAATACATCTGTGAAACACTAAAATTTATACCACTTTCTTGGGGAGTCACAGTTAATAAGATTTATTACGACTCCCTTGGTTTGCAGTGATTTATGACATATACCTGCTCTCCTAGAAGAGTGGAAGAGTTTGTGGCCCATAATAGGCCATTGGTAAATATTTGCTGACTAAGATAAGCAGTTTTACTTGGATCCAAAAGTCTGGATTTACATTAAAATTTAAGAGAAGACTGCACAGGTATTATTTATTAATAATGTCTAGTGTTAATTGACCTACATGCACAGCAAATAGTTTCAATCAAATTTTCAATCAGATGTTAACTTGCTAGTTATATAAAAGCTAGCCAAAGAGCTAGTCTGAGTTTTGCACGGAAAAATAACACAAACCCACTATAATTGTGGTGTAGGTCTATAGTGAACAAAGTATGTAACTTACCTAAAGAGCTCAGACATCTGGAATCATACTTTTAGTGAAATCTTATGGCCAACATGGAGCCAAAACTCTCACAGGGAAACATCACCATACAAAGTCTCAATTACTGCCTGGAGTTTGGGTTAGAGTCTATCAAAGGAATAAACAAGGACGTCTTCCATGAGGAAGACTTTTTTCAATAGGAAAGACTAAAGCTTGAGGATAGAGTGAAGTCATAAACCAGAATGAGAAGGAGTGCAGATATGGAAGGAAAAAAAGCAGCCCATAATGTTCAGGAGCAAAGCCCAATCTGGAACCAGAGCGAACCAACCTCTTTAGCCCAGTGCTGATGATAATGAGAAGGTCCCATTTAATGCACACCAATACATTTTATATCAAGTGTTCTTTATGGTTCAATTCGGTATTCGTAATTTGACTAAAGAGCAATGGCTTGTGTTACTATAATTATAGCAGGCAAGTTAGCTTCTGGTATACTGAAATTTTCATGGGAAACAATTCAATCACACAAATTTCTTAAAATGAGTGTTGGGGGTTAAAGGCAGGGATGCATTTACCCATAGGAACATTCTAAGGTCATCTGGAAGTGGCCAGAATATATTGTTTTTGGGTGGGAGACCTGGGATTCAATCTTCGCCCTACCATTTATTTCTAGTTATGTGACATTAGGTAAGACATTAAACTTCACAGGTTTTAGAAACTCAGTTGGTTGACAATAGGTATTTTGTAGTGTTTATGTGAAAGTTAAGTAATTTGTCTATAAAAGTGTTTAATGCATTGCCTCCCACATAATATGCATTTAAAAAAGGATCTACTAAATATTTCATTGTCTATTATATAAGCATTTTTTTTTGACAGAATAGGCCAATGTGTCTATATTTTTTTCCATTTTCATGAAAATGTATCTGCCCGCTAAATTTCAAGGGAAAAAAGTTGAACAAAGAGAACAGTTTGGTGGACTACCGGTAACTACGTATCTTTATGACTTTACAGTTTGCTGTCCCCTCTGATTATGTTATATTGCACCCAAATGTTACTAAAACTTCAGGTGCAATGAAACTGCTATACTGTCCAGTGTTTTTGCCCGTTCAGTATATATTTATTCTGATATAAGAACATTAGGACAATCCTACTGCCTTCATGAGTGACACACTCAAGGGGCAGAATTGGCCAATCCCAAAGCCCAATGAAGCAAATCTCCATAGGTCAGCACCTGAACAGCAGCTCCTCTGCTACAGTCACAGGGAGTCCTCACAGCTGATTGGCCTGGGGGTCATTTTTTCCCAATGATGCCAACAGCAATCAAGGCTCAACTACAGTAGGGCAGTGCACATAGCCCACACAGCAGTGCACCTGGAGCACCCAGCTCAGGACACTACAAGACACCTATTACACAAAGCCACTCTACCAAATCTGGGATAGGTAGCAGCTCTACTTAATACATAGAAACAAATATAGCCCAGCCAGCATTGCTCAGTGGTTGAGCATCGACCTAGGACCAGGAGGTCACAATTCAATTCTTGGTCATGTCACATGCCCAGGTTGCGGGCTTGAATCCCAGTGTGAGTCATGCAGGATGCAGCCAATCAATCATTCTCTCTCATCATTGATGTTTCTAGCTCGCTCTCTCTCTCTCTCTCTCTCTCTCTCTCTCTCTCTCTCTGAAGTCAATAAAAATATGGGGTTTTTTTTACAAAAAGAAAAATATAGCCGAAACCGGTTTGACTCAGTGGTAGAGCGTCGGTCTGCGGACTGCAAGGTCCCAGGTTCGATTCCGGTCAGGGGCATGTACATTGGTTGCGGGCACATCCCCGGTAGGGGGTGTGCAAGAGGCAGCTGATTGGTGTTTCTCTCTCATCGCCATTTCTAGCTCTCTATATCTCTCCCTTCCTCTCTGTAAAATAATCAATAAAATATATATTTTTTAAAAAAGAAAAATATATAGGGAAAGAGCCAAAATGCAGAGAAAAACAAGTCCAAATGAAAGAACAGTATAAATCTCCAAAACACACACACACACACACACACACACACACACACACATACAACTAAATGAAATGGAGGCAAACAGACTACCAGATACAGAGTTCAAAACAATAGTTATTAAGGATACTCAATGAATTTTCTCTCTCTAAACATCAATAAAAACATATTAAAACAAAAACAAAAAAGTAGATCTTCTTTAAAAATGAGGATAGTGTAAGGAGCCTCTGGTACAACTTGAAGCATTCCAACATGTACGGGGGGGGGGGGGGGGGGGCGGGGTGCCAGAAGGAGAAAAGAGATAATAAGAAATTGAAAACCTATGTGAAAAAACTAATGACAGAAAACTTTCTTAACCTGGTGAAGGAAATAGACATATAAGTCAAAGAAGCACAGAGAATCCCAAAGTATGCAAATCCTTGTTATTTTCTCTTCTTAAACATTTTTCTTAAAATATTGTTTCTATAACATATTTCAATTTAAAGATGAAAGCACCCTTGAATGGTGATGAATCATATTTATCTGAGATTATGTAATAAAGCATCAGTTGAATGAGTCATGTTAAAATGTAACCAACCACAAAAAAAGTTATTAGTTTTTCTCTGCAAAAGTTAATGTAAATTTATTTTTCTTAGTCTTAAATCAAACACAAAATTGTTTAAATATTTTAGATCAATTTAATAAATTAAACAGCAAGCATTCCAACTTCTAAAGGTCCATTTTATTGAGTATTAGTCTTTTAAAAAATTCAAGAATATTTGCTTCTGAAAATGGGCACCCCAGTTCATTTGTTGTATTAAATACATGTGTTCAATGAAATACACATGTGCTAGTTAAATATTTATGTATTAAGCATGAGGTCAGCCAGATCTTGACATTTACTATTTGGCTTAAGTTCCTCATCTAGGAAAAAAAGGAAAAAAAGGAAATCCTATATAATAAAACCCTAATATGCAAATAGACTGAAGGGCAGAATGACTGGCCGCTATTTATTGTACATCAATGACCACCAGGGGGCAGATGCAGAGCACAGGAGCTGCCCCTGGTGGTCAGTGAGCTCCCATAGAGGGAGTGCTGCTCAGCCAGAAGTCAGGCTCATGGCTGGCAAGCACAGTGGTGATGGCAGGAGCCTTTCCCACCTCTGTGGCAGTGCAAAGGAACCTTCAGGGTCCCAGACTGTGAGAGGGCATAGACTGGGCTGAGGGACCCTCCAGTGCATGAATGTCATGCACTGGGCCTTTAGTAATCTCATAAAATTTCAACATAGATGGTATAAAGTGCTTTAGCCCAGGACATAGGACTAAGTAAGGCTTCAGTTAATGTTAGCTCTACTAATAGTAGTAATAATAGGACTCTCTCCAAATTATTTTTTCTAGCCTGTAAAATTTAAAAATAATCTAAACTTTTTCAGGATCCTAGACCTGACCTAAAAATCACATTGTACTTAATTAAAGATGACCTATGTTTTGAGTCTTTTATAAATTTATTTTTCTCACTTTGTTTCAGCTTGGTACCTTATTTCCTTAGGTCAGTGGTCAGCAAACTCATTAGTCATCAGAGCCAAATATCAACAGTACAACGATTGAAATTTCTTTTGAGAGCCAAAAACTGACTTCTTCATGTGGACCATGAAGTTTCAATCGCACTGTCTGTGCGCGCCTCACACGTGGTATTTTGTGGAAAAGCCACACTCAAGGGGCCAAAGAGCCGCATGTTGCTCACAAGCCACAGTTTGCCGACCACTGCTTTAGGTAAAACTGCTTCTTTATCCAAATGTCTGAAAATATGCCAAATGACTCAGATGAAAATTTTCATTTAAGGTAATTTTAATTACAGCAATAATAACAGATGTATATATGTTCATTAATAAAAGTATAATTTGTAGTTGTGTCCCTTTGAAAGTTAACCAGAAAAGTATAGATTATATTAAAACATGAAAAAGAAACACTGCTCTCTAAGTCACATGCTCTATTATTAAAATGTCATCCCTTATATGAATTTCATAAATAGCATACCCAGGAACAGAGTAACAATTTTAAAAAGTCTGGAGGGGATTCCATAACAATGTCTAAATGCATTACTACTCAAACAATTTGATTGGATTATAAAATATTTAAAAATGCAGCTGTAGTTGTGGTGGTTACTGTTGATTATTTCAAGATCTGCATACACAAAAATGGTGCAAGTTTACAGCAGTATTTATATTATACTGAAAAATAACTGCAGTATAAAATAAACTGTATGTAATATGTATTCAAATAAAAAGGGCAGAATTGGAAATAGCAAAATAGACTTATAGTTCTAGAAGTTCTATCTCTAAATAGGAATTGTCAGTGCAGAACCAAAAAGACCAAATATATGTTTCAGTTGAAAATGATATTAACAAAGCAAAATACATTAATGTCAATTCTAGTTATTATGAATCTTTATAGTTACTCACCACACATGAATCTACAGAAATCTAAAAACACATTGCAAATATGAAAGCATTTATAACCTAACAACTATAAAGTAATAATCCTATTATTTGGCTTCTAAAGATCAGGCCCAGGATTACCTACAGTGAATTTAGCTTCAGGGTGGCAAATTTCACCCTATCTGGTTTGGCTCAGTGGATAGAGCATGGGCCTATGGACAGAAAGGTCCCGATTAGATTCAGGTCAAGGGCACATACTCAGGTTGTGGGTTCGATCCCCAGTAGGGGGCGTGCAGGAAGCAGCCCATCAATGATTCTCTCATCATTGATGTTTCTATCTCTCCCCCTCCCTTCCTCTCTGAAATAAATAAAAATATATGTTAAAAAAAAAAGTGGCAAGTTTCATCAGCATATACTATCATATATTTAAAGAAACCCAGTGACTAAACTAAAAAAAAATAAAAGCAACAAGAAATATAGACATATGTGCTCAGTAGGATGGTACAGTTATACGAAAAAAAAAGAATGCAGCTGAAAAGATTTTCACTTTACCCAACTTCACTTCCTTTCCAAAAACAAAATACATCACAAATTGTTGAAAAGTAAAGCCACTAACTGATGACACAGGACCTATTTAAATATATTAAAGAAATGAGACAATGATGAGCAAATATCCTGATGAACAAAAGTGAATGCCAGTGTCTGACTAAAACTTTCCCATATAGTCATTTGTGATAAGCTCTACTTGTCATAGGAAGCTAAAACTGCATTGATGACTCATACCACTAACATAAGGAAATGCCTCCACTCAGTTTCAATCTTAAAATCAACCCCCAGAGAACCATAATCCTGTAAGCAACTGATTTTAACTCCAGGTTAGCCTGCCTATAGACTCTGCATGTTCACTCTATCAAGCCATCCTCCTTAGCCTAATGCCGGTAATAATAATAATAATAATAATAATAATAATAAGCACTCTTTACATTTATGATATTACTTAATGGTCATTTTTTTTTAAGAAAGAAAAGCCTCTGTTGTCACTAATCCTATTTGACAAATAAGAAGGGAACTGACTTGGCAAATTAAGTATCTTGCCGAAGGAGACACACCTCAGATGTGAGGAAGCTTAGACTATGTGTTTTATTGAATCTGGGTAGGGGAGACCTATTTGCCAAAAAGGGAAGAGACTCTTTGTCTCTGAATTTGAATAGATGCAAGTTCAAATCTTAGTGCTGTCATTGGGGAAGTCATTTGAATTCTCTGAGCCTCTTTTCTCATTTTAAAATAAGGATCAGAGTAGTATCTACTTCATAGGGCAAGGAATCAAATGGACAACTGTATATAAAGCATTGTTTTAGGGATCTACTAATTAGTAAGTGAGAAGGTGAAACAAACATAATCAATGTTGGTTTTCAAATGTAGACTCTTCAGAGCACATTCGACTAGTTGGCAAATTTTTATATTAAGGATATAACTATTATCTACTAAAATTAAGTCAAATTCAATAATGCCTTAACATTGATCCAGCTACTTAGAGAGATTCGATAAAGAAAATACCAACAATGTGGAAGAGAATTTGGTTGAAATATAATGATATATAGAGAAAAGAGAAAGGCAAAGAGGTGTCAGTACAGGTCCCACATCCTCTTTCCCTTGATCAGCCTCTACTTTCTGGTCTCTAATTCCTCCTTTTCTACATTTATAACGATTACTTGCAGTATAAATGGAAGTAACTCAGGCTATGAATTTAAATAACCCAAGTTAAAGACCAGTTGTTCATAGGGTAGTCTCAATTAATACCACTTACTCAATATATTTGTCTGCAGAACAAAGATAATAATACCTTCCTGTGTGCATAGTCAGACATGTCAGAATAATTTATTATATTTGTGTATGTGTGCATGTTATGATCTAAAACTGGGCATTCTAGTTGCATTTAGCTGGATTCTTTCCTTGAATCTATTCAAACTGAAGTTTTCGGAACCTTTGAACATTTAATTTTGAATAATGATATCTAAATATTTCAAACTACTCCAGGGTGGCATACTGAATTTCTTCACATTATTTTCATATTATCTTTGGAAAAATGCGATTTTTATATAGCTTTACTTTAATTACTAGGAAAAGAAATGGTTTTTAATGTTTTAGAGGTACAAGTACACCCTTTATATTTTTATATGCAATCCTAAAATACAGAAATCTTGCATGTGATAAACAACATTTCTCTATACGTAGTGAGACTAACTCATGAGTCACGCATAAATAATAATCAGACTTTGCAGGTGCCCTGTATATTAATGATGTAGAAGATATAGGTAGGCAAATATAATCTGATAAGGTTGGTAATTTCAGAGGTGACTGTAGACTTTGAGCTCTATTAACTGAAGTTGAAAATTAGACCACCAGATTTCAACTACCCAGAAGTAATTAATTCCAGCATGTGAAACTTAATTAAGGAAAAACAAAATACATCACAAATTGTTGAAAAGTAAAGCCACTAACTGATGACACAGGACTATTTAAATATATTAAAGAAATGGTGCAGTATGTTAAGCATGTAATTCCGCCAAAATTCTCCCAGCTTTATTTTGTCTTCCTTCCCATTTCCTTGGCTCTCAAAAATTCGTTCTCAGTTCTTTGGCAAAAGAAACTGGAAGAGACCAGAAGGAGGAGAGGGGGAGTGGACAGCTCATGCTAATGCCACTCTTGATTTCATATTTTTGTTAAAAAATCCTACTTTGTGCATATAAAATATAGTTCATTTCTTATCCTGAGAGTTACCCTGGCATATGGCTCAATTGGAAACATCAAGGTTTTTAGTTCTTTTTTAAATGACTTGCCTCTTTTCCAGACTTTTCTTCAGATGTATTGTCAATGCCACTTTTAGAGTCTATCACCTGTGTATGGGTAAAATTCTTTTCATTTCCTGGCATCAAAGGTCCTGACCATGATAATAGGCAACCAGTGAATGAGATGAGTATGGAAGTAACTGTGAACACATCCATCTAAGTAGTTTCTTTTTCAGGAATGATCGATCTCAAGTTCTTGGACTCTTTCATAATATAAAGGAGGTGTTCCTTAGGCTACAGAAAATACTCTTCTACTTTTTTCTCTTGAGTTAAATAATTTGAGTTAAACTATCCAAAAGCATCTCTTGAACTCCTGCTACAGGCCAGATGCTAATTGAATGTCCATGAGTTCAATCCAACCCCGACTCTCTTCTTGGTAAAATACAATACCAACTAACTTATTTGCAAGAATATTCCTACATCTGTAAGGTTTAACAAAATCAAAGTTGGGCTGGTGTGGTAGCAACAGGATTAAAATAGCCAATATCTTAAAATTGAATGTGGACTGAAAGAAAAGATACCTTGTTACATTACCCATCATGGATGAAGTGTTTGGTTTCAAAAGTCTGAAAATACTTATCTAATTTTATTCATCATGACTGGTCTGCATTAGTCTGTAAGAAATAGCGGCCAGAGCCAATTGAATGCATAGAATTATTAGATAATAGCAAGTCCTTCACAAAGAGAGAAAGGAAGGTAGCCTAAAAGTATATATCAAACAATGAATATGGAATAAGTAAAGGCAAAAGAAAACTGAAGAAAGCTAAATAGTTCTTTAAATTATTTTTTCCTAAATGGGTATAAAATAATAGAAATATTATTCTTTGTATGCAATGCTAAAAGAAGTTTTCAAGGATATTTTATACCAGTGACTTTCAACTTCTAGCTGGCTGTAATTTCTGAGGCCTGAGGCAGTTGTCAGTCACTTTTTCAAATTAGAGAATGCGGTAATAGTTTCAAGAGTGTAGCCCTACTTCAGTCCAATATGCATATTCTAAATCTAAATATCATTTGTAAACAATATACATAGAACTTCGTGTTATAAAGGAATTATAAGTTATAAAACTTCATTTACATTTAGAAACATAGAAATGTCTACACCCAGACATTTTGAAGGACTGCGCAAGGTTATATTTTTTTCTTAGCAAACTCTTCATCTATTTTTCATTTTTCTAACTTGGCAGGCAGCTAGGAGCTACAGAATCACATAATGAAGTTGTCTTTCATTTGAATATAGTTTATTAATGGCAAAATTCTAATCCATTAATCAACTTAAAACAAGTCAGTAAATTTTTTTTAAAAAATTGGTCTCTCGTTTAGTAATAGAGATCACCTGCCTCTTAAAAAAAGGATCCATTATCTCCATGGGTTTCTCAGCTGAAGTTAAAAATCTAAAAATGATTTTCATCTATTTCTCATTAATATGCAAAAATATTCAAATTAGATAGTAATTAACTATCTACTCAGTAGAAAACCTTTTCATGTTAATTTATGATAAACTCGGTTGCTGCTTTGATTGAGATTGATTTTTGGTATTGAGATCTATCCTGAATACAAAAAAGCACCTGAAAAAATATTTTTAAACACCTAACATTGCCCAGCTAATTACATGGTAGCCATGTTCCCAGACTTTTCCAAAGAGAGGGTTACAGTACGAAGACAAGCGCTGAAGAAGCTGTGCATGCACTCTTCCAGTGTGCTTATTGTAACTCTCATCCTAAAGCAGTGTCTTTGGGTGCCTCAGTGTAGCTGATTCATATCGTTTTGGGGTTTATCATTGTTTAATTCAGCCACCAATACACTTTACATGAGACTGCCTGGATAATACAGAATTTCAGAAAGAAAAGAACAACGGGGGGGGGGAGGGTTGGGGGGAGAACTATGGACATTTTTACATATTCTTGGGATTAATTGACTTCGCATGTTACTTTGCTCCATGGATTCAGTATGATTTGTAAACAGAATTCAGTTTTGCTTTCTGCCGTTGAGTATCTGACCTCAGTAGTAGATGATAAAAGGTTGGTTATCAGGCCAGTGGAAGTTATTTTCATCCCCATCAACAAAAGCTGGAGTAGAGTATCAGTGAGCCTAGGGTATGCGCCTGAATCTAAACACTGCTATTCAAACGTTGCTCCCTGGGAGTAACAGAGCCATGGGGACACAGTGAGTGACCTTCTATTAGCACTTTAAAAAAAAAAGTATACAAAGGAAAAACACCTACTACTTTCAGTACCTATTTGGTTGCAGAGATCAACTATGGATGAGGATTCCTGTGGCAACAGATGAAAAGCAAACTAACTCCCGGCTGGGTAGAGATGGCTGCCTCCACCATCCATTTCAAAGCGCATTACTGTGGGATCACAATGGCACACGTTACGTTTTGGCAAGCTTTTTTACCTTGGGTTCATATTTACATGCAATAAGATGTCAGACATTATTCCAGTTGCTCCTCTGCCAAGAATGCTGGGCAGATATTATACTCGTTTTCTAGATAAAGTACACGGAGCTTGAGCAGCTTCACTGTCAACAAGTTAATTATTCAGTTAGATGAGACAGGACTAGGATTTGGTGTTTCTTTCTATCTTTTTTCCCCTAGATGCCTGGTGTTTTTCAATGCCTCTCAAAGATGACCTACATTAGCATCATCAGGGGAGACTCTTGGAGTCTCCATTTGCCAGGCTTATCTAAGTTGGGCTGTGGAAAAAAAATCTAAGTATTTCCATTTTTTAAACTAGCTTCCCAGGCCATTCTGAGCACACACACAAAAGGTTGTAAATGCACAGCATTATCACTCTGCCTCACTAAACAGTTGATCTCCCACCCCTGCAAAGTGTGCATTTATACCTTCAGGGAATGGGGCAAATGGGGAGAGTGATACCCTTCTGTGGATCCTCCTGGGCATTTTATGACATAGTGAAATATAGGGTAATTAGTAAAATATCCTGAAAACATGGCTGCGAATCTTTCTAGCAATGTCTGAGAAGGGTAATTATAGAATAATGAGCAAAAGCCTAAACAAAAGGGAGAAAAGTTAACACCTTAAGAATTTTTGAAAGGTGCCTTGACAAAACTGAGTGGTGAAATTATTGAAATTTGGAGCATACTGCTAGTTCCCATAGGGTACAGCAAGTCCCCACTGTGGGTAATGTGCATGCACATGCTTTCTGATAGGATTAAAACAACAGAATTAGCCACGAGCTAAGAGTTGCCATGATTTATGTTTTTATAGTAGCCCCTCCTTCCCATTTCCTGGTCAGCATTCTGGATGATGGTTCCATTTAGCACACATTCTCCAGTTTGTTTCTTTTGCTTCAAGTCTCTTTTACATTTTCCTGTACTGAACTGCATTTGCCATCTGCTGATCCAATTACTTATACAATCCAAATTCTTTTGAGTCTGATTGTTTTGTTCCTCATTATTTGCTCAGCCTCCAGTTTTAGTATCCTCTGTAAACTCTAAAATCTTGTTTTCAATACCTCCTCTGAATTGCTCATATACAATACAACTCAATTAACTCAAACTTTAGAAACCTAAGGCTACTTGTGTCTGAGGGGATTTAGATTAGTTGAGTGGATTTGGATCCTAAGAAAGAACTGACAATTCACTCATCAAATGCCAGCTGATCCATCAGGAATTGAGCCATCCTCTTTAAATGAGAAGGAATCAAAAGAGAGGAAAGGTACAGATACCAAAATGATGCTACGTGTAATAATATCATTGTCATCATCTTTATTTTTGCTACCACCCATTATTATCTCATCAAGTGTTTATTAAATTCCATTGTAAAATTATCTATTAAAATAATAAATCTATACTGAGATTGCGGTTATGCTAAGAGGCCAAAATAAAGGTGTTAACTCTCCAGTTTATTCCTCATTTACATCTATTCTGATAAAATATATTTTTCAACCAGCTCTATCATTTATATTTTATCTCTCAACATAGTTTCTTTTGAATCTTAGATAGGCCGATTTTTCCAATGTTACCTAGCAAATAATGATAAGTTTGGGAACATTAAGTGGCTCAAAACATGTTCATATGTTCAGTTTTCTTCACAAAAAAAACTTCCTAAGACACTCAGTAAGCAGTAGAGAAGTCCATTCTTCAGTTGTGTGTACAAAGTGAAATAATTCAGATTTCACTCATTGCTGTCTGAAATGCCCTTTCTCCTCCTCTTGTGAAAGCTTGTCATCTTTTAATATCTAGTTCAAAGGTCACTTCCTTTATAGAACCCCTCCCTGAGGCAAAATTATGCACTCCTTTATTTCTATTCCCATTTACTTATTAATTTCCACTGTAGTACATGATATATTTTATATTGTTCCTTCCTTAGATTCCCAAAGGGATCATTAAACATTAATTGGATGAATGAATGAGTAAATGAATGAATAGGAAGCACTCAATTAAAAGTTTATAAAAATCGAGATGTTAGTTATCCAGTTCTGCCTTTACCTAAGGAACTTAAGTCTTGCTAAAACTCTATAACATTAATTGGTTTGCTGCTGCCTGCTTTTCTACTCTTTAGGTGCCACACCTTATTTCATGGGGCTCTCTCTCCTCACCTGATCACAGTGCTAGCTGAAGCATCTGCTCCACCCAGTACAATTCCTGGTGTCTAGTTCTTCCCTCCTCCCACGCCATTCTACTGTGATATCTATCCATCCTCTTTGGACACACCTTGTTTGCACTTCAAGAGAATAGGTAACAGTGCCTTCTGACTTAGTATTCGAAGAGTAGCCTAGAACAGCGTTTTTCAACCGCTGTTCCGCGGCACACCAGTGTGCCGCGAGATGTTGCCTGGTGTGCCGTAGGTGCAGACAAGACAAGAATTTTATAATTTTTCACTATTTTGTTTACTTAATATTTCATAATAAAGTAATTATAAAATACTTTCTTTGTGTTTATTTGATTCCTATTCAAGAGAATTACTTTATATATAGTCAATATAGGCACAGAGTTAAATTTTTTAACATTTTCTAATGGTGGTGTGCCTCGTGATTTTTTTCATGAAACAAGTGTGCCTTTGCCCAAAAAAGGTTGAAAAACACTGGCCTAGAAGACCAATTCAGAAGTGATAGAATTGAACACACTCTGCTAACCTTTTTTCATCAGAAAAACAGAAAGTCTCAAATACATAATAGAGATTCATGCTTTCTTCATACTTCCCAGCCCTGAGGGGTGACTAACTCCTGGTGGCTTTGTAACAATCCCATTTGATATTTAGCAGATGCTATCTCCTATTATTGTTTATATCTCTTAAATGTACACTGACCAACTCAACTAGACTGTAAGCCCTTAAATGTTATTCTTTGTCCTTTCCCAGACCCTAGCCCACACTGCCTTCTCCATAAAAGATATTCAATAAATGTTTATTGGTAAACCATATTCATTTAATTTCAACAAATATTTACTGAGATGCTGAACTGCATACTTTGGAGAGAAGCCTGAGCATGGCACAACCTTTGAACTTCAAGGAACTTTCACTCAGTTGAAAATTTAAGTACATGGAAGCAATTGTACAAGGTGTTAGGAGACTTAACAGGAAAGGACCCCTTTGTAATTTTGTAGTTTAAATTGCTCTTTTCAGACAACAGAGTCCCACAAAAGCATCATTAGATTGATGCTGATTGCAACAACAACCCATTCTTACTTCCCTGAATATTAACTTTTACCATTAATTTTTATGACTTGTACTTTAGATTACACCAATCTAGTTAGTAGCTGGAAAAGGCCTCTATGATAGTCCTTAGCTTTAATAAAAAGATTATCATAAAACCACACCCAAGAAAAATCTACCCAATCCACGGAAGCAAGTTGAGAGATTCATGCATGTAAACCTGAAGATCATAGACCACTGAGCTTTTATTTTTTTTTCTCTTTTTCTTTTTAAAATTAGTATTTATTTTTCCTTTTAATTTCCTTATGACTTTGAAAAACTAATGGGCTTTCACTCTCCTTTTGGAGACGGTTCTCTGGTTAGGATAACTTTCCTCCCTAATAATGATTCATTATCCAAACACACATTAAAGTGTGACATGATATTTCAGAACCTTCAGATTGTGGGCAAACAGGCAGTTCAAGCTCAGAGAACAAAAGAGAGAGAGGCCTGAAGTAGCACTTGAAGTGAGATCTGGAAGAGAAGACAAGGGTAGAGAAAGGAAGAGTTAAGAGGAAACAAACTACATTCTAACAGAGTTTGGGCTTTCACTAGTATAGCCAATTCTCTTAGTTTTATTGGCTCATAATCAATATTTTCAGAATCAACTTTGCATCACTTTACCGAAGTCTCCATTTTGTGCCTTTTATTCTTGAGGGTTCATTTTTTCCAGATTTTAGTATTTTCATTGCATTTTCCAAGAGTATGTATAATATTTTTACTTATTTTCTTTTTTTAGACTATATATGAATTTTTATATGAAAACATCTATTGATTCTCCCTCTGGTCAGTTCTTGGTTTGTAAAGGGCTTCAGTTCCACTTTTTCTTCAGTGCTAGTGTTATTTCTCTATCATCTGCAGTTGCACTTTCATATAATGAAACAGAATCATTACTTTCCAAATCAGATAATATATATATATTTTCCATATCAGATGTATATATGATGTTCATCTATTCCAAATAAAACATGACTCCACAAAGAATATTGTCTTTGGTTTGTAAATTTTCCCCCTCAGATAGTTATATTGTGTTGTGAAAATTATTCATTTATATATACAAAGAGATGCCTTCATTGAAAAATAATAATATTATGTGAAAGTAAATGCATATCTTAGCAAAAAAAAAAGTGTGTCAGTTACATACTGATATTGCATTTTATTTTGTCCATTGACTATCAAATTCGATGGCATATTTTTTGTTCTCACATGTTTAAAAATGGGTAACTCAGTAATACTTAATTCATTTAAAATGTCTGTGAACATATCTTGTAAAGGTCAGAATAGTCTATTTGAATTATCAAGATATAGCTTAATCTTTTATTGGCCATAGATAACTTTTTTTGTTGTGCAGGCTGATTAATCATTATTTGTACTTGGTGGCAAGATGTTGAAATTACCTTTCTTTAGTTTTGAAATACTAGTTATTCTCAAAATAGAAATCTTACACTGAATTTGGGTTTCTTTTACTTTCAGAAACATAAACCATTTACAAGATTATTGTCCACACTGAAAAATATTCTCATACAAGACGGAAAAAATACATATTTTTCCAAAACTTTCCAGAGTCTTTCTTCTTCCCTTTCCTTCCTTCCTATGTGACTTTACATACTTTCGTTCATGTGTTAGTTCCTTAGAAAGAGCATTACTAAGTATTTCTGATAATTACTAGGACTAAAGAAACAGATCAAATTATTTCATAGGAGACAATGAGACAGAATAAAGCTAACTAACTTTTTCTTTCACACAGAAATTAAATTTATATCCTGGACCTCATCTGTGACCTGCTTTTAAAAAGACTAAATAAAAATCATAAGCAAGAAAGTCGTTGGTAGCATTTTGTATACTTTATTGTATAGATCTTAGAAAGAAACACAGCCATGCCATCTGGATCTAAATGCCTCCTGAAACCAAGTACTCATTTTGATTTCCTATAATAATGACTCTTAAGGTAGAAATTCAGCTGTAATACAAAACTTCAATTAACTAGAGCAACTTTAAACTCCATTGTAAGAAAGCTGGTCATTGAAATGCTACAAAGCTATGGTGAATCCTGTCAGTCACAAAAGATATGTCCTCACTAAAAAAATCAGGTTAGTGTATTAAATGAAGCTGTGACCTCAAATAGAGTGTGGTCCCAATTTTCAGTGTTTCGATTCTACAGTCTGTTCTATGCTTCCATGTCTCTGGATCTCAGATGGAAGATGGGGGAGGGTGGGTGGGTGGGAAGAAAACAACCAAAGAATCTGTATGCATGTATTCATAACCCATGGACACAGACAATAGGATGGTAAAGGCCTGGGGTGAAGGGTGGGGATTGGGGGGGATAGAAGGGGTCCATGGGAAAGGGAAGGGGACATCTGTAATACTTTCAACAATAAAGATTTTTTAAAATAAAATGCAAATAAAATTCAATGTTGAAAAACATATAGTGACATGACTTTTACACTGATTTTGACATTTTTTAACATATTACATGATACTAGAGGCCTGAAACATGAAAATTTGTGCAAGAGTAGGTCTTCCTTCCCCCAGCTGCTGGCACTGGCTTCCCTCTGGCACCCAGGACCCAGGCTGGCTTCCCTCCAGCCCCGGGCTTCGTCAGAAAGGACATCCGGAATGACGTCCAGTCTAATTAGCATATTACTCTTTTATTATTATAGATGGGGAGCAGGACAGCTGACATGGACACACTTGTGTTTTAATTTGACTTACTATTAGGGCTTGTAAGAGAATTAATTAAAAAAAACACTCTTGCTTTAGAAACATGTGTACCATATTAAGAAAGGAAAAGGAATACTGAATCTGGACCTTTTTATACATTATAAAGGTATTCTCAAACCACCTTTCTGACACATTTGTCTATATCGATTACATGCCATTAGACTGACACTGTCTGACCTGTCTAAATCCATCAATTGCTGAGCTATTGATGCTTGATTCCCTAAATATGAGTATTATTCATAAGCTTTGTATTAAAGAGATCAATAATTATGTGCATATTAAATTTGCATTGCCGCTGTTGTTAACAGTGCCCTTTAGCTGGCCACAGATTACATTCTTCAGCTTATGCTGCCCTAGATGATAAATACTTCATTAACAACACTTAGAATGTACACACAGGATACCATATCCCCAAGAGGGTACATGTGAATCATAAGGAGCCTGTTTAGTGTTAGGGTAAGTACATATTCCTTATAGTTTTCATTGCATTTTCATTCTGGGTGCCCCAAATGCTCCCATTAAATATGTTTTGCCCACTTAAAAACTGCTTTGTGGGGATGGCATGTCTTAATTGTTCCCAAGACAGTGTATAATGCACTGCTGTGATGGGCCTTCAGTTAAACTAATAGGCAAGCAAGTTGCTGCATGGTTTCAGCAGATTTTAAAGTGCTAATGAAATACATTGCACTTGAGAAAAAAGAAAAAAAAAGCACAAAATCTTGTTACCAGGGGGTGGAAATTCCAGAACCTTCCTGTCTTTTAGTTGTTGTAAAAATAGATAACAAATGCATTTTACTGGGTTACTGTGAGGTTTCTATTGTCTTTTATACCTAATATATTGTAGGTCCAAGAACAGAGAAATATTGGTGCCAAATTTTCCAATGCAACTAATTTGTGCATAAAAAGTATGCACAAGAAGACAAAATCAGCTAGCTGCCCTTACAAATCAGGCAGTTGTGCATGTAAAACAGGTAATGGCATATTTTGCACCAGCAATTACCTTTCTTGCACCTGTGAGTGCCTGTTTTGCATATGTAAGTAGGTCCCTGTTTGTTGCTTTTAAAGCTGCCACCTCAGCTTCTTTAGGTACATTTATGTTTTTACTAAATGTCACTCCAAAACAAAGAGAGGGGAGCATTTCTAAGGTGGGTTTATGTGTTTGTGTGCACGTGTGTGCCTGTATGTATATATTTTTAAATAACTGTAAAATTGATGCTAACTTCATTTGGTTTTAAGTACTGTACCTTGCAGGGCTGTGTTCGGTGATATAAAATATTTCATTTTGGTTTTATGACATAAATGACTAAATGTCCTGCTGCTGAGATGTATCAATCAAATCAAAGGTCCAAATTTAATATTATCCAGGTGCCGGGATGAGAGGGAAAACGATACTTCAGTTCACAGTCAACCGACACAGAATGTCTTCACAGTCAATAACATGTGCCTCTTGCAGAGCCATTACGTCGGGGTTCATAAAGTGGGATGCTGCAGTTCTGACAATTCGGTAGGTTCCCCCCGTATATACATGTATTTGTTATTGCATGAAAAAGAGAAAATATCAAATTCATTTTAAATAGCCATCCTAAGCAATTAAAATCCACAGTGTTTCAAGGACAGTTCACAGCTTTTTGATAAACCGAAGCAGGCCCTGAATCCATTTTTATGATCCCACTGCCTCTAGTAGCTAGTCATTCTGAAGCTATCAAACTGAATGCTTGAATATGTCTTACTGACCCTATTTTTTATCATTAAATCTCCTAGAGGGGTACAGACATGATCAGTCTAGCTGCTAGACTCTAGCAGATGACACCACTGGGCACAGGTCTAAGAAGCAAAATTTTAAGCAAGACTACCTAATAAGACTTCATTACTTTCCAACCTCATGGCAAATAGCATACTCTATTTGTCAGTCTTCATACCAGCCAACTTCATGAGGAAAGTTTATGGTCATGAGTACAAATCTTACTTTATTTTATGTTTTTATTGGTTTTAGAGAGATAGGAAGGGAGAGAAAGAGAAACATCGATTTGTTGTTCCTCTTAAGTATGCATTCATTGGTTGATTCTTATATATGCCCTGACAGGGGATCGAACCTGCAACCATGGTGTATCAGAAAAACACTGACTACCTGAGCTAATTTGGGTCTGAGTGCAGACTTTAGATTTAGAGGTGAGAAGGTCTGTTTCAGAATCAACCAAGGGAGAACCTTGCTTCTCTCTTGGGATTCTAGAAAGAAACCCTAGAAGTTGTGACATTAATTATCCAATGATCACAGAACTTCTGGCCCTTCCTTAAGGACAATCTTTTCCACAGATTCATTGTCATTTATTAAATGTGGCAAGGGACAGTAAGCAATGCTATGATTGAGAACCTGGCTACTTCAAGGTCAAAGGCATAATGCGCCTGAGGCCACCAGACAACAAAAGGGAAGGAAAGAAAGGTGTGGGGTCTTTTCCCTCCCCAAACTGTCTTTTGGCCAAGGGAAAAGGGCTAAGCATAGTTTGTACTAGAGGTGAAAGAAATACTGATCTTCTACGTAAACTGGTTCTGTAAAGGATCAGGGAGTAAACATTTTAGACTTTGTAGGCCATATGGTGTTGTTGCAATAGTTCAACTCTACCATTGTAGCAAAAAGCAGCCATAGACAATATGGAAAGGAAATGGGGTGGCTATGTTCTATAAAATTTTATTCACAAAACAGGCAGTGGGCCAGATTTAACTTGTGGCCTGTGGTTTTGCTGACACCTGCTCTAAGTTAAAAAAGAAAAAAGAAAGAAAGAAAGAAAGAAAGAAAGAAAGAAAGAAAGAAAGAAAGAAAGAAAGAAAGAAAGAAAGAAAGAAAGAAAGAAAGAAAGGAAGGAAGGAAGGAAGGAAGGAAGGAAGAAAGAGTTACAGTTTTAAATAAAACGCTCATCTATGTAAAGGTAACAGATAATGTTAGCCATTAATTATGTCAACATTCTCATCTTCCTTCTAATGACATCCATCTCGTGGAGATGTTTATAGCTACAGTCATTTGTAGGGTCACTAATCCCAGGTTTCTTTTTCTTTCCTACTCAATATTATCTATCCTTTATCCCAGTTGTTAACACTAGGTAAACAATGGTCATTTTTGTGCATGTTTAGGAGTGGTGGGTATCATATAATTAAACACAGCACTTAAACCAGTTATGGAAAAAGAATAAAGGATCAAAGAAACTCATGAAAGTTCTTAGGAGTATTTGTATAGAAAAGTATTTGGGGAGAAAAATGGAAAACACCAATTCATTATTTCATGCATTGAATGAATAAATAAAACAGCAAAGAAGTCAACTCTTCCCTATTCCTTTTTTCCAAAGACCAAAGAGGAGGAAGAAGAAAAGGAGAAAAGAGTTAATGTTAATAAAAGAGTTAATAATGCCTATCACAGACTAGGCACTCTGTTAAGTGTTTTTTCACTCCCTTATTCTAGCAAATTTTATTTGTGACTGGGGCTCTGTTAATTATACCAGTTAACACATGAGAAAACTGATGTTTAGTAAGAGTCCACTAACTTGCTCAAGGTCACCCAACTAAGAAGTGACAGCAGAAATCCTCCAGAGATGCTTGATTAGTATCTACATGAGAAACTTTTTCTTCATAGTATAACATGGGTTCAACCAATTCATGCATCAAATTCGAAAACCCAGATATATCAAGTAAAGCACATGTGTCAAACACAAGGCCCGTGGGCCAAATCCAGCCCGCCAGGCCTTGCAATGTGGCCCGCACCGCACTGTCATCACTGCACTCCGCTGTCAGTTTATGACATTGTCAGTTTATGACTGTTCAGTAAACCATTCGGCCCGCGATTTAGGCTGGATTTTAGATTTTGGCCCCTTCTCTGATTGAGTTCGACACCCCTAAAGTAAAGCAATAGAATACTCATAATTTCTAATTTGAAAAAATACTGTATGAAGTTGAATGTAATTTCTCTTGGATACTCTTTATATCCTGGATTATAAACAAATCCAGATTATAAATATGCCTGTGCCTCCTCAGATTTCCTGCTTCAAGATTTCCCATTCAGCCCAGCCAGCATGGCTCAGTGGTTGAATCAGTCTGTGAACTCCAAAGATCACGGTTCCATTCCCAGCCAGGACACATGCACTTTTCTGGCTTGGTCCCCAGTTGGAGGCAGATAATAGGCAGGCAATCAGTGATTCTGTCTCATCATTGACCTCTCTCTCCCTCCCTCCATCCCTCCCTCCTTCACTCCCACCCTCCCAACCTCCTTTCCCTTCTGAAATCAATAAAATTTTAAAAAACAAAACATTTCCCATTCAGAGCTCCATTGGTTGCCCCTTTTCAGACTCTCCTGACTGTGACCTCTTGTCTAAATTGGAACTATAAACTGTCACCATATCAACAAGCATATGGTCTGGTACATAATAGCTCCTTTTCTGGAAAAAAATTTATATATATGTGTGTGTGTGTGTGTGTGTGTGTGTGTGTGTGTATATATATATATATATATATATATATATATATATATATATAATAACCCAACATAATTACTCTATCCTGCCTGTCAGTTCTGTTCGTAGTACCTATAATATATGCTGAATACAATATTTCAAATTCTGCTCATCTTATTCACCCTACTTGAAATTTCTTTCCTTTATCCTAGTCTTTGTCATGGATTCAAATCAATGCATGGAAACAATAAATGGCTCTTTAAGCTTCTGCTAAAAATTGACACCATCACTTCTCCTTAGACTTCTTTGTTTACAGCTAGTGGCATGGGCAGGGTTGCATATGCCTCTGAAATAAGGGAGCCCTCCAAGCCCCATGGCCATGGGCAGGAACGTCTGTCCTGTCACAGGGAAAGAGAGAACAAATATTTGAGAACAATAAAAGACCTCTCAAAGCAAAACTATTTTAGCTAGGAAATGTAGGGGCACATGGAAAATTGATTAATTTTATTGTCACAATCCAAACTTTTTATAACTTAGTATCCATTTCGTCTTCTTCCTACACATAGAATACATTCAGTGCCTCCCCAAGGGAGATGTTACAAAGTCCCATGAAGTCAATCCATCCAACTTAAAGTCCAGGATTCTTCATCTTGTCCAGATGTGGTTTCTCTTTCTCTAGAGGCCTAGGCACTAAACGGAAAACCAAAATCAAAACACTTTTATCATGTAAGCCTTTGACCCGCAATCTCACCATCACACACAAGCACAGGAACAGTAACAAGACAGATAAATAATTAAAAACGGAAGAATAGTATTTTATTTTGCTAGGGCTACCATAATAAAAATGCCCCATACTATGAGGTTTAAACTAGAAAAATTAATTTTCTGATATCTCTGGAAACTAGTTCAAGAACAAGATGTCAATAATTTGGTTTCTTCTGAGGCTTCTTTCCTTGGCTTATATTCAACCACCTTCTTGCTTCCTTATATGGTTTTTACACTGTGTCTATATTCCTATTGTTTGTGTCCAAATTTCCTCCTCTTTTAAGGACAGATTGGATAAGGGCCCACGCTATCAGCCTCATTCTAAATTAATCACGTCTTTAAAGTTCCTGTGTCCATTTCCAGTCACCTTCGGAAGTTCTGGGAGTGAGTGCTTCAATACTAGTATATGCGTTTGGTGGAGACACAGTTCAGCCCATAGCAAATGGGAAGCACATAGCAGTCACTAGTCCAAAGACCCTCTACTCTGGGTGAGGGGAAGTTTCTTTATGAGATCCTCATTCTACTCTGGAAGGAAACTCCTTACCCATTGTTCTTTGTGGCTCAGATGGCCACTTGAAGAAGGTGGTTTTTTTTATTTTTATTATTATCTTTTTTGTCTATATCTTTGATAATCATAAGGGAAAAGACTCTCCGCAATAGCAAAGTTTCCAGCAAAGTTTTCCTTTCTGGCTTCTGGAAGATATGGGCCCAAAGGTTGTTTTAAATGTGAAACAGTCAAAGGCATTTAAAACCTGAGGTAAAGATTTTACGGGCGATTCATGTCCCTTAAAAAGTTACTAGACATGTAATCTTTTTGTTCCAGTAATATGTGCCTGCCAGTTTTCACACTAAAACTTTCATGATACTGTTCTCAGGTGTACTTTATTTCCTAACTTTGTAACCTCTTCAGCTTCCATTTTCTCTCTCCCACTCCCATTTTTCTCTGTCTCTGTGGTAAACAGAATTGTGAGATGGTCTCCAAAATTACTATCCCTGCTGTAGATGTCCTGGATAATATCTTCCCCCTAGTGTGAGAGAGAATACTTTGACCTAGGGTTGCCAGCTTAGATCACACTAACATAGTCATTTTCCAATTATTTCTGATGATAGTTTTCTCAAATAATTTGGCACTGTAGAACAAAGATCTCACCCCTTCCTTTATTTATTTATTTATTTATTTATTCATTCATTCATTCATTCATTTTATTTTATTTTATTTTTGGCAGCCACCAATATCTGTTTCCTTATTGTCTATCTCTCAAACAATGCTTCTGCTACCAATTTCTGAATCAACCATGATAGGCTAGATTAAATCCAAAATCTCTGAGGCTTAATACACAAAACGTTTTATTTTTGTTTTTGTCCATTTAAAATCCAATATAGGTTGCATAACCCTCTTCCATCTTATAGCTTCAGCATCTAGAACTCATGGG
The DNA here is from genome assembly GCF_964339955.1 of Pipistrellus hanaki. Taxonomy (NCBI): domain Eukaryota; kingdom Metazoa; phylum Chordata; class Mammalia; order Chiroptera; family Vespertilionidae; genus Pipistrellus; species Pipistrellus hanaki. The sequence continues at coordinate 28,956,361 of NC_140514.1, forward strand.
CATTGGGGTCAACACAATAGAGGAGGAGATGGAAGAGGCACATTGGCTCCTAACTACCTTGGCCTGGAAGTGACCCATTACATGCTCACTCATGGTCCGTTGGCTAGATTAATTTTATAGCCCCAATCTAAATGAAAGATAAACAGGGAAGTAAGATAGCAGTTATAGCAGTTAGAATATTTGGTGATCACAGTCTCTGCCATAGGTAGGCTTAAATTCATGCTCTACATACTTTCTAGTTAATCATTCTCATCATTGATTTCATACAAGACTTAGGGAGAGAAATCAAGGGTTATAGGAAAAAGAATCGAGAAGCAAGCAGAGCAGAACGAAGATACAAACAGGAGAAAAGGAGAAAGCCTAAGGAGAGAGGGGGAAACAAGAAAAACTACAGGATCAGCTTTTCTGTATTTTGTTAGGGCCCTTATGAGGCAAATTTGTTTCCTTCAGGAATTGAACATCTCCCCGTCTCCCAATAAGTCCTTGTAGTGATCTGGTATCCCTCCATGTGCTGAAGAATTATTGAAAAATTCAAAGCATGCTTCACTTGAGCACAGTGGTGCAAGATTAATTTGATGTACAGTATAAAGTTTTATCGTTTCACCTAAGTGTACAGCTACACTGTGAGGTATGAGATTGCATGCCACAGCTGTACAACAGCGTTTATAAGATAATATAAGTAACTGCTACAGAGTTCTTTTTAGCACAGTTATGATAAGTATCAACATTGAACTTTCAGCAAATCACAGTGGTTTTACATTAGACTTTTTTTTTTTGTATAATACTAATTGAGGCTCTCCTTCTGAGAGTGTGGCTCACTTTATAAGTTACCAGGTTCTGATTGGATCAGAAACAATGCCAAAAATCTGGAGGAACAAGTGATAAAAATTCAATTAAAATCCTATTATAGATATTAAACAATTGGATATAAGTATTTAAATATTTACACACTGCAGCTATTTTGCTGACCTTTTTATTCTCCATTTGTCATTGTACAAAGTTTAAATGCAATTGCTGCAGAGACTATAAATATGTTATTAAATTGAATGACAACTTGCTTCGGCAGAAAAGATCATTGTCCTGGAATTCAGGATCATAAGGTTCTAATTGCAGAACTGTCATTAATTGTTATATCAATTCTAGCATGTCAGTTCACTCTCCATGTCTTGACTTCTCTCATCATTAAGATTAAAATATCAGTGGCTCTCGCCCTAGCAGGTTTGGCTCAGTAGATAAAGCAATGGCCTGCATACTGAAAGGTCGTGCGTTCAATTCTAGTCAAGGGCACATGCTTGGGTTGCAGGCTTGATTCCCAGTAGGGGGCATGTAGGAGGCATCCAATCAGTGATTCTCTCTCATCATAATGTTTCTATCTCTTTCTCCCTCTCCCTTTATTTCTGAAATCAATAAAAATATATTTTTTTAAATATATATTTTTTAAAAATATCAGTGGCTCTCAAGCTTTCTCACACAGGTTTGAGTGTGTTTCTGTGGTAGACGAAATAATCTCAATGAGTTTGAAAGAAGATTCTTCCCAGAGCTCCATGATAAGAGCCCAGCCACCCAACACCTTGATTATGACTTTTCACTGGCATTAACAGTCAAGTCTGATCCTTCTAGATTATTCCAATAATTGGGCCACAATTATATTATTCTCCTGATATTTTTGAAGACTTTACCTTTTATTTCCCTTTTTTTCCTCCACATTTGTTCTTATTATATTATGTTCTTATTATATTAAACCAGACCTATAAATCAACATTGATAAGCATCTTGTTACTCTCTTCTTAAGGATATATTACTAGAAAAATTGACTCATCACCAACTCATAATCCCAGTGTCCAAGAATATATTCACATAAAGTTATAGGTGTTTGTTAAGTTCCCATAAGTAGATTTAAAACAATATAATTTATATAGTAGGTCCAGAAATAATTGTTTTGTCCAATTTCCTTTCATTGAACAAGAGATACTTACATTTTGAAATGTATGAGAAGCAAGAAATTATGATGTCATCAAAGATACTCGAAAAAGGATTAACAAGCAGAAAGGAAGGTTGAAGAAGTAAAATGCAGTAGAAAAGGCCAGTAAAGTGAGGATGGAAAGGGTGGCTGTGAATTTGTCAGAAGGAATTCACTGTGTGGCTTTATGAGGGCAGTTGTAGAATGTAATAACGAAAGTGAAATTGCAAAGCATTTTGAAGGTTAGCAGGAAAGAAACAGAAGAATTTGTTTTAAATAACACAATCAACAAATGGAACTTTCTCAGTCAGGGAAAGGGATTAAATGATACCCACAGAAATAGAAATACTGTCCTAAAGCTGAAATAGCTAGAGAGAAAAAATATAAAGGGAGGGAGAAATTGATGATACCAGAAAGGGAAAGGAAAAGCTTTGTCTCCTACCTCAGAAAGGAAGAAAAGAGGAGAATACAAGTGTACGTTTTCAGCATGTTCAGAAGTGACAGTAGAGATGAAAGAAGAGAAAGAAAGAAAAGATGGTAACAATGGAAGAAGAAATTTACATTTTTATATGCGTATTTTATTGTTACTTCTCCCAAACTAGGTCTTTTCAAAGTTGTTTTATTCATTGAGATTCAACAAAGACATAACAAATATTTAACAAGCATTTTACAAACATCATGTGTCACACATTGTGCTAAGTACATGTCATGAACATACATATCCTTTCTGGAAAGAAATACTGTTTATAAGGCAAAACAAGCAGACACATAAAAGCACATTAAAATCACATGTGAGTACTAGAGGCCTGATGCACAAAGGTTCATGCAAGAATGGGCCCTCCTTCCTGGCTGCCAGCACTGCCTTCACTCGGGCCAGAGCCTTCCCATGCTGCCCAGAGGCCCAGAGCACCTGGGCTGCTGTGCACTTATGTATGCAAATTAATCCGCCATCTTTGTTGGGTTAATTTTCATACTCCTGATTGGCTGGTGGGTGTCACAGAGGTATGGTCAATTGCATCTTACTCTTCTATTAGTGTAGATTCTCATAAATCTGATTTTATTTGCATATTCCAATAACCTTAGAAGAAAAAGCAGGTGTTAATCCATTCTACAGAGGAGGGACATGAAATCAAAGAAATAGTGTGAATGTCAAATATTGCATAGCGAATTGAGACCTAGACCCACGGCTTCCAGCTGGGGACTAGGGCAATCTCCAGCAAAACCTAAAAGTCTGCATTAGCTTTGTCTGTAGATATGCTTCCCTCTATTCTCTGAGAGCTTGGACCTTGACTTGGAAGTCAATGATACCTTCACCAGCTTTATTTTCAAACTTTTCATCAGATATAGTTGGATGATGTGACCCTGTTATATTCCCCAAGGGCAGAGTGATGTGTGATCCTGACAGCTTCATGCAAATTATATCTAAGTAGCTTAGGGTTTAGAAAACTTAGCTAAAAAACAGTATAGGGGAGGGTGACATAAATTTATGAAGAAGATGATCCAGAAACTAAGAGTCTACATATATATTTATCTCTATTGCCAGGTTTGGCCTGCTTAAAATGAAGAGTTTATCTCTTATCTGATTTATTGAAATCGATGCTGCTTACTTTGGTCTTGAATATAAATACCTTTTTCTCATTTTCAGAGTTGGTCCTATTTCTTTATGATGGATATGCCTCCTTTTTGCTTATTGTTCCATGTCTATAAATGAACTCTATCGGTAGGATGTTTTACTTTTGATTCATTAGTTCAGGAATGAACTGGATAATTCCAGAAATGTAAAAAGGGAAATTGTTTTGAAGCCATCTAGTGAAATGTACCTATTAGTGTGATATTATGAAGGAAATATTATAATTGCAGTTATATACTACAAATATTTTCTTATATCTTAAACAAGTGCTTATAGTTCCTTCACTTCATTTTCACATATGGTCATGTATTTATTTTCACACTTAATTATGAGTTGTAGAAGGTTGAATGTGATGCTCATATATAGCTGTTCAAAAAGTGAGATATGAGCACTGACCTGTTAGCCACACTGACAGAGGAAGATATTTACACCAGAGGCCCAGAGTGAGTAGAAGGAAAGAAAGAGTAGAGAGAAAAAAAAAAAAAAAAAGGTCGTTTGACTATAAATTCTATTATTTGTGTATTATAAAAAATACAATAGTCTAATATCACTACCATAATCTGGATTTGCTTATAATTAAAGAGATTTTTCAAAGATAGTGGTTGAAAACTACTATCATAAGGAAAATAACAATAGATAAATACTACATAAGATAACTTGAATTCAGGTCTTTCCATGGCAGAACCTTTCCATTTTATATTCTCTCATACTTTACCCCATTCATTCTGTGTCATTCCATTACTCCAGAACTGGTTTTAGGGTTCAGGACACAATGGCTCCCCAGCAAAAACCACCTGTTCAATTGTATTTATATTCCTGCCATCTTCCATGTACTCCTTACTAATTTGAGACATTCAGATTGTGAACCTCCATTCCCTTGGCCAGACATTTAGTGGGATTTTCAATACAAGAGGGGGAAAATTATGCAATGAATCTTTCTTGTCCAATCTAGAAACATTGAACCATTGAAAGAAGTAATCAATATGACTTCCTTAGTGATTCTATTCCATTTACAATGAGTTCTACACAGTGGAAAGAGTTTTTGACATGGAAGAAAAGTAGATATCACCTCATCCACCCCTTTAGTTTAAAGATGAGGAAATGAAGGTCCAGATAGGTTAAATGACCTATTCAGAGACATTCAAATTTTGAATGGAAATCTTTTAATTCGTGCATATCATTTTTATTGAGATAAATTGTCATATATCATTGTCTAAGTTTTAGGCGTACAATATTTTAATTTGATATAGTTATATATCATAATATGATTACCACTGTAGCTTTAGCTAATATCTCCACTACAGCACATAATTATTTCTTTTTTGTGTGTGGAGAACATTTAAGATCTAGTCTCTTAGCAACTTTGAAATATATAATACAATATTATTAACTATAATTACAATGTTGTGCATTCAATCTCCATCCTCTAACTGCAAATTTTTACCCTTTGATGAACATTTTCTAATTCCTCCAATAGCAACTGCTATTCTGTTCTTTGTCTCTGCAAATTCAGCTTTTTAGAGTCTGCATATAAGTATTTCTCTTTGTCTAACATATCTCTTTTAGCAACTCCATTGAGGTCTACTTATGTTGTAGCAAATGGCAAGCTTTCCTTCTTGATCGTCAAAGTAATCAAGTAGTACTAGAATAAATCCAATATATTTTTTCTTGATCTCTATCAGTTTCATGTATTTTTTTTCCATTCTACTAAGCTAAATCTCTAATATGTCATAATTATTTTTTTCTTGAACTAAGTTTCATTTTTGAGGAAATAAAAAATGTTCCTAAAAATAAACACTCTAGTACGATTAAATTCCAGTGCCAGTGTTAGAGTGTGATAATGATACCTCAATTATAGGTTCAATTTCTTAATGCATGTCCCCAGGCCCACTCCCATATCTTAAAATCACTGATTTGATGAAACTTGACATGTGATTCTTAATGTATAAGCATGAGTTTATAATCATTAGTGGAGAAGAAAAGGCAAGACACTGCCTACTAAAGGGGCCATTAACTTTCTGCAAAAATGGCAGTGCACGTAAGATGGAATGTCACAGCGAAAAGAAGTAGTGGATTATCTATGTTTGCAATTTATATTGATTATTAGAAATGTCAAGCCAATCTTTTCTCCCAACTGAGTATGAAAGCATACAAAGAGGATGCTTTCAAAAAGGTGTTTTTAGAATATATTTCACTAATAGTAGGTCACGGGATTAGGACTATGGTCTACTAGTATAAGGATTGGTGAAGAACATCTCATGGCCTAGAAGGGGATAAAAAATATTAGGAATAGAAATGAAAAGTATTGCCTCATCATTGTCACTGCACAGAATAAACCACTTAATATTATCTGAATAAGATTATACTTAATAATCACATTAAATATCTCCTAATATAATCCTTGACCCACATATACTAATAAAATAGTAATATGCTAATTAGACCGGATCAAATGGCCATCTTCTGGATGTCTGACTTCCTTCTGAACAAAACCATGGTGGTGGGGACTGAGGCATTTAGGCATGATCAGCCAGCAGAGGGCAGTTGAGGGCAAGATCAGGCCTGTAGGGGAGGGAAGTTGTGGGTGAGATCAGGCTGGCAGGGGAGGGCAGTTAGGGGCAATCAGGCAGCCAGAGGAGAATAGTTAGGGGCGATCAGGCAAACAGGCAGGTGATTGGTTAGGAGCCAGTGGTCTCAGATTGTGAGAGGGATGTCCCTGTAGGATCGGGCCTAAACCGGCAGTTAGACATACCCTAAGGGGTTCCTGATTGGAGAAGGTGCTGGCTGAGCTGAGAGAAACCCCCCCACCCCATGCATGAATTTCATGCACCAGGCCACTAGTATATGAAAATGAGCTATAGTATAAGAGTCCTATATATCCAAATAATTCTAGAATATGAAGTTTTTACAAATTTAAAGTTTTGCATTCGATCAAAATACCTACAAACACTTTAATTCATCTCCACCAACTCCCAAAATCATTGAAATAATAACAAATATAATTATAAGCAAAAATAGCTAACATACTAGAAAATCTGATAGCAAAACTACTGTCATCAGATCCAATAAATGGCTAGGAAATATAATGCAGGTAGAATGTAGTTGATAGCAAAACCCCACAGAACTGAGAAACCAAAGATAGGTAGAATAAAATGTTAATTTTTCCACTGAACACAATTCCAAACCATAAAAGAATATCTCCTCTGTTTAAAAAAAATAGCCTGGATAAGAAGCAATCAGAATTCTTGGACTTTAGAAATCTGAGTATCATAATTTGTAAACAAAACCCAAAAATAATGAGGGGTTGAATATTTAACTGTATTTGCTAAAGAAAACTTATGCAATCTGGAATAGCAATATAGATATCCCCCCAACTGTAAGGCAAAAGCACCAAAATAAATTTATGAGAGAAAAATAATTTTGCAGAACCAGATGCACAAAAAAGTAAAGAAATGATAGAAACATAATCTTCTAAACTTAAAAATGACAATTTGTCAACCAGAAAGCTTATTGAATGCTTTAGAAGAATTAAGATGAATCCACTTAAAATCTATCAACACCAGTAGTATAAAAAAAAAAATACCACAAACTTCAGTAGAATAAAAGTGAGGTTACCCACAGAGAATAAAAATGTAGACTTTCATGTGTCTTCTCAGTTACATCTGAGAAGCAATAGAGTACTGTCCAAAACCCTGGAGTGTCAAATTCAAACTTCTATATTAAAAAAAAAACTATAATTCAAAACGACAACAACAATCTACCATCCATATATAAGCGCAAAGAACACATTTTTAGGAATAATAATCCTTAGATATTTTACTGCCTGTGCACCCTCTGCAATTCTCAAGAATGTCCTATAAGTGAAAATTAAGTTTTAGGAGGTAGAAGTATAAGATAGAAAAACTTATGATGAACAAAGTCATTATGAAACTCATAGTAAACTGACTATTAATAATATGACAATTAACAGAATTTATTAGACAAAGGTTTCTAGAACAGATGCAATAGAATAGTAAAAAGAAAAGCCACTGGAAGAAACTTCAATCTTATTTCAACAAAAGTGTTTGATGGTGAAAAAGGTGAGAGGAAAACAATAAATTGCAATAAAGGTCTCATCTGGCTGAAAGGAAAGGCTACTACTACTGATTATTTTCTGAACCTTTATGTAAAATATCTGTATGTGTTGATTACATTTTTATTGCAATCATATCAGTCAAGAGAGGCTTGTGGTAATAGGCAAGCCCAAAGTTCAGGGGTCTAAGCATAACAGCCACTAAGGAACCCAAGCTGACAAAGGCTGCATCATCAGGGAAGCCATCACCTCCAAATGAGAAGTTGGGGTTCACTCTGCAATGAAGAGAGTGCAGAGGGGAAAAGAGAGAGAGCGCAAGAGCATGGGGAATCATATACTAGCTCCCAAATGTGGCATCACATAAGTCACATGCCCATTTTTAAAAGGACAAGGAAGTGTAATCCTTCCTATTTATAGGAAGAAAATGTCAGTGATTGCTACTAAAATCTACCACAATAGTAGACTAGATGTTAAAGGTAGAACCTCCAGAACTCTCTAAGAAACCATGAATGAAAAAGTTATTAATCTAGTAAAAATATAGAGAGAAAGGGAAAACAACAACAATAAAGAAAATGTATGGTACATTGTCAGAAATAACACCAAATATACAAAAGACCATACTAATGTGAATGAGAGATATGTCCCCAAGAAAAGATAAAAATCCTCAGGTTGGTTACTAAATAATCAAAGTCAGTGGAAATTTCTCACAAAAGGCCTTGGGAAAATGACACCAAAGTTGAATAAACTGATGAGGGAAATAATAGTAGAAGTATGCTAATGTAGAGAGAAAAAGAGGGGAAGGAGCAGAATGAATGAGAGGAGGGAAAAAGAAGGAAGCAGGGGTAGCAATATTTGACATCAGACAAATTAGAATGCATAACAGAAAAAAACTAAAGGGGATAAAGATGACTCACATTGATAAGAGATAAAAATGCATGAAAACTCTATAAAAGTTAAGGTTTTTAATACACCATTCAGCAAATAATCAAAACATATGAAGCAAAACAAGTTAAAATTTTACATAACTAAAATTGCACACAAGGTGACAGCTCGAGGACACACAAATAGTAATAATTTAGAGGAACTGGGTGACATAATCAACATGCCCGATGTGTCTGTACCTGAGTGGATGTATCCACTTTAACTAGATTCCTTTTAGGAAGGGCAAAATAACAAGAGTAGAAAAAAGACACAATATTAAAGAAATTTCTATAACTTTCCTTACCCAAAGAAATGGAAGCTAGGAATAATATTAAAGGTAGCAATATGTTTATGACTTGATGTGTCTTAAATTCAGTTCTGTCAATCAAAAAGATTGACATGAGATTGACGTGCCAGGTCCATATATTTGCATATTTTCATATTTTATATATATATATTTTTATATATATATTTGAATATATATATTTTACTATGAGTCTTTGGGGTAACTCTAGTTTAGTCATTATCGGGATTTTTAAAAATTAGTAATACATTACTCTTATTGAGAGAAACCAATTAACAAGTCCATCAGATTTTGCATGTAGATATATTTTCATTATATTAATTAGTCAATTAGTTTATTATATTCAGAAAACACAGAATTCCAGGTAATTATTATCATCACATTATTTTCTAAATTGTAACTTTTGTTTTAAAATCTAAGTTCACCACTCTGGCTCTGTGAAAATGAACTGACAAGACCAAAAATATAAATGCCTACGGGACTAGACAGGTGAGTGATGCAGGTCAACTGTAAGACAATGCAGCGGTAAGGACTCAAAAACTGCGGTGCTCGTGCCTCACCTTAGAGAAGGGCAGCCACTCCTCGGCTCCAGCCAGTTGTCACCTGATAGGAATTATCACCATGTAGAAATTCAGGCCTGTGTGGCCACATTTTCTAACATACCAAGTGAAGCTGTTAGCTCAAATTTGTATGTAAAATTGATGTGGTAAATAAATCAATACAATTTTTCAATGCCATGGAAGAAAAAATGTTCAAGGTCAAGACTGAGTCTGCAGGCAGCCGGTTTGAAATCTTGCAGATCGGGGTATTTGGATAGACATGTTTCTCTTCAGGCGATAACAGGCATGAGTTGACAACTGGCACAGAGAACTTGGGGCAGAAGGGCCACGGCAAAAACCTTTTGAGTGGTTAACTTATCTATTCCTATTCATTCTCCACAACTGACAGCAATATTTTAAGAATTCAAATTTCATCAGGTCATGCCTACCTGGTATTTATAACTTTACAATGGCTTGCTACATCCGGGACAAGGTCAGCACTCTTCAGGCAACCCATGGTCTTTCTGGTCTGCACTCTGCCTGCTGCCCTGGCCTCACCCCTCTAGTTCAGTGACTCAACCGTACTGGCTTCTTCCAGTTTACCAGATATTTTCACCTTTCCACACAACCTTATACTTAGTTGCTTCTTTTACTCATCACCCTATTCTTCTAATAACCCCACAATGAGTACCCAATTGTCTTTCAGATCATAGCTCAAACATCACTTCCTTACAAAATTCTTCCTTATTATCATCTTTCTGGTCCCCATATATATGCTCTCACACGTATGTATACTTTTTGTTGTTGTTAATCATCACCTGAGGATATTTTTCCATTGATTTTTAGGGGACAGTGGAAGAGAGAGGGAAAGACAGAGAGAAACACTGATGTGCTCTCATACATCGATTGGTTGCCTCCTGCACATGCCCGGACCAGGGCCTGGGCCGGGGAGGAGCTTGCAACCAAGGTACGTGCCCTTGACCTGAATCAAACCCTCGAAACTTTGGTCCCCATGCTGATGCTCTATCCACTGAGCCAAACCAGCTAAGACTGTATCTATACTTTTTCATTCCTAAGTACTTATTAAAATTTGAAAGTAATAATCTCCCATTAGCCTGTAAGCTTTGGTAGATAAGGAATGTGTCTCTTTTGTTCAACATTATCAATCCAGAGCCTCACATAGTGCCTACTAGATAGGAGGCCTGTATAAAATAATTGATGATAGAAGAGCAATTGAGCTGTGATGGGAATGCTATGGTTTTGATTAGCTTTCATAGATAAAGTATGATTTTTGGCCTTGTATTTTTTAAACATATTTTTATTTATTTCAGAGAGGAATGAGGAGGGAGAGAAGATAGAAACATCAATGATAAGAGAGAGTCATTGATTGGCTGCCTTCTGCACACCCCACACTGGGGATTGAGGCTGCAACCCAGGCATGTGCTCCCCACCAGCAATCAAACCGAGACCTCCTGGTTCATAGGTCAGTGCTCAACCACTGAGCTTCACCAGCTAGACCTGGCCTTTTATTTGTAATGAAATAATTAAAGACAGATAAGAATATTTAAAAGACAAAAAGTTAAAATGTCATTTGGATATAAGGACAGATATCCTTTTGGTGAAATTCTTACCTTTGGGATGATTTTACTAGATGTTATAAATAAAGGTTATAAACAAGGAGAATTTTTCTAGAGAGATGAATTTGGATTAATGTAGAAATAAAGTTAAAGATCAAGAGTATCATGTTTTCACTATAATTTAACATACAACAATAGATTTTTTTTAATGGACATCCTGCAGCGTTAATGGCATTATTTGTTAAGAATAGTATGCATTTATCTTGCACTAAGCCTCCTTCCAGGATGCCCTAATGGATCATGGAGCAATAAATACTTCTCCTTGAATAAACACTCTCCCCTCTATCTCTTTAATTCCTTTATCCTTTTCTATGTTTGAGTCTGGCATTTTCTCATTTGAACACCTACATCTATCAAGTTTGGGATTTCATTCTTTCTCTTTCTTGAGGTTTTTCATAGGAAGAATCACACTTATAGGCAGATCTCAGAGGGTATGTTGTGGTTAGAGTAAAAAACAGGCACTTCATTGATTCCAGCCACAATTTTCCAATGAGAAGAATATTCTCGATACTTCAAAAATAAGGGTTTCAGAAATCGATTCTCTAGGTTTCACCAACTTGCTACTCCTTCATAAAAGCACAGTTTAAAAACCTTTGCTATTGTGTTATATATTATGAACACTGGTATTTCAAACATTAAAATGTCCTTTGTGATCTTGTTTGTGCTTAGTACCTTCATCTCTAAGGCCCCTTATGATTTAGAAAAAAGCAGATCATCGTGTACTTTAGTCTGTTTAATAGATTGAAAGCTTTCAAGTTGAATCCTTAGGCAGTTACTCTCCTCTTAATAGGAGACTCAATAGAAGGAGCTGAGAAGAGGATGGGAAAACTGTCAGCTCTATTGATGATCTTTAATTGGTATTTGTAGGATTCAGGTTAACTTTTGATGATAGCCCCTTATAACTGAAGTAAACCTAAAGTCATGATCTACTCATAAGGCCTATCTGTGCAATGAGAGAGAATTTACTGAACTCATACCATCACTTACAAAGGAAATTGTGAAGGAAACAGGTCTTTAGAATTTTCTCTGGTTCTTTAAAAAGTACTTTTATGAAATATATGTTTTGAAGAATAAATAATGTGTGGGTATCACACATTCATAAATAAGCAATCAACATATTTCAGGATTGCACTCCTGACACAGTTTTAGGTTGTTTTTCCAGTGAAAGGAAAGGATGTGCATGACTCTTCCCATGCTTTCTCACAGCCCAGTCTGTGACATGTGAATCACAGGGGGACGATAAGGCTACGACTGGTTAGCATGCAACAAAACAGAGGGCTCTAGAACAATTCAATTCATGGTTTTGATCTCATTTTCACAATTTTTATTCTTGAAATAAAATGTTGACCACTGATAGAATATACTATCTGCTTGTCTCTTACCAATTAAAATAATGAATTGAGCCCTGAATCATGCAGGGTCATTTTTTCCAGTTTCGAAAATGCTACAACTTTCCAGTACTGGCAACTGTTATCCTCCTTTCCAGCACACCCATGGAGTGGTCTCCACAGTGTGGGACATTAATAAGGAAGAGAGGAAAACATTTGTCAGAAGAATGCCAACTGACATCTATCCCTCTAGTTCAGTGTTCTCAACCTTACTGCCTCCTTCCAGTCTAGTAGATATTTCCTCCTTTCCACATAATATTAACCTAGAAACCAAGTTCCCAGCCCATTTTACAAGCAGACCAACAAAAGTCTGCTCCCACTCCATGAAGCTGTGCCTTCACGTGAGGCAACATGAATCTACTTTCATTGACATTGCATGCATCAGTAGGACAAACTTGAGGCATGCTCAGAACACAGGAAGTCCTCAGGCACACAGACATTGGCATATACCCAGGCCTCCTGCACTCCACCTCCCTCTACCTCTATGTAATCAGACTATATATAGTTCAACCTACTTCAGGTCATACAAGGCCCTTACTTCTCTTTGTGCAGTTATCACTTTATTACAAATTAATAAAGCCAGAGCAGCTAAGGTAAAACCCACCCGACTAATATTTTTATTTTGTTATTACTGTCTTAGCATGTTTGACTCTAGGTTAGCCCAGAAACTGATTTTACTTTATGTGACTTATATCTAAAATATGATGAAATCTTTTTGTCAGTTTTTATGTTACTGCCTTTCAGAAAAAGGAATCAAATGTTTCTATTACCTTTTAAACGGGGACCAAAAGCCTCTGGGATGAGTACCTGACACTTTTTTTACATTAAACTTCTGTCCCAGTTTATTTCAGGCATGGGCAAAAGTGAATTTACAGTTGTTTGTATAGAACATAATATAATAATTAATACTTAATAATACAAGAATAAGTATATGTTGCATACTCACAACTGTAAACCTGCTTTTGCCAACCCTGTATATGACTTTATTTTATTGAAAGAAGATTTGAAACCAGATTTCTAAATGTTGTCTCTATTGTTAAAAAAGAACAACATTGCCATTTTCCACCATTTTTATGCTTACTTGGTACTGGAGTGCATTAAATTCCATTGATAGTTAATCCTATTGGACACTATGCTTCCAGGGCTAATTGGTGATCCCTTCATCATTAAGATAGCATTCAGAGACAACAATACAGAAAACTGTATTTAATGGACAGACCGCATCCTATAACTAGCTAATAAATGAGTATCGCTAGACACAAAGAAAAAGGGATAACAGTATATGTATCAGCAATACTAATACCTGTTCCTGGGAAAGCACTCTTAGCCTCAGGGCATACAGGTGATGGGTCCGTTACACCACCTTTTATTCAAAGGACACCACACTCTATTGGTTGACAGTCTATAAAGTTTAGCTGTAGTTTCAGGATCAATCATGCTTATGTTGATACTAGAGGCCCAATGCACGAAATCTGTGCAAGAGCAGGCATTCCTTTCCCCAGCTGCCGGAACCGGCTTCCCTCTGGCACTTGGAGCCTGGGCTTCCCTCCGGCCCCTGGCAGACATCCGAGACCCAGGCTTCCCTCACAGCCCAGCTTCATCCGGAAGGTCATCTGAAGGAGGTCTGGTCTAATTAGCATATGATACTTTTATTATTATAGATATGTCTGGATATGTGGAGCATATTTCTACCTAGGAACCTCTTATTCTCATTTTCTGTCTGCACAGCCAAGTTTCAGAAGTAGTTGTCATCCGTCGCCCCCCCTTTGTAAAGGAGTATCCCATTATGATTAACATTGATAGTACCGTTTAGAGGAAAAAGTTTCCAAAACATGGAAAGTAGAACAAACTTGGCATTCCTACCTTTGAGTTCATACAATTAGTTCAGAAATTGGATCTTCAATGGCACAGGCAATTTTCATCGTTTAAAGGGAGAAAACTATAAATCTGATTTTATCGTGTTCTTACACATCTTCCAGACACATGTGAGGAAATGTGAGGACCACTGTGAATTGAACAATAATCATAAAATTAGGAACAAAAGATTCAGACAGAACAAAGCCTTTCTCCCCCCCCCCCCCTTTATTTTTTTCTCCCTTCTTTTTTAGGATTCTAAATCACATACAAAACATTTGTTCTGCTCCAGCTCTTTGTGAACTAATTGGCTCTCCTGGAGGGATAGGTAATTGTACCTGACTACACAAGCTGTCCCGAAGCTCCCTGGGAAAGCTCCAGTAAGCTTCTAGTGTTAGCAGCCATCAAGGATTTCACAGGTCAGGCATCGGATCGATACAGCTAAAAGCAGCAGGGACCGTAATGTCGACAGCAGGTTTCAGAAAGCGCTGCAAGTGCCAGTTTGTTCCTCTTTATGCAGAAGCTCAAGACAGCTTAATTAACCCTTGGAAAATACAATTTATCCAGAGGCTCGGCAGGTCCCTACCAGGCCTTATTGGTGAACTGATAGGAGAGATATTGTAGCTGGCAGTGCTGAATTCCCATTTCCCCCTTTAATGCTGTTTCAGTTAGGATGCAAAGAAAACATGATTTTTGGTGGATGTGTTCATCCCATCCTGAGGAGCCTGTGATAGGAGGCAGCCTTAGAGGGGGGGTTGTTAGAACTCACTCGTGACTTCAGCTGGAGCAAGGCCGCGCCAGGGCATTGATCATCGGAGCCCTGGGGTGAAGAACTGGGGTGTGCGTGTGCGTGTGCCTGTGCGTGTGTGTGTGTGTGTGTGTGTGTGTGTGTGTGTGTGTGTGTGTGATGTGTGTGGCCGAGAGGAGGGTAAAGCAAAGGCTTTTTTGTGTGTGTTTTTGTTTTTTTTAACTTTTTCACTAATGTAAATGCTTCTGTGCCCACATTTAAAGATATCCTCTGTTAGTTGTCTAATTTTTGTGTCTCTAATACCACACAACCGAGAAAAACACAGATCTCAAATTTTTTTTACATGCCCCAAATACTTCACTCGGGAGGACAAAACACCTACTTGGGGTAACAGTTGGGGAGAAGTGAATTTTTCAGGTGTTACCCTGAAACCCTCATCTCGGCGCCGCCCACCATGCCACGGGCCTTTTCTCCTATTACAGCTCTTCCACGCTAGGGCAGGCTGCTGAAGAGACATAACTGAAGCTATCCAGATACAGAAAATATTTAAAGTTAGTGGGGCTTGAGGAATTGTGGCCACATGAATGGTCTGGTGCATTCACTTAAATTGATTGTATCTACTGGTGTTTGCATTCACATTAGCCACATTTTTAATTTGTATCATTTCAATTAATTTAGATAAAAGTATTTTCCCAGGTTCATCTCTGTGGTCATTAGTGAGAGTTCACGAGGCGCAGGTTCCAGGACAGTGAGCTCTACACGGACGCAGAGTGGATGGATGCCATCTCCTTTCTGCTGGTTCATTTCCATTTATGATCAGAAGCAAAGGAGTTTGAAGTGGAAGAAATCAAATTAAATATAGATTAAATGTGCGTAGGTTGGTGGTATATCTTAGACCAGCACCCAGCCTCAATCTCTTTGGAATAATTTATAACAAATGTAACGCACACAGAGTAAAAGCAATTATGTTAAATGCCAGGTGAGGGTCCTGTCCTCCTCACTCATCACCAGTCTTTCTCCCCAGAGATACAACATGTAACCATTTCTATCACTGGCTCTTTTGTTGGGTATCAGCATGCATCTATTCAACAAATGCATACTGGGCAATTACTATGTTCCAGGAACCTTTTGAAGGCAGGTAATAATGTAACTAAAAAAAAAAAGAAAAGAAAAAGAAAAAGAAGAGGGATTACATTAAAAAATTATTTACTAATGTGAATAGACAAAAGATAACCAAACAAAAACACATATATAATACCTCCGAGTTGACCATAAAGAAACATTGAGCAGGTAAGAATGTAGAAAGTAGAATCTCTATCATTGTCATTCCTCATAGTATAGCTAGGAATGTTTCTCTTAAAAAAAAAAAGTGACATTTAGTGAAATTTTGAAAGAAAGAATAGTGTTCTAAGTAGTTTGCTGGAGGAAGAGCTGTTCAGGCAAAGGCAGCATGTGCAAAGGCCCTACGGTTGGAGCTTGCTAGTCCTGACCACAGATGAGCAGGAGGGCCTTGAGGTTGAAGTAAAGTGAACATGAGGGGATAAGGCAGGACACTGAGTTATAGTCAGGGGCCATCTCATGTAAGCTTTGTAGGTATTTCCAAGGGTCACATAGCTAGTAAGTGTAGAACTGGGATTTGAACACAAAAATAACTGCTTGTTTCTAACCATCATGCTGCACTGATCCCCTCAAACTGGAGTTTTATCTTACCTATGATTGGCATGCATCTATGCTCTCTCTCTCTCTCTTCTGCACACACCCTCCTTACTCTGATAAATCAGGAGTTGACTATAATTTCAAATTAGCAGATATTAACAGATCAGCAAGGATGGCCTTATCTCTACCCTGAAAATGGACATCAGTGCTTTCTAGTTGCATATAGAGTTGCATGCTTACTCAAAAATTACATATATGGCCCTGGCCAGCGTAGCTCAGCTGGTTGGAACATTGCCCCATACACTGAAAGGTGTCGGGTTCAATTCCCAGTCAGGGCAAATACTGTGGTTGCAGGCTTGATCCCCAGTTGGAGTGCATATGGAGGCAACTAATGGATTTTTCTCTTTCACATTAATGTTTGTCTCTCTCTCTTTTTCTCTGTCTCTCTGAAGTCAATGAAAAGCATATCCTCAGGTGAAGATTTAAAGAATTATGTGTATATTTTCCAGTAAGACTTCTAAAAGGCTGAATACATACCCAGTCCTTGACTAGTGACACTGAAAAGGGCCTCAGAGAGTAGTCAGCTTTCCTTTCATGGAAAGGAAAACAAAGGCAGTTAATATTTTCCACTTCAGAATCAGGAAAGTCAACTATCAGGGAGACAGTCGCTAACCCAGGGAACTGTGACCTTCCATGTCAGTGTCGTACATGACCTTCTTTGACCTTCTATTTCCTTTCTGACAACTCTTCCCCAATCCTATCCTCCAACCTCCATTTCTGATGTTGTCTCAACTATAATATGACTTTTTAAAATTTCTTATGGCAGGATGTAAGGAAAAAAAAGGACAAATAAGATCTCTAAACCTTATTTTAATTTTACTGCCATTCTTCTCTTCTAAAATATTTCATAAGAACAGCCAGCAAACAAAAGGTTAATTTGCACAAGTGAAATCCATTTTATTTCTAAGCCGGTGTGCTCTGCAGTTCAACAAAATGGCTGAGAAGCAAATGGGAGGGAAGGTGGGGCAGTGTGGAGCTGCAGGCAGAGCAGAAACTCATCCATCAGGTGATCTGTTGGCCCATGTGGTTTTGAGCATGTCACTTACCCATGCTACTTACCCTAGATTCTTCAGGTGCAAATGGAGAGTTTGAATAGATAATCTCAAAGTCTCTGTCAGCATTAGAGCTTTTAGATTCACACCATCAAAGGACCAGCTCCAAACTGTCAAACTTGTCCCAAAAAGCCACATTCCATTCCCCTACTGCTGAGATTTCTGTACACTTCATACAGCTACCATTCAAATTGTGGCATGCACTCCTAATTAGCACTTTATTAAAGCTCAGCTCAGGTGTCTGTAGTCCGTTTTTCAAGATGACTTAAAAAGAAATCAGAATTTGTGTGCTATTCATTCCTTCTCAAAAGCATTTTTTTTCAAGATGTATTTAGGCAATAGTGCTTTTCCACAGCATAAATGTATCCTAATGTAAAAACTGCAAATATATTTCTTTTCCCATGTTTGGCAAATCCTTAAATGACCTCATATTTTAGCATCATTATATAATACACAAAGGAAGATGCATCTTATGTGAACTTGTACACATAAATAGGATTTTTTTTAAATCCTTGACACATTACCGTATGCTGCAAGCTTTTTATGGACTATGAAAGAACAGAGAACTAATACACTAACTGAAGTTTGAGAATTTCTCGACATTATCTGAATTTCTATGGCACCTACTCTATTTAATCACACATTCAAATGTCAGTTCTGTTAGCAGCAGCATCAAAGTATTTATATGTTGACTGCATTTGAACAAGTTTTTATATTTTTGTCTTTTTAAAAATCAATCAATTCTAATATGTCTGAATCACGAAGATGAGAGAATATCAGATTTATTGGCGGATGTTGCATATTCACAGTATAGTTACTGCAATGTTTTTGTTTTTTTATGATCGAACTGGAAATAACAGAATTAGCAAATACATGTTTGTTTAATGGCATTCCCAATATAGCATTTGTGATCTAAGAACTATTTAAACTATCATGATACCATCTAAAACAGACACCCCCATCTTTCTTCAGTTTTTACCTGCCTTCACTTACTTTCATAATCGCATTGCAATCTGTAATTATGCTATACATATATATAGCTATACTTGTTAACTGTTACTAGAATGTGAGTTCCATGAATGTGGGAAGCTTGCCTGTATAATCACTGGATCTCCAGCACCTACAAAAATAATGAACACATACTCAGTGCAAAGTACCTATTTGTTGAATAAATAAATGAACTTTTGATCATTTATGCTTGTAAACACATATACATATCCTTAAGTTGATAGATTATGCACATACCCAATTACAGGTATATATATTTTTAACATTAAAATATCTCTAAAGCTGATAATGATAACAGTATAACAAACACAGAGAGATAAGTTCTGATATTTTCAAATTCATCTTGAAGAGATTAAAGGCCTACATAGCTAAGAGTGAAACCTGGAGATAATCATCTATCTAGCCTTGTCCCAAAACATTTTCATAAGGAAATAGCTAAATCTATTATAATAATACTAGAGGCCTGATTCATGAAATTCATGCAAGGGGTTCCGCCCTCACAGCTTACCTTGGCCCTCACAGACCCAGCTTCCTCTGGAAGGTTGTCCAGAAGGACATTCAGTCTAATTAGCATATTACACTTTTATTATTATAGATATCCAAGGGGGAAAAAAATGGTTCATTAAAAGAGCTGGAGTAGAAGTGGGTAGAAATAACCCAAACCGGTTTGGCTCAGTGGATAGAGCGTCAGCCTGCGGACTGAAGGGTCCCGGGTTTGAATCCAGTCAAGGGCATGTACCTTGGTTGTGGGCACATCCCCAGTAAGGGGCGTGCAAGAGGCAGCTGATCTATGATTCTCTCATCGTTGTTTCTAACTCTTTATCTCTCTCCCTTCCTCTCTGTAAAAAAATCAATAAAAATAAAAATAAAAAAAGAAGTGGGTAGAAATACAGAAAAATAGGAATCAGAAATTTCAAAGCTGTCAGTAAGCCAATTGAATAGGAACCAGAGCAATTGGGGCACCAGAGAAATAAGTCTGAGTGTTTCTTCAACCCTTACTACCATCTTTCTTTGCTCTGATTTTAATCTCACAGAGCAGCCTTTTGAAACATATATTTATTATTGAAAGTATTACATGTGTCCCCCTTTTTTCCCCATTGACCTTTCTAGCCCACTTCTAACCCTCACACCAGACCTTCACCACACCACCATCTGTGTCCATGGGTTATACAAATATGCATACAAATTATTTGATTGGTGTCTTCTTGCACCATCCCTCTCCTCACCACCTTCCCTCTGAGATTTGACAGTCTTGATTTCAAACTGGCTTCTTGATGAGAGAGTGAAGCCTTTCCTATTTAAGAAAAAATTAGCATTACCTCTTCCAGAAAGGGTATCTCATAATTAATAAATGAACTGTGTCTTTGGTATAGACATGACCTTTATTAATGTAACTTCACCAGTGATTGACTACCCCACTCTCAGTATATGATAGCATCCAATCCATGAGATTCTGAGACTGGGATCCAGGCTCCGGACTGAGGTGATCCAGCATAGAGTTCCTATCAGAACTGTGACCAGCAGCCTTCATGTGACCTCATCTCTATTGGCACATGAATGGGTCCGTCAGATTATGGTAATTGATGTGGAGTGGAATACAGTTCAATATATGCACTATAATTATACTTTATACTAGTGGTCCAGTGCACAGATTCATGCCCATTGAAAGGAAATTAATTAGAAGGAAGATTCGTGCAGTAATTATGTTACTGAAAAAAAAAGTATATGTCAAAATAGTATATATAATATAGTATTATAAAATTAAAATAGTCAACATTTATTTTTAAATTTCCAGTGTGCTTCATATGTACTGGCTGGTCAATCAGTTGGACAGTCGGATGGATGGATGGTCAGTTACTTAGCCTTTTATATATAGAGATCCCTACAAAGGCCTTCAATTTTTTACTTCTTTTAAACAATTTCCAAGGTGTTGTGTTTTTTGTTGTTGTTGTTCTGTATTTTTGTTGTTGTTGTTGTTTTTAATTAAGACAACAGACATACATTCAGCAGTTTTAAAATTGGTCAGAGAAAAACCCCCACTTGGCTGAGGATGGCAAGGAGTAAATCTGTTACCACTCCATAGATGCCAAGAGTAGACAATGAGACTTACTGCATCAGATTAAGATGGTTTATTATTCAGCAAACAGAAGGTTCATCATCACAATACCACTGGTTCCGCTTGCCCCTCAAGTCCCACGGGCATCATGATGGATGCTCTGACACAGTGGATTGGGTTGCAGCTGAGGAAATAAGGTCAAGGGCTCAACACTGTTTGCACAAGCAACAAACAAGTTAGTAATTACATAGTGGTCACATTGAAAAACTTACCCAGTATAACCAGCATCATAATTTGTTCAGTCCT
This sequence comes from Pipistrellus hanaki, assembly GCF_964339955.1. Classification (NCBI taxonomy): domain Eukaryota; kingdom Metazoa; phylum Chordata; class Mammalia; order Chiroptera; family Vespertilionidae; genus Pipistrellus; species Pipistrellus hanaki. The sequence continues at coordinate 28,977,552 of NC_140514.1, forward strand.
ATGAGACAGAGATAAAAGGGAAGCAAGTATGCATGCAATAAATTGTATGGAGGGGAAATTGCACCCTCTAAAGACTACCTTTTAGTTTGGCTCACTTGGTATATATAAGTATTCTCTTCTAAACACTATGATTGTCTATAGTTCTGGTGCCAACTTCCATGGAATTCTTTAAGTTTCTTCTTCCATTATTTAAATAAGTACCTATAGAAAGTAAAATTACAGAAAATTCTTCAGAGAAAATAAGGCAAAGCAACCAAGGTTAAGTAATTCTTGAGACTTAAAAACATAGACAAAATAATAAAACTAAAATAATAGCTATCCTGTGTAATTATTTTTAATATGTTTTTATTGGTTTCAGAGAGGTAGGGAAAGGAAGAAAGAGAGAGAAACATCAAGAATGAGAGAGAATCATTGATTGGCTGCCTCCTGCATGTCCCCTACTGGGGATCAAACCCACAACCAGGCACGTTTCCCTGACTGGGAATCCAACTGTGACCTCCTGCTTTATAGATTGAAAATCAACTACTGAGCCACTCGGGCTGGGCTATAGAATTATTTTTAAGACAGAATAACTAGTTTGAGGATTTTTCAGAGGATAAAGAACCTATCTTCTAAGAAATTATGGAAATATTAAATTTGTACTGATAATAATAAAAACTGGAGGTCTAGGGAGAGTAATCAGCATGTTAGTAAGTCTAAGGATATGGATACTCAGATCTGTCAACTCTTCTCTCCACAGTCTTGACATGGTTGATAGCTTTTTTCTTTTGCAAGAATATTTCCTAAGTAGAATCACCCTCCAAGAAGCTCATACTACCTGCTTCTGTTTATTCTTATGATGCTGGTGTTTATTTATAATCAATACCTAAATCTATTATTTAATTTGGGATTGAAAAATTATGATATTCTAATACTGATTTATTTTTTCATATATAAGCTGGAACATTTATATTAAGAAAAGTCTTTTCCCAAATTAAGGAAGGCTCAGAGTCTATTCCACATAGGAAAGGCAAAAAAAAAAAAAAAAAAAAAAAAAAAAAAAAAAAAAAAAGATTGAATTGATTGCTTAGCAATCTCAAAAGTGACCAGTGACATTTCTCTTTATTATTATGTCCTCATGCACTTAAAAATATTTCAAATGTTCCTACTCATTACATTTATTCTTATTGCTGCTTAAATTTAATTGTCTTTGGCCAATAAGAACATCTTCAAGTTGGCTCTTGAATTCTGTTTTGTTTCTTAGTATTTTTAATTGATTTTAAAGATAAAGAAAGGGAGAAGGAGAAGAGAGAAACATAAATGTGAAAGAGAAACATCAGTCCGTTACCTCCCATACACACCCTGGCCAGGAATTGAACCCACAACCTGGGTGTATGCCCTGACCAGGAATCAAACCTTTCAATGCAGAGGACAATACTCAATCAACTGAGCCACACTGGGCAAGGCATGAATTCTGTTTTTTTATAGATCCCTTGCTTTCTCTTTTGGTACATTGTTCCAGTTTATCTTGTATTTTTCCTGTCTCAGACTTGGATTCAGCCATCTCTTTAAGGAGCCTTGGTTTGTTTACTGAGACTTGGTACTTAGAGGCCACACTTTGGGCATTGTGAGTGCTCATGATAATCAGGTTGGTCATTGTTTCTAGGTCTTCAGTAGACAAATCTAGGAAATATGTATGTATACTTGTTTTTTCTGTTTAAGATAAAATACATGATGACATAATATTGATATTTCCATTTAAATTAAATATCAATTTAAATTTAGAATTTCAGAGTTTTTAACTTTCTTAATCTTTACATCTCTTCTCTCTCATACCAAAACTTTTAGTTCCTAGTGGCATTAATGTCCTTTTTTGCTTGTAATAGTTACAGAATAAAATTACCAAAAACAATTTATTTGTTCCTGTTATTTTGGTCTTTAGATATAAACCACTAAGAAAGTGCATTTACTATATTTTAAAGTCTGTTGCATTCTTTGTTGTGTGGTTATGTCACCAATTCAACAAAGAGTTAGATTCTTTTGTTTAATTTATTTTTAACTATTTGCATTTTTATTTCATATTTATATTTGTGTAAAATATGTCCATGATTACAAAGATAAATCTGTAAAGCAAACTATATATCTTAAAAATCTATGTCCTTTTTTATTCCTTCTTTCTGATATATAGCTAACCATACAAAGTTTTTTCTAACTTATTTTTCTTTTTCACTTAAAAAAATACTGATATGCACCCCTATGTACATAGCAGCGCAAATTACAATAGCTAAGATTTAGAAACCTAGTGCTCATCAGTAGATGAGTGGATAAAAAATCTGTGGTACATTTATACCATGGGATACTATGCAGCAGTAAAAAAGAAGCATCTCTTACCCTTTGAGATAGCACGGAGGGACCTGGAGAGCATTATGCTAAGTGAAGTAAGCCAGTCAGAGAAAGACAAATACAACATGGTGGTTGGAATCTAATGAACAAAATAAACTGATGAACAAAAAGATCCAGGGCCATAAATCATAGAACAGGCTGTCTAATCTCTGAGGGAAGGTGGTGGTGGGTGGGTGGGTAGGTGGGTGGGTAGGTGGGAAGAAAAAGATCAACCAAAGAATTTGTATGCATATATGCATAATCCATGAACACACAATAGGGTGATGAAGGCCTAGAGAGGGGGTGGAGAGGGGGAACAAGAAGGGTCAACGGGGAAAATAAGGGAACATATGTAATACTTTCAACAATAAAGTTATTTTACAAAATAAAGATATTGGGAATTACTCCATATGTGTATATAAAATGATTCATCATTTCTTTTTACAACTACTTATCTCTATTGTATGGATGTATAACAGATCATATTTAATCAGACACCTATTGATGAGCATTTGGGTTCTCTCCAGTTTTTGCTACTATAAATCATGCTCTAGTAAATAGCCTTCTGCATATGTCTTTTCGTGTTTTTCCCGAGTATCTTTGGGATAGATGCCTAGAAACAAGTTTTCTGGGTCAAAGGGTAAATGATTATGTAGTTTTGTTAGATATTGACAAATTTTCTTCCATGGGGGTTGTGCCATTTTGTATTACCACAAGCAATACATGAGCGCCTATTTCCTCGCAGCCTTGCCAACAGTTGTCAAATGTTTGGACTTTTGCCAAATTGATAGGGGAGAACTAATAACTCAGTGTAATTTTAACTGGCATATCTCTTCTTATGAATACATATGAGCATCTTTTCCTATCTTTAAGGGCCAAGCCAACATTTTATAAAACATATTAGAGCATGATCTCTTATTAACAAGTAAAGGTATTCCAAATAAACAAGTGCCAATTAATATGAAATATATTAATAATATGACATATAATACAAGCGTATCAAATTTAGATATATTTACTCAAAATAGGCTGAGAAGCATTTGCCCATATGTCATTCAATACCCTTTTCCTTAGGGTTATTTTAGCTTTTAAATTTTGAATTTCAGTTAACAAATTCTGTTTGCATATTTACCTGTGTTACCTTCTCACCTCTCAATAAAATGAAAGAAAAAAATTCTAAGTAACGATGGCCTAGCAGCACTGTACAACTATGAAGTGGGCCATCAGAGAAGCAGTAAATGTTAGAATTTTCAGGATGACACGATGCAGACGTGATTAAAATTGCAAAGGAGCATATCAGTTCCAAGCGCTGAAATGTAAAGATAAAAAAGGACAGTTCTCTGAGAGGTTCTCACTTTTTGGCAGTCTTGCTTCCCCAAAAGTCACAGAGGAACCTCTATGTTCAGAGCAGCTGAGGCCAAAGCTAGTGAGAAAAAAAAAAAAAAAAGAGAGAGAGAGAAAAAAACAATAAAAAACAACTTAATGTCAGTTTGAACATTATTCTTCCTCAAGAACCCATTTTAGCTCTGAGAGACCTTTTATGAGGAAGAAACATCTAAGTAGTACTTGAAACTGTAGGAAGAGAAGGAAACAAGCACACAAAGATGCCATGAACAAGGTGTGCAGGTGGGAGCTGTGGAGATACAGTAGAAGTATTCCAGAAAATGGGAGAATCGTGTGCAAAGTCTCTGAGGAAAGAGTAACTATGTTCTATAGACAAAAAGAATGCTGGGTAAGATAACAGCAACACATTTATAATTTGTTGTGTGATTAAAAAAGCCATAGAAAGATTTTATATCTACTTAAAACTATTCTTTCTGCTGTGAGAAAATGGAATGAGAACAGAGAAAGAGTCAATAGAGCTTTAATCATAAAGAAATGTTTTATAACATTTCAGAAATTATCAGATTAAGTAGGACATGCAAGATTTATCTAATCATGAATATCTTATTTATTATCTAAAACCAAATAACATAGAACTTGTTCTTTGAACTGGAATAACAGTTCGTGGCATCTTTGCTTGTCTGCTTCGGACATCCCCCGAAGACTCGCAGACTGCGAGAGGGCACAGGACAGGTTGAGGAACCCCCTGCCCCCAAGTATACAAATTTTCATGTACTGGGCCTCTAGTGATAAAATATAAACTGAGGCGTATTAAACATTTTAAATTTATATGAGCCAAAAATCTATTCAAATGGGACAGCGCCAAACCAGAATTGGTTAGAAACACCCTACAGACAGGAGCCAGGAAGAGATATACAAAGAAGGTGCAAAAGCAAAGAAAGGAAAATATTTGATTGGCTACAGGTTAAAGCCTAGATGGCTGTTGTGATTTGTTGTTCTCAGAATTCAGATTTTATAACCTGGAGGTTTTACAGACTTAGGTTTTGGTTTGCCTATACGGGTTGCCATAGCATGAGAGCTACCTCCGGCTAATGGCCCCTTTGTTTAATTAATTTAACAGAGAACATCAAAAAGATCACTGGGTTTTTTCCAGGATTCCAGTTGGATGATACTCGAAGTTAGGGGCTGGCAAACTTCTTTTTTAAGGGTTAGATAGTAAATATTATCCATTCTATTCTTACTTTCTCTGTCACAGCTACTCATTGTGCTCCTGTACCTCTAAAACCCCATAGACAACGTGAGTTATATTGTCTAAATGTATATTTTTAGAACCTAATATTAAAATTTCAAGTGAACATAATTGTTGCATATGAATAAAGAGTAGGAAGGGCCGAAACCGGTTTGGCTCAGTGGATAGAGCGTCAGCCTGTGGACTGAAAGGTCCCGGGTTTGATTCCGGTCAAGAGCATGTACCTATGGTAGGTTGCGGGCACATCCCCAGTAGGGGGTGTGCAAGAGGCAGCTGATGGATGCTTCTCTCTCATTGATGTTTCTCTCTATCCCTCTCTCTTCCTCTCTGTAAAAAAATCAATAAAACACATTAAAAAAAAAAGAGTAGGAAGGACTCTAGACTACTTAATAGTACATAGATAGATAGATGATAGATAGATAGATAGATAGATAGATAGATGATAGATAGATAGATAGATAGAAGCAAGAACAGCTTGATATGACAACCTAACAAACGAAAATTAAATAATTCAGTAGCATAACTCCATGTATTCCTATAAATAATAAATAAAAACCTAGATCAAATCCTAAATAAAATGCTATCAAAGTATTTTAAGTGTAGCAGGATAAAAATACTCAGTAACAAAGTAAGTCGTTTCTAGAATTCACAAGTGGGAAATGTCAATATAATTTGTCTCTGATAAGAGAATAAACACCATATCATTATCTTGTTAAGTACTAAAGGGCATTATGTTATTAATTATCTATGCCAAAAATTTATAAAAGTTTGATTTAAAAAATCTTATTAAACTAGAAAAGGGGTGGTCCTTATTTAACATAATAAAGACTGTCTCAACTCAATATACCACCTGAGTGACACCTGAATTTTTTTTAATTTAATTTAATTTTGTCCATCACCATTTCCCCTCTGTGCCCTCTTTCACCTCCACCCACTTTCCTCTCCATCCCCAGCAATCACCACACTCTTGTCAATGTCCATGAGTTTCCTCTTTTCTTTCTTTTTTTGCCCAATCCCTCTGCCCTCCTCTAACACCCCTTCCCCTGACCCCCAACCAGAGCTGTCTGCCTGCTTTTTATCTATAAATCTGTCATGGTTTCATTCATATTTTGACTTTAATGAACAAACAGAATTACCAAGCAAAATAGATGATACCTGAATTTAATCTCTTTAATGTCAGGGGAAAAACAGATGGCTCCGAACAATATTTATTTAACATTGTCCTTGAAGTTACAGTCAATCCAGTTAGATGAGGATAATAATGAGAAATACATTTTGAAAAGAAGGAAATAAATTTTTTAAGTTAACCCTGCTGTTTATCAAAAAGCCCTACCGAAAACTAAAAAGTATTAATATCTTTTAAAAGGTTCGTTATAAAATAAGCATATAAATTCAGTAGCTTTCCTCCTATCAGCAAAGACAAGCTAAAAAATATAATTCGAAGATGCCATTTTAAAATAAGCAAAAAGACATACGTTCAGGAACACTTATAAAAGATTAATATATTTATAAAATATATAAAGAAAAATATTTAAAAATTTAAATAAGTTAATAACATTATTTTTTAAAGTCCTTAAGTCATTATGTATGTTTGTTATACCCTAACTTTCTGAATATTTTAAGCATATTATTATAAAAATATTTTGCTGGAGTCTGATGGAGAAGAATGAACATTTTTCTATTTTTAATTTTTCCTTATGAATATGGTCTATTTATCAATTTATGTGTCTCCTTTTATATACTTTAAGATAATTTGATATTCTTTTATAACTTTAATAACAATAGTAATGAGTTTTATTACATTAAAAGTTAGATCATTTTTGGGTTTTCCTATATTATTAAACTCCTTTTTCTTAATAACATTTTCCAATCTGCTTGTTCCTAGTATAATTTTAATATTTTCATATTGTCTTAAAAACAATTACCCACCTTACTGGTCATTCTTACTGGTTTAACTGTCTTGTATGTCGATTCTCTCTGATTTTTTTTTTACTAAAAATTATATAACTGACCTCTTTTTCTTTTATATCAATGTCTAAAATCTCCAGTGAATTGAAGTGGGCACATTATGAGAATTTAAGTATGACAGCTATAACAGATTTTTTTTTCTTTAATCCATGGTTTAGATTGACTCCATGGTGTAAGACCACAGAAGTTGTATCTTGTTGCTCAAACTTTTAGGATGACTCCCTCCACATATTCCAGCCTGATTCATAGCTACACATCCAGCTCAGTAAGCAGAGAAGCCTAAGAATAAAAACTGAGATGTGCTCCCCCTCTTTAAAAATACATCCTATAAGTTCCATAGTTTTATCCATTTTCCAGAGAGGCTGGGCATATAGACAGGCATGGGAAAACTTAATCTGGTTCTATTACTGTAGAAGAATAGAGCAGATATTGGAGGCATCCTTGTCTTGCTAGGGGTTTCAAAAAGACTGCTTCTAACATTTTACCTTCTTTATCATGTTACCTTCTACAACTAGTTACTTTAGCCCTCTAAAAAATCACGAATAAATACTTCTGCTGTACTTATTGAGATAATCACATTCTTTGCAACTTGCTAATGTGGCTGCACTAATTTACTATCCCACCAGCAGTGAATGAGGGTTCCCTTTTCTCTGCATCCTTGCCAACACTCCTTGTTTGTTGTCTTTCTTGTAATAGCCAATCTGTCCAGTGGGAGGTGATAGCTCATTGTTGCTTTGATCTACATTTTCCTAATGATTAGTGATGTTGAGTATCGTTTCATGTGTCTGTTGACTATCTGAATGTCTTCTTTAGAAAAATATCTATTCAGGTCCTCTGCCCATTTTTTAATCAGATTTTTTAAAATGTTGAGCTGAATTAATTCTTCATATTTTTTATACAAACTCTTATTTGATATATCATTTTTAGTATCTTTTCCCATTCAGTTGGTTGCCTTTTCATTTTTTTTTATGATTTCCTTTGCTGTGCAAAAGCTTTTTAGTTTGATGTAATCCCATTTGTTTAGTTTTGCTTTGGTTGTCCTTGCCTGGAGAGACATATTCAAAAAAAAAATTTACTTACACTGATATCAAAAAGTTTATTTCCCTTTCTCATAGTTTGGTATTAATGTATAGAAATGCAATAGATTTCTGCATATTGATTTTGTATTAAAAGCTAGGCCTCTTAGCAACACAATTTACAATAGCCAAGATTTGGAAACAACCTAAGTGCCCATTAGCAGATGAGTGGATTAAAAAACTGTGGTACATCTACACAATGGAATACTACACTGCTGTAAAAAAAGAAAGAACTCTTACCATTTGCAACAGCATGGATAGACCCGGAGAGCATTATGCTAAGCTAAATTAGCCAGTCAGAGAAACAAAAATATCACATGATCTCACTCATTTGTGGAATTTAATGAACAACATAAACTGATAAACAAAAATAGATCCAGAGACATAGAAGCATTGAATAGTCTATTCATCTTCAGAAGGAAGGCAGGGGAGGGTAAGAGATCAACCAAAGGATTTATATGCGTGCATATAAGCATAACCAATGGGCACAGACACTAGAGGGGTTGGGATATGTACTGGAAGTTGGGGGTGGTCAATGGGAGAAAAGAAGACATACATAATAATATACATAATACTTTAAACGATAAAGAATTAAATAAAATAAAACCTAGGCATCAGGGTCCTGAGACACAATTCACCCTCCCATCTGACATGCTACCTCAGTAGCAGCTCACTATTCTGCCTAATTTCAGTTTTTGTTTCCGACAGTTAAGCTTCCCAACTTTTGGATTTACATTCAAATATGTATTTAAGTTCTTTTACTTTTTCCTAATGTCCTCTGTGCTTGGATCTAGAAAGTGGTTGAGTGCTATTTCGCAACAGTTAATGCTACCATCTAACCTGAAAATCACACAGAAATATTTCCTAACATATAATTCTAACCTCACAAAAGGTGTGTTGCAACATTAAATTAATTGTTTGGACATTTTGAAAAAGAAATGCTCATCTTGATTTTAGATATTTTATATTTTAATTACCTGTTATAACCTCAATTTCCTACTAAATGCTTCATGTTTTAGGGAGAGGTTTGTTGCTGTTTTCTTAATGACTGTTTATTATTTTCAACACATTAATAATCCATTTAGGTAGATTGGTGATTAAGCCAATAAACTGTCACTGGCTTAAGCAACAACAACAACAGCACAAAGACTTCTTTGCTACTTTAGATTTCAAGAAAATCTGAAAATTGAGATATGTAAAGTATTCAATTAGTAAATGCATTCTCATTTTTTCCAAGAGAATGCAGATTTCTAAAAAAAAAAAAAAATATCTACTATTAAGTAGAAAATGGTTTAAAATGTTTATCTCCTGTTTATTTTTAAGAAAAATACAATATTTCTAAAATAATTTATAAAGCTGCCAAAGGATAGATAAGTTAATAATGCTGTATAATAGATCACTAGATTTAGAACATCTAACTGGAAAAGCTGGAAATGAGAAGTTTAGAGTTCAAGGAGGTCTGAAATCTAACAAGCTTAATCAAAGGAAAAGATGTGAAATGTTCACAAAAAGGAGTCTGCAAAGCCACACACACAGAAAGACTCTGCCAGTGTGGGAAAAGAATGGCAACTTTTTCCTATTAAGAAAAAATAAAAATAGGTCACATTGATGACCTTGGCCATCCTCTGGCATAGTCATGTCAGAGCCATAACAGAGAGCATAACATAAATGGCCAAGGGGCCCTCAATATGTGAAAACAATTTCTGAAAAGAGGGTAGGAAATCAATTCATACTAATTTTAACTCCCTCTTGTTTCTGCAAAGGCTCATCTTGATTTCTTGGTGAACTTTAACACTCTTAGTCTCCTTGACACAGTTCAGTTTTCATACAGTTCCCCTTAGACTACAAAAGAGATCACTGGACCATAGACAGTGCAACAGATAAACATGACCTCTCTTTTACTAAAAACGAGTATGTCATACTGAGCTGGGGAAAAAAAAAAAAAAAAGAATTATATAGGGGTAAATATGGTCCAGAGGATAAGACCAGATCATGGGCTGAAATACATTAAGAAGTAGCTTTCAAAAGGTTACAGCAATGTTTTATACTTGTCATTCAAAACTTCATCAAAAAAATCTCTAGGCCTAATATTAAAGTAAACCTCACTCTAAAGTCACTGTTTAGTGATGTACAATAGCTCAAACTTCAATCAACCACTCAGTAAAAATAAAGCATTCATTAAATGTATACTACTGTTACTCATATTTTACCGAACACTATTGTGAAGATAAGAGAAGTATAATATTTTACATTTCAATAATATTTGCTATTTACAAAATACTTTGTTTCTAGTTTGGGGGGAAAAACACACAATATCTAATATATTTTTCTCATTTTTCTCATTATAATACATACACTCATACCCTAGATGAAACAAAAAGAAAGGTATAGAATAGGAACCATATGTTTAGACTCTTAAGTGAGAAGAGTTGGGAAGAGAAATTTTATTCATTTCCATGTCCATAGGGATTAATGGGGGAAAAACACATCCTTGAATATCTCAAAATCTGCTTCTTGAAACAGAATGGCATGGATCATCTCAAAAAATGACTAATCTACCTTTTATTTTCCTACTCTAGCATGATATAGGGTATGTGTTTATTTCAATTGTAAGAGGCATACCTTCTGAATCCAGCAGATTTCCCAATAATCTTCCCCTTCATCAGGGCCTCTGTGTACACATCCATTTAGGCACTAAAGTTTTTTAATATTCATTATGGGGCTATATCTTGGTAGTAGTGGTAGTTACATGACTATATGCATTTGCCAAACATAGAACTATACTTCTTAAAAAGGGTTACTTTTACTGAATGTAAATTACACTTCAGCAAAAATAAAAAGTTAAAATATGTGCAGTATTTTTATTTATTTATTTATTTATTTATTTTATTGATTTTTTTACAGAGAGGAAGGGAGATAGAGAGCTAGAAACGTCGATGAGAGAGAAACATCGACCAGCTGCTTCTTGCACACCCCCCACCGGGGATGCACCAGCAACCAAGGTACATGCCCTTGACTGGAATCAAACCCAGGACCTTTCAGTCCGCAGGCGGATGCTCTACCACTGAGCCAAACCGGTTTTGGCTATGTACAGTATTTTAGATCATAGACTGACCTAAGTGCAAATTTTCTCAAAAGTAAAATATACAGTTAAGAGGACTAAAGGTACAGATATGTGTAGACATCTACACTGTATAGATACCTGAGCTTAAGGATATATATAATATAATAAATATATTCTACTCTTTTTTCAATCTTAACTCAGGCTTTACTGTCATTTCCTTGTGAGGTAACTTAAAATCATCTGTTTTTTTAAGAACCAATGTCTATGTTCTTTATTATATTCTCTCCTAGCATCTAGAAGAGTGGTACATAAAAACTCTAAAACTTGCTATTAAAAGTGTAAATATGTGAGTGAATGTATGGGGAGATTAATGAAAAATAGCTGAATAATGTTAATTTTTTTAAAAAGGCAACAACAAGGTATTGGTCTATTTTAAGATGGTAAGAATTACTAATTTAATAAAAATTTATGGTAAGATTATATTGGGCACCCTATAATAGCATATTTTCCAATCAGAAGCTAATGTTTTCAGGATTGTTTTCTCAGTACTTTCTTGGTTTGGGTAGACATTGTACTAGAAATTCTCTATGTTCCATTCCAACTCTTCAATGTTAGGAGCCTCTGATTTTTAATATAGTTTTATGGAGAAAATGGAATTTGAAATAAGCATTAAAGAATGGATTGAATTTGAATAGTTAGAAAGAAGAAGAGCATTCCAGATTAGGGAGCAACATGTACTAAGGTCTGAATAGTTCAGTTGTCCAACAGTGAAAGGGAAATAAGTAGTAAAATTAAATGCAAAAAATAGTGAAAATTCCATACACTGATAACAGAATTCACTATTGTTTCTTTATCTTCATGACTTATTTTGACTATCTGAAGAGGAATCATAGTGTGATAGTTAAAGTCATCTGTTTTTTTGTTTGTTTGTTTGTTTTTAATAATGTCTGTGTCTGCAGCTAGACTACCTGAATTCTGATCTCATTTCTGAGACTTACTAATACTTTTGGACAAAGTTTCAAAATGCTTAGTTGCCTTAATTGCTTAACCTATAAAATGTGTACAATAGAAGTACTGACCTCTCAAAGTGGCTCTCATGGTTAAATAATTTAATACATACATGTTACTTAGAACAATGACTAGCCCATTTAACTGCTCAATAAATATTATCATTTAATTTAAGGCTACAAGACATTTCCCATGAAGGCTGAATATACGTGTGTTTTTTTTAACACAGCATAATCAAACTCAATCTTTTCTAACCCAGAATTATAGAGACTCACTGCCACTTTAAGACATATTCTAGTACTAACAACACCATCTTATTTAGGATAGTGTGGTAGTTAGCATCATAAAAGTCAAAGGAAATGTCCAATTCCTCTGGGAACACCTAATCATTCTAATTGATGACATTCAAAATTAAGCAATGGATTGTTCTGGAAAGCAATAAATCTAGAAAAAGCAAAAAGGAAGGAAGGGAAGGAGGTAGGGGGGCGGGGAAGCAAAAGGAAAAAGGAAAGGGAGTTTAGGCCATGTCCCTATTCAACATGGAAAAGAATAAAAGTAGCAGAAATTGTTTAAACACACTAAAAACTTTTTTCTAAATTACACTGCACATGAGCCATTGGTTTTGTTTGTTGCCTTGGACCAGATTCATTCAAAGAAGTAACTAAAATATTAATCTGATCTGTGATTTGGAAAATGGTTCTCAATAAAAATATTCAAAAGCCTGACTGCTTCTCAGTCTCAGATGAATTAAGATTTAACTCTGACATGAATTGAACCTCTCCCTGGGGATGCTTCTCTTTCCAGGGCTGAGATCACAGAGTTCATCCTTCTGGCACTGGCAGCTCTTTGATTTTTGTCAGGGAGGCCTGCCACCAGAGCGCAAGGCGTAGCAATGCCAGGGTATGTCTCCCATGTTCCTTAATGAAAAGCCATCCTGGGGGGTTGGAGAGGGGGAGAGAAAAGGCGGGGGGGGGGGGGGAAGAAGACAGGTTGGCGGATGCATTTCAAAGAGGGGAAAGGTCAGTTCATGGTCAAAGTATTAAGAGCTTGTGGAAGAAAGAAAACTTCGAAAATAAAGCATTAACATAAATTACTGAGCACAGGCTTTCAAGTCTTATAGAAAGAGATGAAGCAAGGCCACCACGTTCAAGGCTCCCTTTTTCAAGGATGTATTCGTCTTTGTGCTCTTGTTATTACTTCAGAAAATTACCAGAAATGTCAATAGACGATTCTACTTGAGTTTTCTTAAAGAAAACTTTACAGGCATTGAAATGTAAAGAGATCCCACTTTTTAAACCAGAAAGAGGATAAGGTTTATAGTTAGTTTTCTTGGAAGAAAATAATATCAATAATTTTCCCAAGAGAATAGCCTCTGCAAATTTTGGGGGAAATGGTTAATTGACATAACATATAACACAAATGGCATCAGTTCAAAGAGATGGGAACATGAGCTTAGTGTCAATAATCGGTAAATTTTATAATCTCTAAGTAAACTGCATATTATTTTCCCAAAGTGAAGGTTTTTCAGGAGTCTGAAGCACATGCTGTCTATACAATTGGTAGACTGGCCAGTCTCCATTTTCTGCTACTGTCCCTCCCCCTGGGATGAGTGAGAGGAGGATAAAAATACTACGAGAGATCCCAAAGCAAAAGCTCAGTTATGCAGAAGGAATATGGCAACTACTTCAGGTCTTGGGAGGCAGGAAGACCAGAGCAGAGGTTTTGGTCTCAGGGGCCCTTTACACTCTTAACAATTATTGAAGACCCCCAAAGTCAATTTGTTTATCTATCTATCTATCTATCTATCTATCTATCTATCTATCTATATAAAGCCAGCGACCGTAACTGCCATAACAACCATTACAACTGGTCACTACCCTGTTTCCCCAAAAATAAGAAAGTGTCTTATATTAATTTTTTTCTCCCAAAGTTGCGCTAGGTCTTATTTTCGGAGGGTGTCTTATTTTCGGGGAAACACGGTAGTGACAACCACTGTGGCTAGTGAACCAGCCCAATCAGGGGGTTGGGCCAGCTGGCCAACCTCATGGCCCCTCCCCGCTGCCTGCCTGCCCCTGAGCGGGCCTATGGCCAAATGCCCCCACCATCCCCATGGGCCAGACCCACCACAATAGGCCCACAGCCCTTCATCCCCACCTCCACTGGCCTTCCCCTGATCGAATCCCCCCCCCCCAATACGGGGCGGGGCTAGGTGGCCAACTTCCTACAGCCCCTTCCCCTGGCCACCCCACCCCTGTTTGTTGGCCTCCTGTAACCCCTCCACCTGGCTGGCCATGCTCCAAACCCCCCCCCCCCCCCCCCCCCGACCTCCAACCCATTAGGGGCAGGGCCCATTGGCCAACCACCTGTGATTCCTTCCCATGGCTGCTGGCCCCCTGATTGGCACCCCTTACCCCATTCAGGGGCGAGGCTGGCTGGCCCACTACCCAAAGCCCCTCCCCATGGCTGTCCCCATCCCCAATTGGCCCCCTAACCCCAATTGGGCAGGGCCAGCCAGCCAATTGCCTGTGGTCCCTTCCCCCAGCCAGCCTGGCCCTGATTGGGCCCCAATTGGAGCAGGCCAGCCTGCCAGCCTCCCACAATCTCCTCTAAACAGGCCCAGCCCAGATCCAACCTGATTGGGGCCAGGCCTGTTGGACCCCACCAGCACACGAATTTGTGCATTGTGCCTCTAGTATATTACATATTTCAATATTTGCTATTTTAGAAGTTAACCCTGAAAAGAGTTTTTTTATTTAAAAGCAATAAAAATAAACTCATTCTATATTAACATATTTTCAAAATACCTATCTTTTCCCCAAATAAAATAATGAAAAAATGCCATTATCTTACACTTTTGTGGATCTCTTTTAATATCTGTCTTAGTAAAGACAGTTGAGGTCTCTCTGCTTCTGAATTCCATCTGTTGTGATAGCTTAATTTCAATTAAGATATCTAGAAAAATCTGGTTTCCCACAGTAATATAGTAGGAAAAGGAAGAAGCATTTTAATAGCCCTTTCAGTTAAGTTTGGATACTCTTCTCTGATACTACACTAATAGCTGGCAAGTACTAGTTTCTGAACAATTAGTGCAATGTAGAAACTGAGAATACCTGAGCAGACTTTGAAAATCCACTGGTCAATATGAAATTACTTTGAAATCCACTGGTCAATATGAAATTCTGAATGGGTTTTTTCACCCATGCATGACTTGGAACATCATGCATTTGTTATCAGGGAAATAATAGATCCCGAGTTATGTATTTCTTTCATTTCAAAATACATTTTTCACATTGCATTCATTAATATCACCACGAAGCCCAGCAAAAAATAACAATGAGAAGCTATTTTTCCAAAAACTTAATTTTTGCTTGAAAGCTGAAATTTTATTATTGGCAATAAATACTGAAGTGGTTTCCTTGAAGCGACAGTTTCACTCCATTCATTATCAAGAAAATATTGCCAAATTCCCAAGTCTACATCATCATAGTTTTTCTGTCAGTCATTCTTTCAAATAAAAATGATGTTCCATGGGGGGGGGGGGGGGAGGGGGGGGGAAGTGTCTAGTTCACCTCACTTCTCAAATAATCACCTGAGTGCTTTTGCTCAAAGTAGGTACTGTGTTTCAGTATGCAGCAAAAGTACGTTCTGCATGCTCCTGCCTTGTCACACAATATAAAACAGACATGTACTCAAGGGTCAAGGTTTAATACAGTACTGTGTTATTGTTTTCATCAAGAACATTCTGTGTGAAATTGGCTTTTTCAAAAACTGTGAGTCCCGTTTGGTGCAACTGCCTGAGTTCATGCTAAGCTGCCAGCAGTTTTACCCACCATCTTTGCTTTTGTACCATCTGAGCAAATACCAATACAAAGAAACAAGTAAAGTAACTTTGTAGTGTTATTATAAAACATGTTTTTACCTCTCAAACAACCTGAAGCCATCTTGTGGGCCCCAGAAGTCTATAGATCATACTTTGAAACTGATGCAATTTTAAAAATTGAATAAAGCTGGCCCATGCATAGCAGAAAAATATATGCATAGTTGACTCTCCTAAAACTTACCTACCCTCAGGATCCAAGGGGGAACACTACCCCACTCCCACAGATACTGAAATCTGTGGATGTCCAAGTCCTGTATATAAACTGGCTCAGATCAGTGCATCTTCTGTGTCTGCAAACTTCCAACAGTGCAAGTTTGGAAACGGTACACGCGTTTATTGAAAAAAAATTATGATGAAGTGGACACACGCAGTCAAACCCATGTTGTTCAAAAATTAACTGGACTATAAGAGGCTGAATTAAGGAGCAGAAGGAAAGACTCTTGACTGTCTGCTTTTTATACTGACTAGTTAGGGAAGGAATCTTTGGGACTATAGGTGTTGGTCATATCCTGAAGGAAGTCAAACATCTACAGCCAACCTTTTAAAAATCTATGTCTTGAGTGAAAAGAGGGAGAATTGGCTACACTAATTGGACATAACTATATCCACAGTGCCTAACCTAATTCGGGAAGAATTCGATCCCAAATTAGAACAGGAAATCTCTGGACTCTAGAAAGAATGTCTTGCAAAAAAAGAGAGCGATTTTTAACAATAGATAAGAACAAGCTGGTGATATGACAAAGATAGTTAACATGTTCCCTGTCTTGACAACAACAACAACAAAAGATGATTTCAGGTTGAAAATAAAAACTATACAAGCAAATCTCCAACTAAGAAACAAAGTGTGGTATGATTTTGACCAATCAATACAAGAAGAAAGCATTGTATTTGATGCCAGAAATTTTCTCTTTGAGTTACTTAGGGACCTTTATTTTAGACTTGTAGAGAAGGAAATATTTGCATAACTATAATGATAATAATGCTGTTTACCCATTTTAACTGTGTTTTAAATGAAGGTCAAAATACAGATTTTCTTGTAGGTTGTAGAACAACATGTAAATGTTATCAATCCTAAAGCCGGAGGGCAGTAGAGAGAATGGTAAAAATCCTCAGAATATCCTCAGTAATGGGGAATCAAGAGATGCGATTGAAAGTTATAGAATGAGAAATACAGGGAAACTTTAAGTACTTAAGTAAAAGGATTACTCAACATTACAAAGTTAAAGTTAAGAGATAAAATTATACAATATCACATATTGAGAAAGGTAGGAGATGTATTGTGAAGAAGCTAAATTTTATGGTGTTAAAGTCAAGAGAAAATGTTTAAATGTTGTAAATCTAGAAGTCATGATGATATAAATTATATTATTCAGAAAGCCTTAATATTAAAAATACTTGATAACTATTATGGCACAGATACATAATAATCAGACCAAATCCAAGTATATATATTCAGAATGGAGGTTTGCTGGGACACACTGGCTGTATATCAACTCTGTTTTTTAAAAAAATAATTAGGAAATTAACAACTTCTGAAACAAATATAGGAGCAGGCCAAAAGGTAGGTAGGGTAGGTGTAGGGAACTGTTGCTTTTAATTTAAAGTCTTTCTGTGCTATATTAATTTTTACTGTATGCATGTCTTACTTTGATGAGATATAATATTAATATATAAGAGGATATTTTCATTTTACCACTAAATGAAACAATTTAAAATTATATTATCATTCTTTAAAATCTATTGATATTCAATAGAATAAATACAAAAAAATGTAGAGATAAATATGTTCTTGGTTTATTAATAAGTTTTTAAAAAATTCTAATTATCCTAATATAATCTCAAGGATATATAAAGGAATTCTTTCAAATTCTAATTTAGGAGATAATTCATAATTATACTTCTTTCTCATGATGACAGGAAAGTAATGGAAAGTATCCTAAAACATATAGCTTATCTCTAGGGCACATTTCTTTAAAAGTTATCAATGCTTTTAAACATTAGGAGATCCTCCTTATCAAAATGAAAGATGATGCTGGGAATTTTGTTTTGCTTTAATGAATGGACCCCAATGAACTTTAGCTTATGTCTATATGGCACAATTAACTACCCTTCCTGTTCTTTAGATCACCACAGAGAGCGGAAGGCCTACGATAATTACTAAAAGATGCATTTGAGGACATTGCTTTACTTGAATTTATGAGTAGTACAATTAACCACAGATATTGTTGGCTGCAAGAAATAATTCCGTGAAAAAATAGTCTCTCAAGTAACGTAGATGCCTGGACTTAGAATTATTTGAATGTCAGATTCTTTCATTCTGAAGGTATATGAAGTCAGTAAGAGAAAATACATAAGAAAAAAATTATCAAAATGTAACTAATTGCAATTTTCATGTTTCAAAACCTAGAATTTTTCAGACTTTGTGTATCTTTATAAAAATGCGGAAATTGTTATATTGTTAGAGAGTTGTTATTTTACAAGGTATAGAGGTATGAGAGGTGGACAGGCAAGTGAGGGTCACAAAATGCTTGCGTTTATTTGGAGTTACAGAATAGTTTTGGAGTTACAGTCCACTTAACCAACATCTACATCTTAAATCAACTTTCTCACTGTGTAATATAACAATATCTTTGGTAGAACTTTGCATCTTCAGAGTCAAGTAATAGAGTATTTCAGGCAATATGATATTCTTCCTTTGAATGTTTCAAACGTGCAAGTTATAGTTCTTATGTTTATTAATTTGTATAGATCCTATAGAATATATATATATATATATATATATACACAAACATTTATGCATAGTTTCGTCATACATATCAAGAAATAGTGGAATTTCTACATGTACACACATAATGTAACTCAGAAATAAAAAAGAAGTCTTACTAAAGTAAATTCTAATTATTTCACTTATTCAAATTTAATAGCTTTGTACACATATGTCCTCAATAGTCTACTCAATAGCAAAGATAGTTAATAATTCAAGTTTTATTTTATAGTTAAATAAATGGTCTTTTTGAGAATATAAAAGTCAGATATGCATAAACATATAAAGTATATAATTATGCAACAAGTCTGAAAGAGTATTAACTAGAGGCATGTACATTATTTAAAGTATTAATTAAGTCCTGAGTCATATGTTAAAACCATGAGTTCTAGCAAACATCTGTAGGAAGATACCAACATTAGTCTTTAGAATTAGTATAAATATATTAGTTAAAGCAACAAAGTTACATTTGTCACATATACTGAAACATCTTTTTTTGTTCTATAGTATAAAATATTCAAAGCAAAGTTCTTAAAGGTCTTAGGACATATTAAATGAATGTGTATTAAAAACTGTTTTAAACCACATTATTTCTACCGAAGAAAGCAAATTTAATGCACTAACTTTTTCCACATTCTTTCAATTATTTATTCATCATTCATCTTATAAATATTTACTGAGCCCCCTGCTCTTACACTACTATGGGGAAGGCAGAGACATAAAACATGTGGCCATAATACTGTGTGATAAGTGCTCTGGCTAATTTACCAAGTTAGGCCACTCGCAGGAACAAATAAGTTAATTACAAAAGGTCCCTCAATAGTGTTACTTCTGAAGTGACTGGCATTAAAAATAAAAAAGTTGCCTGCATTAGACTTCATTATACTATAAAAACTGACGCTTGGAAAACTCTAGAATTATTATATTTACATTAAGGAAAATTAGGTGAAATGCCTATCTTCTTAACTTTATATTCATTTTAATGGACATCCATTCTTCATCTTTTTTCTTCAATTCTAGAAGTTCTTGGAAGGCATTATAACAGGTTCGTTTTCATAAGAGAGAGGACAATTACACAGAAAATGACTAAATTATTCTCGGTTTAGAATTTCACTGTTTATTTATTTATTTTTGCCTCAGGCTTTGGGACATTAAGGCCAAGTTATAAATCCTGGTCACTGCTTTTACTAAAGAGCAAAAATGAGAGTTTATTAGCATCTCAGTAGTTGCCTCAATAATGACAAAACAGTTGCTCATTACTGCTCATTAGCTTCGTATTAGATTCATTTGCAATAGCAATATATCTTCTATTCATACTTAGTTGCAGAGCAGCAGATATGATTTGACACCTGCTGTACATAGAATTCATTAGATAGTAATAATACAAATAGAAATTCAGAAGCTGGACTTCCATTTAGCTCTGTGATGACTGTACAGGAAAAGGCCTCTGAAATCATCTAGGCTAGAATAAGATAAATATGCACAGCAAATAAGCAAGATGTTCAAATACTGAATTCTCTGTTTTTCTATCTACAATAATGTCATACTTTAATGAGTGGCATAATTCCCAAAATAATGAAATACCTTTATACTGCAAAAATGAAATAAAATATTTATTTAAAGAACCATACTGAATGAAAAAAAAATGCCTAGGATAATACTATGAACCCCAAACAGAATAAATGAAAAACAGGAAAAACACCTTGGGAAAGTAAAGTAAAACTGACACATACACACACACACACACACACACACAAAAGACCAAATTTGAAAAGCATTCAGAAAATATACCTTTCAAAAATATCCTTCTCAACTGAAGGAGAAATAAAGATATTTTTAAACAAACAAAAATTTATCATTGACAAATCTTCACTAAAAAAACACTATGGGCAATCTTCAACAGAAAAAAAAAATTCTGAAGGAAAGCTTAGATGTGCAGGAATGATTGAAGAACAATAAAAATGTAATTACTTGGGCAAACACAAACACCTACACTGTATAAAACATTAATCATAGTTCATGAGGTTTAAAAATACATATGAAATTAAAACAGATGCCAATAATAACAAATAATTATGTAGGGGTAAATGTTGATATTTTAAGATCCTTGTTGTTTGTAGGAAGTGGTTAAACTCCAATAAAACAAAGATGCATGTTGTAATCTCTAATACAAAATCCAACAAAGTAATGAAAGAATATGTAACTGTTAAGATAGCAGAGAGAAAACGAAACTATAAAAAAAAAGTTCAATCATTACAATAGAATAAAAGAAGGGCATAGAAGGCAAGAAAAAGAGTACAGACAATCCAAATAGAAAGCAAATTGTAAGATAATATATGTAAATACAATAATGACATTAAGTTGTCAATAAACTAAATGATCCAAATAAAAGACAAAACATTGTTAGACTATATTTTTAAAAGCCTATATAAGTTGAATATAAGAGGCACATCTAAAATATAAGGATACATAAGCTTACAAGGTAAATAGATGAAATAGATAATCCATGTTAATGCCAATCAAAAAAGAGCTATATACCTACATTAATGTATACCTATATTGTTATATAGCCAATATATATCTATATTCAGAGAAAGATTAGAGTTCTTTTTAATTCTGTTTCCATTTTAGAGAACCATGATTTGCTTTCTCTAATTACACATTTGCATTTCCTAGAATTATTTACAATTGAAATCATACATTATGTACTATTTTTTAGTATAATTTTCACTTAGCAAAATTATTTTGAGATTCACCCATGTTGTAGTGTATATCAATAGTTTTTGTTTTTTTAATCACTGAGTAAAATTCCATTGTATGAATATATTACTATTTGTGTATCCATTTATTAATGGATATTTGGGTTGTTTCCACCTTGAGGTATTACAGATGAAACTGCTATAAACATTTTTGTAGCAATCTTGCTCTGAAAATATGATTTCATTTTTCTTGAATTAATATCTAGGACTAAAATGACTGGATTATATGGGATGTATACGTTAATTTTTAAAGAAACTGCTAAATTGTGTACCAAAGTGATTGTACTTAGTCCCTCCATATTTGAATACTCAGTATGATCAATCTTTTAAATTTTAGCCATTCTAATAAATGTATAACGGTACTTTATTATAGTTCTCTAATGTCTAATGATGCTGGGCATATTTTCAGGTTCTTATTTGCCATCTATGTATTTTATCTGGCTCAGTGTCTGTTTTGTTTTCAATTATGGTCCTTTAAAATATGCTTACAAGTTCTTAAATACTCCTCAAGACACATTTCATTCTTGTTGCCTTTGGTGTGGGCCAGATAGAGTGTGAATTTAGTTTCAATTAGAGCAAAGACCAAAACTGATTTTCAATCAATCTATCAATATAAATAAGGAAACTTGTAGTTCTCTGAGCTGCTGGCTGCCACTTTTGTGACTGGGAAAACTAAGCTAGAATGCAGGATTAAGGTATTCAGGCTTTAGTTAGCTAGCAGTAGGGACCAGGGTCAGGATAAAGCTGACACTGGAGAAAGAGGCAGAGATGTGGATGGCATCAGGGTCTCTGACACCACTGGGCTTCTGGATAAAAATAATCTTGGAGACTTTGCTAAGACTATTTTTGCACTTATGTGAGCTAAATGTTCTCATATTGTTTAAACCAGTTTAAACTTTTTTTCTTTTGTCACTTGCAGAAGTAAGGGGTGGCACTGAGACACCTGACATGGAGACATCTATTCATGCTCATTGTTAATGTATCTATTAAAGTGTAACCATTTCTTTCCATATAAATTTTTTTCAGCTTGTTCCCTAAACATCTACAGAGTCACATATTTTATCATTTTCCTTTATATTGTCTTTTATACTAGTGTTTTCTCCACTTCTACTAGTATTGTACCCTATAAGTAAAAAAAAAAAAAATGTGAGCTAACAACTTATCATGTGGATTGAACTGTCAAAGCAAACTGGTTAATCATTACTATTACCCAGGATATAACCAAACTTTACTAATGTCTCAACCACACACACACGAGGAGAAAGATGCTGGTTCAAGTGTTGCAGTTCCCCAGTTTTATACTCAGTTATACAGATAGAACATAGCTATGTTACCATATCCATTCTCCAGCAAGCCAAATTACAGGTGGATTTACAATAAGCAATCTGCACAGACCACATAGAGCATTTTTTCAGATACGCATTCTCCAGTATCTTTCTCCTCATAAATATCATGAGCAGGCCTTGCAAAGGGTCTATTCAAAGTGATCAGAGTGGGTAAGGAGTAAGTCACAGATGGCTTGTTTAAACCACATGCACACAAAACTCTATATTTATAAAAATCGTATACATGTACTATATCATAGTGTATTTAGAAGCAAACATTTACTATATCATAGTGTATTTAGAAACACACGATAAAGAGATAATAATTTTTAAAATACTGTTTTATTTCATGTATTAAGAGCAGAGGCCTTAAATGCCCTCTTTAAATTGTTATTTATAAACATTTGCAATAATTATATTTTGTGCAATAGCATCGTTGAATATGTCCCATATTTGGAAATTTTTGATTTAACACAATGTCTCTGAGATCTAAATGTGGGATACTTGATGTGAATGGCTAATATAACTGAAAAGAGTTAAATCCAAGGATCCAAGTGGAATAACTGCCAAATTAGCTGTGCTTACTAAATTATGATATTAACATTCAAATTCCCATCAACTTATGCACAGGTTGTTGGTGGTGTTTTGTTTGTTTTTTTTTGTGGTGTTTTTGTTTGATTGTTTAGTGTTTTGTTTCAGTAAGAGTTGGCTATTAAATTTCTACCTTCCTTGTCAGTTCTCACAAAATAATCAGAATGTGGTATAATTTTACATTTTTAACAAGTGGTTTCAAAATGCACTGAAACTTCTCTTATGGAAGATTTCTAATCGTTAGAAAACTTGTTTCTAAATTTTAAAAATATGTAGATTTGTGAGTGTTATCAGTAACACATTTACGGTATTATCAACCACACACGCACATAAAAACCCCATCCATTACAATGGCAACATTACCATACATTCATTTTCTTTTCTTTTTATATATTTTATTGATTTTTCACAGAGAGGAAGGGAGAGCAATAGATTCTCCTTACTATCAGTTTCTTTTGAAAAGCTGTTACTTTCTCAGTTGTTGATAAAAATCATTTCCATGAAGGAACAAGTTAAGGTGGATTTTTCTAGAATATATATCAACTAGCAGTCCACTGACAGCCTTTTGTCTTTATGAAAAATCTGGAACACTTGTATTTCTATTAAAAAAAAAAAATAGAGCCCATATTCAAGTTCAACAATTCTCATCAGTACTTTGTTATGAGGTAACCAATATAAAAGTTTTTCATAGTCACTTCTTATCTCACTTACTGAAGAAGAATTCTATGATTTGGGAAAATACAATCTGTGAATTGTGTAGGCATAAACACACATTGCTATATGCAAAAAACAAAATAAAAACAAACAAACAAAAAAATGAGAGAGACACTGTCAATCTCTCTGGCTTGTATCATGGAGCTTTCTCTACTCTTTTCTCAGTGAACTACTTGTATTGAATGCCATCCATGATAGCATTGAATGCCATCCATGAATGCCATCCAACATAGCATTTCTCTAAAGTAAATCTTGACCTCACTGGCTTGTTACAATTCTGGAGCCGAAGTCTATGAGCTCTTGTTAATTTCTGTTAGGATCCATTTTTTTACTAAAAATGCCAGATTGAAAATAAAAATTTCTCTAGAATACCAATTCCCTGTTTTTCCTATTTCTACTCTTGCTTACAGCTGATTTAATTAATACCCAGACATTAGTGTGTCCTATCTGTCCCTCCTCACCTTTGGCTAGTTTATATGCTGTAACTTTCAGAGACTCGATGGAAACGGACAATTTAGTCTGTTGGTCAATTTTGTTTGTCCCAGCAGGGGCATAATTGCCACTCATTTTGGTTGGGATATGGGCCTCCATTTCTGACGTAGGGAGAGGAAACTGGACTGTGCATGGATGCTCTTCCATATCCTGCCTACCTGTCCATGCAGCCATTTCACAGGCCGGCACACGAAAGCTGTAGTTTCTCCCTTAGACCCTTGGGCATAGGTAATGCTTTCAGAGTTCAACAACTCTATGTATCCCTCTAACTCAGCACTTTTCAACCGGTGTACCTCAAGACTGTTTAACACATGCAATACCTGGAGTTAGGGACATTGGCCTCTTTCTCCTTAGATTGTCAAATAATGACAACAGCTGCCTGGTGTGAAGGATTCAAAATCATACCTTTTTTTTTTTTTTTTTTTTTTTTTTTTTTTTTTTTTTTTTTGTCAGATGGATAAAAAACAGGAGAAATGTTTTTGGTGTGCCGCAGAATTTTAGGGACTAGTTTATATGAACCATGCATGAGATGAAAAAGGTTGAAGCCCACTGCTCTAACTCATAGCTCTCCTTACCTTCTAACACGTTATGTTAATAATAGTGTCATCTGCCCCAGCCTCTATAGAATGATAGCTGTACAAAAGCTGGGGATTTTTCTCTGTATGTTTACCTAAAACAGAGCCTGGCCCAGAATAGTTCCTCAAATAAATACTTTGTAATACATTGAAAACATTACTTTGTAGTACAGTTGTGACTCCAAGGGAGTTCCTATGTTTTCAGAGGCATTTCAATAGGGAATTCCATCAGCAAAGTTAGCTGACCACCATTACTTGCAGGTCAAGAGCCAATTATTTGGACTTCCTTCGAGGCATATATATATATATATATATATATATATATATATATATATATATTTATGCATTGAAACATATATATATAATGTTTCCAGAAAAACAATTATTATTGATAGTATTTTCATCATAAAAATCCTGTAGAACACTTAATGTACATATTCTTCATTATGTTTTAAGTTTTGAATAAAAATTTGTATCTAAATGCAATATATACATTTTTTAATTTCTAAATTTCTGCATTTGTATAGACTCGCCTGGGGAATGTGAACTAGAGAGTTCCAAAATTTTGCTCCTGTTTCTTGGAATGAATTTGTTTTATTTCCCCCCAGAGGACATTTACTTTATACCCTTACAATAGTTTGCCTCCTCTGAATTACTAAATATTTCCATCTGCCTGGTGGTTTTTCTCTTTGTTCAACTTGACAGAATGAGTCACTTTGTTCAGTTGGGGAACTTGATACAGGATCAGCCAGCAGTTATGTGGGTTTCACTTCTAACTTTTCACTACAGTCCAAGGGGGAAAAGAAACCTGTTCATTCTCTGTAGCTTTATTTTGCTAGACCTGGGAGTCCCAGGTGGCTGCAGGGAGCAGTGCAAGAGCTTATGAGAGGCAGTCACATAATCCAAAAGTCTCTGCATTGGTAAGAGGTTTTCTTTTCCACAGTTGTTGAATAACCTGAAGTTAGCTGATAACCTGCCCCTGCCTTCTCCATCTGACACGGCTAATCTTGCTGTTAGCCTGTGTGATATTGTCCACTTCAGTCAGCTCTATTGGTGTCTTCTATTATTATCACCAGTGACTACCCCAGGGGGCTGAATCCCCAACTTCTGGTCAGAGATTGGGGTTTGGAGAAGAGGTATCCGGCAAGGCTATTTCCTTCTTTCACAGGTGGACTTTTCTTGTCATAGCCGCCTTATTACAGACTGGTTATCTGATCCCACCTGCACTATGATTTGTAGAAAAAAAATTCTCCACATTGGGGCATTTTAATGGCCTTTGTTGTTGTTATACAACACTGTAAATGATTTTTTTTTCCATTTGTCCCATTATTTACATTTCTTTGGTCAATTCCATGGAACTTAGGAAAAACAATATTAAGTACATGAGCTCACATTAATATCCTGAAATGGAAAGCTCCTCTATTTTTTCTTCATTGTTTATTTTTAAATTAAATTAAAATGTTTTATGTATCCCAGTGACCAGACATTACATAACTTAATATGTGTTCATCCCAATAAATCCCACACTCATCCAGCACCATGCCTCCTTATTACAATATTATTGACTATGTTCCTTATGCTGTACTTTACAGCCCCATGACTATTCTATAAGAACCAATTTGTACTCTTAATTTCTTCACCTTTTTAAATAGGAGATTCTTACTTTTCCAGAGCACTGACATTGGTGTATATGAACTCAGATTTGAAGTATGTGATTAAATATACAACACGTTTCCTTGAAAGAGAAGTCAGTATGTGATTAAATATACAACACGTTTCCTTGAAAGAGAAGTCAGTCACTTTATTTCCTATCAATATAGTAAAGCTACTCTCTTGGATTTGTAGTTGAATTTGTTAAACTTAGAAAGCTTCTCCAGCCCCAAAACTTCAACACTAACCAAACCACATCCTCACTTCATCCAATAAGTTCTACTCGTCCGTGGTTTATGTGCCCCCTTTTTTTTTGAAAGATCTCCTGAACCACTGAGCATGGTTTATATTACCCTCAAATACTCCTTGCTAATACAGTATTTTCACACAGTATTGAAAATATCTCTTTAAGTGCCTTTACTATCAGAAAAATAAGCTAAACTCATAGCAGGCAAGAACTATGTCCTCCTCACATTTGTATCTATTGTATAATGACAAGCATAACATCAGCTCTCAAAAATATTTGTGGAATTAATTGCAAATAATGTGACCAAACATTAAGACAATAAAAATAAAATATGAACACTGCTACTATAAAACTGGCGACACTAAGAATCTAAGTATTTTGTATTTTAAGTGTAGGAGCAATATATGCTTTAAGACTAAATAGTAAGGGTCTCTGAGTTTCTGTTTTAAGAATTATATAAATGTCAACATTATGTAATGTTGATGTTAGTTAAATTTTCATCATGACTCATATTTATACCAGGCTTTCACAGCAAATGTGACACATAGAAATGAGACAGGTATCCAGGAAACGGGAGTGTGATGGAAATAGAAGGCTCTTACATAAAGGACAGTGTATGTATAATTTAATCCAGCTTTGATTTTTTTTTTATCGAAACAGAAAAACATGTTTTGTTCCAGGCACTTCAGAATCATTCAGACTCCCTGCCTCCTGGTTCCAGTGCAGTGTCTCCCTTTAAACTGGTGCTTTTCAATCTTGGCTGCACAGCAACAGAACTTCTGTGATTTTGCTCATGGAGATGAATTTGTGAGGAGAACCAGGGCATCGAACCACTCCTTGGGAGTAGGCTAATTCCCTTATTGTGTAGAGTGAAGGATAAATAGTTATAATTAAAAAAAAGATAATTGGCTATATTATATAAAATTAGAGTTATAAAGGAATAACTAGAAGAATTGAAAAAAAAAACTTTATACTTTTCCAACAACTCCAAGTATTACTAGTAGAAGGATAATACAAATATACACACAAATCAAGGAAACATAGACCATTAGGGATGAATTAAATAGAAGCATTAAAAATAAATAGAAAAAGCATGAAAAAGGCAACATAATTAAGAGTAAACATGTCATACTATGTGGAAGGTCTATTTGGAGAAAATACTAAAACACTACTAAGGGACACTGTCAGGAATAGTAAAATACTGAATGCTAATTAAGTGACAATCAATAGAAATATGGTCAAATAAAGTGTGGTATTTCCATATCAAATAGTAGTACTTAGGCATAAAAAAAAAAATAGTGCCCTAGCCAGTTTTGCTCAATGGATAGAGCATCAGCCTATGGACTAAAGGGTCCTGGGGTTCAATTTCAGTCAACAGCACATGCTTTGGTTGCAGGCTCCTTCCTGACCCAGGCCCTGGTCAGGACTCATGCAGGAGGTAACCAATCGATGTGTTTCTCTGTCTTTTCCTCTCTCCTCCACTCACTCTCTCTAAAAATCAATAGAAAAATATCATCCAGTGAGGATTAACCAAAAAAAAAAAAAATAGTATTTTTTTCTTGCACTGATATGGAACAATCACAAAGACACAGTGTTAAGTGACAAAAGTAAGATACAGATTATTGTGTACTGTAAAGCATATTACTCTTTGATTAAAAAGAGAAAAAAATCATGTTCTATGTAAATATGTGTGTGTATGTACAATGTAAATAAAATTATAGGTATTATATGCTTAAATATAAGTAGAATATTTCTAGAAAGGCTCATAAGAAATAGTGGTTGCTTCTGGGAGTAGAATTGGGGGTAAGAGAAAGATACTTGCTTTACATTGTATAACTATTTTTATTGTGCATGAATTATTTTTTTTAAGTTTTCTAAAACAAGAAATAAAGTAAAATTTCTGAAGTAATTGTGTTACCTGTGAGTGACTTGATTAGTTGCTTATAGGTAAGCATTTAGACCTTAACAAAGCCACTGCAGGTACTTAACCTTTTCTGTGCCATGGACCCCTTTGACAGCCTAGGATAGCCTTTGGATCTATTTCCCTATATTTTTAATGCTTTTTAAATGGATAAAAATAAAATAGGATCAAAAGGAAATAAAATCTATTGGCATTATTATCACAGGACTTTTTAAAAATAGATGATAGTGGATCAGACTTTCATACTAGTGATCAATATAAATTATATTTTGAGATATCTATAACAGCTCTACTATGACATGGAAACATCTTCCATTTTTGTTGCTGGGAAAAAAATCATAAGTAATGATAACATTACAAGGTTTATTTTGTAATTACAGAAAATCCTGAATTCTAGTAAAATTAGTGAAAATAAAGATGTGATTTTTCTTTCAAGTTCACAGACTGCTTCTTTTTTTTTTTTTTTTAAATCCTCACTCGAGGACATTTTTTCATTGATTTTTAAAGAGAGTGGAAGACAGAGAGAAACATCAATGTGAGAGAAACACATCAAATGGTTGCCTTCTGAACATGCCCTGACCAGAGCTCAGCCTGGGGAGGATCCTCCAACAGAGTATGTGTGCCCTTGACCAGAATCAAATCCAGGGCCCTTTGGTCCACAGGCCTACACTCTATCCACTGAGCCAAACCAGTTAAGGTCACAGACTGCTTTTAGTCTATCCAGGAATTCACTGAATCTGGACTCTAAATTAAGAATCCTTTCTTAATAAAAATTCTCTTGGGCTTAAATTCATTCATATTCAAAATAAAAAATGTAATACAGATCCTTCTCATAAAAGTTTCAGATGAGTAAGAATAAATAGGTTACTGTATATTTTTCTTCATTCCAATTTATAATCATGCTTGGGATATTAATTTTTCTAAGATACCACAGTCAACAGGTTAGACAGAGGTATCACAGCAATTTTGTTTTGAGGTTTATACTATTGTATGAATTAAAAATACATCAACTACCCAGTGAATCATTTTCATGTAGACATCTATATATATAAAACTCTAATGTGCAAATAGACCAAATGGTGGAAACGAACAACCGGTTGCTATGACATGCATTGACCACCAGAGGGCATGCACAGATCATGGCAGAACAGGTGAGCAGGGGCACCAGACCAAAGCAGGGCGCCAGTCGTTGTCATCAGGGTGAGCCTCTGGTGATCACTGAAAGTTCTTTGCTCCCACACACCATGGCACCCTCTGGGCACTCGCCCCACTTGCACTATCAGAGAGTGTGAGTGGTGGCTGCCAGCCCAATCGCCTCTGATGGCTTTTTCACCTAGCCCTGCTCCTGAGGGGCAATCGGGGCTGGCAGCTGCCACTCAAACCTGCTGCTGGCACTGGCCCCGATCACTCTGCGCCATTGGTTGTGAGCAGTGCCAGTGCTGTCAGCACGTGGGAGCAGTGGTGGGAGTGGGCAGCTGACAGACAGGAACCTAAGGTGAGAGGGGCATGGAGGATGGGCCAAGAACTGTCCCTGTCCCCACCACAGCCTTGCAGCCCACAGTTCCTTTCAAGGTGTACACTTTCGTGCACTGAGCCCCTAATCTGATAATATTGGTTCTAGCTTTTTTTTTTCTTTTTCTTTTTTTTTAATATATTTTTTTTATTGATTTTTCACAGAGAGGAAGAGAGAGGGATAGAGAGTTAGAAACATCGATGACAGAGAATCATCGATCAGCTGCCTCTTACACACCCCCCACTGGGGATGTGCCCACAACCAAGGTACATGCCCTTGCCCGGAATCGAACCCGGGACCTTTCAGTCCGCAGGCCGACGCTCTATCCACTGAGCCAAACCGGTCCCGGCTTTCTTTTCTTTTAATAATTGAACTTCCCTTTTCCTCCACCCCACCCTGAAATCACCGAGTTACAGTTTGTAACATTTTGTTTACTTTTCCTTTATGTATAGGACTCAGTTAATAGCACCCCCCCCGCCCCCCCCAACCTCTCCAGACCTATGGCCAATGGCTACTGAAGCCTGCGTTTTCATTTGACTTTATATAGCATCACGTTTTTCATCTTGGGGTATGTGATTAAGAGAAATTGCTCAAATGCCAATGCTCCTGACTCTTAAGCAATCATTGATTCTTCCTTTTGTCTCAACCATCAAAGCTGTTAGAACTCTGAACCCTCTTTAAGTTGCAAAATGTCCACTTGAAACCCTTAATCAGTCAGAAAGTTGGTAAATTATACCTTCACGCTATCCATATTGAATACCCATTACTCCTGGACATAGCACATTAACTGACTCATTAGCTATTTCAAACCATATGGACTTAGGTTTGGGTGGGTCACTGTGATAATATCCTGAGGTGAGTTTCCTAATTATTGCAATTATGTGATCTCAATCATGAGGCCAGGCTCACAAAATAGTGTCAGTGCCTTTAGAATGAGTGTCAGTGCACCCAGACAATGACTGAGATGAGCAACATGCTCTTTTGTTGTTATAAGTCCCTTGATACCCTAAAAGTAATTACTTGAAAAGTTCTGAGAAGATGCCAAAAACAGGCTGAGACTGAAATAAGCATGGAATGTTACAGCGTTTGCCAATCATAAATAGGTTTCCCAGATTTGAAAGTGGGAAGACTTGAATTCCTTTCATGTTGATGCTGCTTAGACATTGTTTCCAGTGTATAGTTTTGTGGAGTATTTTAATCAACAATGCAGATTTTAAAAAAAGGAAGGAAAAAAAAAGGAGCGAGAAAAAAAAACAGATGTAAAAATCATGTTGTCTCTGAGATATTCTGTGATGGTATCACAAAACAAGAAGGGGTGAGACATTCACATATCAAAATTGGGAGGGTAGAAAGGGTTTTGTTTAATAACTATTTTTTAAAAAAAATTAAATGTGCATTTTCAAAGCCTACCATCTGCACAGAAGTTACCAACTAAAAATTAAAATTAAAGGGATCAATTTGAAAGTGAAACAGGAAATCCCCAGAGCTCACTACTTCCTTTTAGTTTTCTGGCTTCTTTATGTAAAGGCCAAAGATAAACATTAGAAGTAAAAAAATATTTCTTTTTCGTAGGCTCTAAGATATATATGAAAGGATTAGTACAATCGGAGTTACCTAAGCAGGCCAGCTGTGGACAACACCTGTACACTACTACAAAATAGACGCCAGCAGACCTCATGGCACTCCACTTGTTGCATTTTGTACAGACTGAAGGGAGGACCCTTCACCAGCAAAATAATTACAGCTAGATTTACAACAGTATTGGGACAGATCAGGTGATATATCTGAGATACTGGAACAGGATAGTGATGCTTCGGTTGGTTTAGACAACCAAGCTGCTGAAATAGGGAGGTTTACTGGGGAAAAAAAGAAAAAAATCTGTAATCCCACAACTGAACACTAATGAACCGATAATTAGCTAGTAATAATATGTTTAAATTAAATTTATTGGGGTGACAATGGTTAATATGACCATATAAGCTTCAGGTGTGAGTTTCTATGTTACAAGATCTATTCTTTTAGGAAACGTCTGCAGATGGAGAGACGAAAGAGCAGACCTCAGGTTTGCAAAGGACCTTTCACACTTGTGAATAGTTTGAGGGTTCAGTACAGATACATTCCAACTTAAAGGTTGAAATAGCAATCTCAGGAAGCAGGGTAACCCAGGAATTAATGTGTGTGTGTGTGTGTGTGTGTGTGTGTGTGTGTGTGTGTGAGTGATTCTATTAGAAGAATTAAATTAAAGCATTTTATAGAGTGTAATTCTGATGGCTTTATTCCTAACCACCCACAGATCCTGGTTGAAGCAAATCTATTACCTGTGTTATAAAGACCGAATACCCAACAGACATTTTATTTCAAGGTGGTGATGCCCTCATGAAGACCTGACTCCTAAACTTCTAAGTTCTTAAGGTGAAAACAGCAGCTGGACTCACTGACATTTGAGTAATGATGCGTGTGGAAGGTGCTGAATTTAGCTGGTAAATGTGACGGCAAGTTAATAAAAAGAATCAAAATTTTGGGAGTTAAATATTACCTGAAGAGATTAAATATAGAGGGGAAAACATTTATTAGAAACCAAATACAAATATAGGCCTTGGACCTCATTTTATTTGCCTAGCCATGAGCTTATAAAGTCAGAAAGACTGGAATGTAAGGCTTCTCTTCTGGGCAGAGGACATCTCAGCTAGTTGCTCTTTAACCGAGTCATCCTTATCTTAATCCCATGATGCACTGTACAGTGGTTGAGAGCACAAGTTCTGTTGCTTCCAAGCTGTGTGACCTTAGGCAGATAATTAAACTGCTCAGTTTCAGGTTAATCCAAGAAGAAGAAAAAAAAGATTATAACAGAGCCTGGGACATATTAATAGCTCAATATGTGGTAAGCCGCCCTAGCTGGTTTGGCTCATTGGATAGAGCATGGGCCTGTGGCCTGAAAGGTCCCGGCTTCGATTTTAGTCAAAGGCACATGCCTGGGTTGCAGGCTCAGTCCCCAGTGGGGGGGCATGCAGAAGGCAGCAATTCAATGATTCTTTCTCACCAATGATATTTCTATCTCTCTCTCCCTCTCCCTTCCTCTCTGAAATCAACTTAAAAAATATTTTTAAAAAATAAGTTGTCGCCGAAACCAGTTTGGCTCAGTGGATAGAGCGTCGGCCTGCGGACTGAGAGGTCCCGGGTTCGATTCCGGTCAAGGGCATGTACCTTGGTTGTGGAAACATCCCCAGTAGTGGGTGTGCAAGAGGCAGCTGATCGATGTTTCTCTCTCATCGATGTTTCTAACTCTCTAACCCTCTCTCTTCCTCTCTGTAAAAAATCAATAAAATATATATTTTTTAAAATAAGTGGTAAGTCATTACCATTGCTATCACTCTGGTCTCCTTCTTTCATTTGACTTCTTAACAAGAATTTGAAAAACAATTTTACAGAAAGCCCAGATTGAAGAACCGGACACAGGAAGACAATCATAGGAAATGTATAAAAAAAAATAAAATATTTATTATATTTTAACCATTCTAACCATAAATACATCTTATCTACCTTTCTGTGCATTGCTGAGAATAATTCCATGAATTCTGCTTATGCAGAAGTCATGACTTTTGTCTAACTTAGCTTGATGGACAGTTAAGAGCTGTGGCTTGAACTTTTCCCCTAGGGACAGAAGAAATCTTCCCGCTCGATCAGAGATGCCCTTCTCTGTTGGAACGCTTTATCCTGGTGTTCATAGTTAGCTCAGTTTACCAGAGAAAGAATGCCAGTTGGGTGGTTTTTATAGAAAAGGCAAGCTTCTACTAGAGACACTAAAAAACTTTTCACCTGACCCTTGCAAATCACTGGCTCTTGCATTAGCCTTTCCAAGTAGTATCTCCTTTATCTAACTCTTGCTCCCATACTCCCAGTCCATTATCATCTAATTTATAAGATGTACAAAGCATACATCTGTACAGGTGTCTACTTCTCGTGCATTAAATACTGTTCTTTAAAACTGTGTAAATGAAATAAAATGTGACTCTACTGGGGGATTTTAATGCTTTCAACTATTGCAGGTCTTTCCTCTTTCAATGTACTCTGTCTCACTTGTTCCATTATATCATGGCCATGTGCAAAGTGAAAATTGCCTAGCATATTTTCCCTTCTGAGAGA
The DNA here is from genome assembly GCF_964339955.1 of Pipistrellus hanaki. NCBI lineage: Eukaryota > Metazoa > Chordata > Mammalia > Chiroptera > Vespertilionidae > Pipistrellus > Pipistrellus hanaki. The sequence continues at coordinate 29,012,196 of NC_140514.1, forward strand.
ATAATGGGAAAAATCTCTGAATTGCTGAAATGATTGGAATGTCTATTGCCTAAGAACTAGTGTTGCCAATGGGACCAACGATGTGGGAGACAGGGAGGGAAGTAAGGAGAAAGAGGGAGGAGGAGTGTTTAGTTTCTAATTTATATAATTAATTTTTACAACATGAAAACAACCTAAATATTTCACTAACAGAAGTTAATGTGGCCCTAACAGGTTTGGCTCAGTGGATAGAGTGCTGGCCTGTGGATTGAAGGGTCTTAAGTTTAATTCTGGTCAAGGGAATGTACCTTAGTTGCGGGCACATCCCCAGTCGGGGGTGTACAGGAGGCAGCTGATCAATATTTCTCTCTCATCGATGTTTCTAACTCTTTCATCCTCTTCCTTCCTCTCTGTAAAAAAATCAATAAAATACTTTTTTTTTTTTTTAAAGAAGTTAATGTGACACCTCTAAAAACTACATATCCACAATACTCTTTCTAGGAATATGGAGCCATGATTCAAAATAGTTTGCAGTTTATGGTTGAAGTTTGTTAGTATTGGTAAATGCAGCATTTTAAAAGTGTTAGTATGGTTCTGTTTTTGTTTTAGAATGAATTGTCCTTCATGGCATAAAAGACCATTTAGTAATTTAAATGTAGTCTGGTGACAAAAGGGGAATCTTTATTTGTTGACCACTGAAGGAATAAAAATCTACAAATTTTAGTGCGTTTGAGCTAACTTATGGCCTCTATGGTTTTAAACTTTTATTTCAATAAAATAATAATAAATTAAATAATTATATCATTTTGGGAAAATCATGTATGCCCTTTCCTTTCAACCATTTCTTTTACAAATTGTCTAGCACCTCCATCCCATGCTTTCCAAACTTAAGGGCATGAATGAAGGATGGCCAGTGCCCCAGCAGAATGAGAAAAACTTAACAGGAGGCCAGTGACAATCCAAGGTATGGAAGAAAGACAAAATGCCTCTCCATCCAACCCCATGAACATAAGTTAGGCCTCTCAAGTATTCAAATTATATCCTGGGAAAGGCACCAGAAATGGGTAATTGCATTGTGTGTCATAAATGGTTATGAATGTCAAGTCTCCTTTCATAACCATTTATCCCCCTCCCCCTTATCCCCTTCTACCTCCCTCCACCCCCATTCTCTCTGGTAATCATCAGGTATAAGAGAAGTCTTAAGAAAAGGAATTGAGGGTGACTAAATGACATAATCATAGTAAAATGTGACCAACACTGCAGTGTTCATCTATCTGGTAAATGAGGAGGGAAACATCAGGGTCAAGGCTTTTGAATGAGGAACTGCCTAGTAAGGAGGACAGTGATGATCTGTTATTAGCTAGAGCGCAAACAATCCCATAATCTAGGTCTTAAATCTAGATGGAAAATGTCTGGATACTGCAACTGGATTCGCCAGCTATTTTTAGCATTCAGAGTGGGGGAAATTGTTTTTATCTTGGGACATATATTGTTCCTGATTTAGTGCTTTTTACTCCAGGGCTCCCAGAAAGAGGTAACAATTAAGAGCAACAAGAAGTAACATCATTTCCTGGTCTTGTCTATAGTTCCTTTTATGATAGCTCTACATCAAGGAATCTTTATATACAAAAGGCTAATATGCTAAGTGTCCGACCACTAACTGGTCACTATAATGTGCACTGGCCACTAGCAGATCCTCAATGCAGGAGCTGCCATGCCATGACACGCACTGGCTGGCACCACGGACCTGGGGCTGACTAACGAGCACTCAGCTTCCTCCAAATGGAAGATAGGATAAGCCACCACCCTGGAGCAATAACCCACCAAATCGCAGCCAATGCTGCCAAGACTCCATGGTGCAAAATGCAGCCACAGCCCAGCCCAGCCCAGAAACAGTCACTGTGGGCATGGGGTAATGATGTCACATAACAACGCCCAGCTTCCTCTCCCTAGCAACTAGCCTCCTTGGAGTTTCTTCAGCCCAGAAACATAATTTGCTATATAACCAGGTGGAAACATTTTACACTTTAACCAAATGTTTGTGAAGCATTTTCTTGTGCCTCATCTCATTTGATCCTCACAGAAGTCCTGGAGTTGATAGATAGAAGACTCAGTGGAATCCTATTTTCTTTTCATTAGCCAGAAAATGGAGATTTAGAAAGCTTAGAAACTTGACCCGACTGAAAAAAAGTAAGAAATGGTGGACCTTGAAAATGACTTCAGATTTTCTCACTAGAATATAGTCAAACACTGCTGAAGTTAAATATTTTACCCTTTGTTCTCCCTTTATAATCTATAATAATAATCTGCTTTGTGTTGATATTCACTGCTGTATTGCTGACAATTACCTGAATGAGAAATTGGGGTGTTTCACTGGGCTGCAAAAGGTTTAGCTAAATCAGAAAGCAGGTCTGATTAAGCAAGTTTATTCTATATCTATAAAAAGCTAAGTTGATTCTTGCATGTGTGATACATATAAAGCTTTCACTGGCACCAATCACAAGTGTGCTTTGATCTCTCATTTTCTATCGAGAATTTGTTTGACACTTGTATAATAGAAAAAGAGTGAATAGCAATATTAAAATATTTCTTCTAATTAATTTCCTTTCAATGTGCATGAATTCATGCACTGGGCCACTAGTAGGAATATAAAGAGTAATCCAATAGAATAGCTTCTGGGTTCTTGAAACTCTTAGCAGTCACATTAAAACACTTAGCAATTTGATTTCTCCTGAAAAATACCCATAGCCTTTCTGGAAGATGAGGGATCTAATTGCAGTTTAGTCATCCAATAATTCCCAAAAAGCCGGCTGAGAATTCTATTCAATTAAGTCCTTTAAAAGCCTAAAGATTAGCTAGTTTATGTTTCTATTACAAACCAAATAGAGGAGGAGAAAAGAAAAGCAAACTTTCAGGTATAAAGTCATCAGCATAATTTGAACCTTCAATTCTTTTTCCACCTTCAATATCTTTTACCTGTCTGGCCCACTTCCATCTTTCTTCTCTATACACCAGTTTCCTCTTAGGCACCATTGGACTTGAACTCTCAGAAGTCTCTGTTTTTCCTCTCTGGCTGGCTTAGCTTAAATGAGACCATATTGCTTTCACAAATTCAAGTAGGAAGAAGATTTGACTTTTACAAAAGGACCTTTTATTAACAATTGAGGGGGAAATTTAAGTGATGCAATATTAACAACATGTAGAGTTGACCAAAAGCTAGTAAGAGCTTGCAAGATGTTGCCCTATTTTCTTGTCTTAACCACAATCTTTTTTTCTTTTAATATTTTTTAATTGATTTTAGAGAGGAAGGGAGAGGGAGAAAGATAGAAGTGTCAATAATGAGAGAGAATCTTTGATTGGCATGTCCCCTACTGGGGATCATAATTGAATAATGACCTGCTTCAACACACAACCACTGAGCCACACTGGCTTGAGCTTAGCCACATTATTTTTTAATGGCCGATTGAAACTATTCAGATTGTTATGCTAAGACAGACATAGACTGCCTCCCTTGTCATAGTGAGGTTCCTAGGTATTATTGTTGGTTTATTTGTTTTGTTTTGTATCAGAATGGCCACTTTGGTTCTGGACTCTGTTGATCTCCTAGTATACTCTGTCTTTGTTTACTGTTATCTTTTAGTTATATAACTTTTCCTTGGGTATCTGGATGAAAAAGGCACATACCTGGCCCTCAATAATGCTTTCTGAGATTCTGAAACATCCCACACACCATTTCCATTTATCATTGTTGTTTGCCCTTTCTGAATATTATTTGAACTTTAGAGACATTAAAGTCTCATATTTTCTTGCATTCTGAGTTTCTGTCTTGTCCAGTTTACCAGAAGACTTCAGAGGCCAGCTGTTAAGATTATTTCTATCACTTTATTTCTCATCAAAGTTAGCAACCCAGGTCAGCCTCAGGGTCAGCTCTCTTAGTCGGCGGCCTCGGGAATGAGGCCGTGATTTTTTCCCCCCTCTGCAATGGTTAAAAGACCACTACCTACAATAAAGCTATTGCTGCATTTAAGTTGCCTGAGGACTTCTTTAGCTGTTACCAGTTTGATACTGATATCAAGGTTTTGCTCAGTGAAGATGCACAGAGATATTGCATATAGGTATTTCCCCAGATCTAATAACCTTAAGCTAATTACCCTTTTATGGTCAATGCCATAATTCCCAAATCTGGCATGGACAAAAAAAAATCATATTTTTTTCTTTGGTCAGGTGATAATTGAAATGTAGAGTCCTGTAGAAATATTAAGTAGGAAAGTAAATACATAAGCTTGGAATTCACTACATTGATCAAAACTTGTGTCAGATTTCACTTTTCAAAGATGGCAGCAACAATCTCTCCCATCCCACAAGCTCTTCCCTGTTTTGATCTTGACGGTACACCTGTCTAGAAGTGGAGCTATGTCTCTTCTGAAATATTGGCGAGCTTGTGACGACTTGCTCGTAATCAATAGCATGGGGTGCAAGTTATGCATGTGACTTCTGAGGCTGGATAAAGAAAAGGCAATGGAATTCTGTCTGTTCTTTAGAACACTCACTCTTAAGGCTCTGAGCCACCAAGTAAAAAGTACCAATACCCTGAGGCTGACATGCCCCGAGGAAGTCAAGACACAGTCACTGGTCTTGGTCTTCTAGTCCAAACACGGGAGTGATCAAACTGTCAGCTGATTCTAGCCCTCAGGCTGCAAGTGATGCCCAGCCTGCAAATCATCCCCACAGGACGTAAGCCTTCCTCTCCGTGCCCTTTCCGAGAGCCCGGCACATAGAATATGTGAGCATAGTTACATAGTTGTTGTCTGACGCCGCTGCATTTGGATTGCTCACCACTCCACATAGTAACTGAAACAATGGGGTCTATACACTTTCTAGCCCTGGGACTAGACGGAATGAAAGATGCTCAGTGTCAGCAGAGGTGGATTAAACAACAGAGATTTAGAAGGAAAAGCCAGTGGTCTAGAAGGAGCACAGAGAGAGTGTGGCACCATGGAAGTCCAAAGAAGAGAACTGAGATGGGAAGTGATGCATTTTTTTTTTTAATGTGGTTTTTTTGTGTGTGTTGACAGCAAGAGTATGAATGCCACTTCCTCCTTTCCCTCAGAGTGATTGGCTTCAGTAAGACTGAAGAAAAAAAAAAAAATCATTGAAGTTGAGAAGTCAAATAAAGCTTTTAAATACATTTTGAAATGATACTTAAAATAATGAATTAGATTTCAGATCACTAATGTTCTCAGCACCAGTATCTTCCAGCTGTAATTTTCATTATTCATGTGCAATCCAAATGATAGCTAGTGCTTCCCATCCTTTCAAGATCTATTGTAGGTCAAAAGACCCTTTCCTAAAATTTCTGTGGATTTTCAGGCAATTATGTTCTTGTGGTTACAATCTCTGTTCAGATATAAAACATGGACTCTTCCAATTTTACAGTCACACAAACTAAAGAGAACACAAGAGAGAGAAGAGAGGAGTTGCAGTTCTTGAAATCCAAACAACTTTGAGTGAACCAATAGACAAAATTATTCCTGAACTCCTTTGTCCACCCTCCAACCAGTGTCTCCATAGTGACCGCTTACCAGATCCAGCATCCAGCCTCAAACCAACCTTTCTCCTTTCTGGTTTGCTTCTTCCCCTCTTGCTCTTGGGCAACCTCCAAGAACTCCACACTTTTTCTCAATTCTGCAGAGCAATTTTCCCTCCAAGATGCTGTCAAATAAAATTCCCTTTCATAGAATGTAGTGTGGTTATCAATAGATACAAAAGAAACTTTGCTCTTATTTTGACTCATTTTTAAAGTTTATCTTCAGGTTTTTAGTTACTTTACTCAGGAAGGTTTCTTAGCATATCTTCTGACTTTGACACAATCTATTTTTGCCCTCAGGCACAGGAAACTTGACTGTATTTATTTAGCATTCTTAAGCAACAACAGTCATTTTATTTACAACTTTGTGATTGACACTCCTTTTTTTGTAATTTAGTGTCAGAGAAGAATCTTTGAGGACCATCTAATTTTGCAGGCAATATATCTTTGCACTGGTAATTTATGGATGTTTTGTCTTATCTTTGAAGTTTATCATGTCCTTTTGCTTGAATTCTAAAAGAATTTTGTAAGTTTTTCTATATAACAAAAGTTGCTATTTTAGATGTAACAAATTGAGTACTTTTTTTCTTGGTTTATAATTTAGGTTATATTATTTATCTCTTTTTGGTCCAAGATAATTTTTTTCTAGAGTGCTTTGTGGTAGTCAAAATAATAATAATACCCCCCACTTCCCACAAGATGTCCAGGTTCTAATCTCTGGAAATGGAATGTGCTCTTTAGCAAATAGTATTGTACTTACAGATGCGATTACTTTAAGGATCTTGAGATGGGAAGATCATTCTGGATTATCTGGGCGAGCTATATATATATATACACATGCCTAAGCGACCAGCCGGCTGACTGCCCGACCGTTCAACCGCCTGACCACCAGGGGGCAGACCCAGAACCAGAGAAGAGGGAGCCTGATTCCAGGGTGTGTCACTTGAGAACCACCTTCTCACAATCCGGGACCCCTCAGGGGATGTAGGAGAGCCAGTTTCAGCCCCATGCCCCCAGGCCAGGCTAAGGGACCCCACCTGCTGGAAAGGATTCTTCTCACTCTGCAGATGCCCTTTGAGCAGTGTGCCATCCCAAGTGTGACTGGCTGGGAAGGGACCGCAGGTGGTTGGCTGCATGGCATTTCGGGCCCGTCTCGTCCAGTCCTGCCCAGCTGGCCACCTTGTAAATAATTTCCTTTTTCAATGTGCACAAATCCATGCACTGGGACACTAGTATCATGATAAGGGCCTTCATCAGAGGAATCAGGAGGGTCAGAGTAGGAGAATAATGAAAGATGCTATACTGCTTGCTTTGAAAATGGAGCATGGGGCCATAAGCCATACAATGCAGGTAGCCGTAGAAGCTAGAAAATTCAAAGAAGTGGATTCTCCCGTACAGCTTGCAGGAGGAACACAACCCTACTGACATTTTTTATTTTAAGATTTCTAACCTCCAGCCCTGTATTGTTTAATTTGTATTGTTTAATAAATAATTTTGTGGTAAACTTATTAAATAGTAATAGGAAATTAATACATACTATTTTTAGTTTCATAGGTACAAATGTCTTTAATTTTGTTGCACATATGAATCAAAGAATTTTAGAATGGTTTTCTGTTTATTGTAATAAATTTATTTTTAAAAGAAGGTAGTTTTGCTTTTTTTAAAGAAGGAATATAGTCTAACTTATAGGAACTTTCCATAAGTTTGGTATTTTTTTCTCAGTTTGATCATCCATAGAGAGCTATCTGTGTTTTCCCAGTCTTGTTTTATGGCCAAACAGAAATGGATATGGTTTCTGTTAACATGATATGATTCCTACTAGTATCTCCCCTGTCTGGATCAAGTGATAAATGGGTAAAGTTACAATATAATACTGTAACTTGGATATCATCCCTAATCTCAAGGTTTCTGGAATAATTCTTTCCTCTGTCATAGAAATAAAGTAACTCAAGCTCTCATCCTATGCGAGTACAGATAATGTAGCTGCTTTTAAAATAATTTCTGAAGTCTAGGTAAGTGCTTACAAATTTTTGCCATCTCTCACTATGAATCATTTAGACAATAATTACTCAGTAGCCATGGTGTTCTTGAAATGCAGATAGTATCATGTCATTTCCTTGTTTAAATTCTTCAGACACATTTTACTTAGAAAAAAAAGACAAAATCTGTAAACTCACAAACTTCAGCATTATCTGTCCTTTGCACACCTCTCCAGGATTACCTGCTGCTATCATCATCTCTCACTGTTGTCCTTCTGGGATCTTAAACAAATTAAGGTCCTTCATATTCAGGACTTGACATAAATCCTCCCCTTCATGAAATGTTTTTCCTTACCTCTTTCTGCCTCCTAAAAAGTCTTTATCCTTCCGCCTTTTCCAGCTTGTGCTTTTGATTATTGCAGGCATGTTAGTTGGGGGTGGTGAGGTGAGGTGATGGGGGAGGGGGTGGGGGGAGGGAGAAGATACATGTGTGAATAGAGAATGCCAATCCAATCTTTGATTAACCTTTTATGATGCTTATATTAGGGGAATGGACAGGGTGGGACGAACACCACTTTTGGCTAGCCAATATTACATTATACCGCATTTAGTTTATGGAGCCTGTTGACATACTCAAAGATGACATTTTAAATGAGGTTTTTTTGTATCCTTGTCTTTCATTTATATGGACAATCAAGAATTATGTCTTTTAACTTCATACTTTGTAATGGTCTTATATGTCAGGAATGCAGTAGATATTTGGCCTGGTTGTAATATAGGATAGGTTTGCGATTCTATTTATCTGAATACTACTCTTTTCAAAATCTCTGCGTCAGTCACAGCTCTCCTGGGATTGTGCATTTAGGAGTGCAAATGACCTGGTTTTTATAAAATAAAAACTAGCTCTTCTTGGGCAGGCAAAATGTTCCCAGTGAAGTGATCTCCTTTCTTACATTAAATAACAAAGACTGGGTTTTTCTAAATGTTTTGTCTATGCAACATCTTTAACACTTTAATTGACTTGAAATGATCTTGGCCTTGGAAAGTATGCTCACTAAATGCTTAGGTTTTTCTTTTTTCTTTGAACCAGTGTAAGCATTTCACAGCACCTGGTCCTTTGAAAAGCAGAACCCACGCCATACCTACAAGATGGCACACTGCCAAGAAAGCCCTTTTGTGTGTGTTTGTGGTGAATCATTCAGAGTCTGTAAGACTGATCAAAATTGCACTGTTTGAAAACCTTGTTTTCCCTATTTTTTGTCTCTGACGACTCATACGTTAGTACGTTTATGTCTAGATTCTCTTTTCTTTCTCGTTTCTCATCATGTTCATTCAGAAGATGTTCTTTCACCAGTTCCAAAATTTGTATTTCTATATTCTGTCAGTTTTCATCTTGAAACATACACACAGCAATATGCTCTGAATCATAAAATTCTGCATTAAATCCCAACACTTAAAAACCCCACATATTCTCAGTATGGCTTTACCTGCACTTCAGTTCCCATTTTCATTCAGTAAAAATTTGGTAACGTTTTATATTCACTGGCACATGAACCTTTATTATTTCATCTGTTAGAAGATTTTGGATGTGAGAAACCCAAAAATCAATGCCATTGGCTTAAACAGTAGGACACTCAGCCCGTCATGGTTATGAAGGAATATGAAAAGTACCCTGGCTTCAATGTCAATTAAATGAATATATCAGTAATGGTCTCAAGGACTCAGGTTCTTCCCATCATTCTCTTTGGCCATTCTTTTAAATCAGTTTTTTTTTTTGTTTTAAATATATATTTTATTGATTTTTTTACAGAGAGGAAGGGAAAGGAATAGAGCGTTAGAAACATTGATGAGAGAGAAACATTGATCAGCTGCCTCCTGCGCACCCTCTTCTGGGGATATGCCTGCAACCAAGGTACCCTATGACCCCTTAGATGCCTGATCACCCTGGCCTGCTACAGAATCCTGTGAGCTCAGTTCAGTCAGAATTCTCCCCTTACTCCTGCTGTTCCCTTTTGGTAATATTCTATCCACTGCTTCTTCGCTGTAAATTCCCACTTTGGCCTGTATTTGGAATTGAGCGTTGCAATTGAGCTATTGCAACCCTTTGAATAAAACCTTCCTTACAATTTAAAGTCAGACAATTTTTCTTTAACAAACCTCATAACCTAAATAACTAGGGTTATTTTTCATTTTGTAGACAACAAAATTGCAGTTTGTAATTACATTTAATCAAGATTATCCAATTTGTAAATGGGGCATTATTTATAATAACCAAGATATGGAAGCAACCCAATTGCCCATCAATTGACAACTGGATAAAAAGTGGTGGTACATATACACACTGGAGTATTATTCCACCCTTAAAAGAAAAAAAAAGAAGAAATCTTACCATTTATGACAACATGGATGGACCTAGAGGGTATTATGCTAAGTGAAATAAGTCAGACAGAGAAAGACAAATGCCGTATAATTTCATTTATATGTGAAATAAAACGAACAAAATTAGAAACAGGCTCCTAGAGCAGTGTTTTTCAACCTTTTTTGGGCAAAGGCACACTTGTTTCATGAAAAAAATCACGAGGCACACCACCATTAGAAAATGTTAAAAAATTTAACTCTGTGCCTATATTGACTATATATAAAGTAATTCTCTTGAATAGGAATCAAATAAACACAAAGAAAGTATTTTATAATTACTTTATTATGAAATATTAAGTAAACAAAATAGTGAAAAATTATAAAATTCTTGTCTTGTCTGCACCTACGGCACACCAGGCAACATCTCGCGGCACACTAGTTGAAAAATGCTGTCCTAGAGAACAGACTGATAGTTGCCAGAGGGCAGGGGGGTAATGGGATGGATGAAAAGTAGGTCACGGGATTAAGAAATACAAATTGATCAACCAAAGGACTTGTGTGTATGCATATAAGCCTAACCAGTGGCCATGGACAACAGGGGGTGAGGGTATATGTGGGGAGGAGTTTGGGATGGGAATGGGGGGATTAGGACAATTATGTGATACCATAATCAATAAAAAAAAAATACAAATTGGTAGTTACAGAACAGTCACAGGATGTACAGTACAGCATAGGGAATATAGCCAATAAGATTGTAGTAACTATATTGCCAGGTGGGTACTGGAAACATCTGGGGGAATACTTTGTCAACTATGTGATTGTCAAACCACTGCCCTGTATCCCTGAACCTAATACAAACTAATATTACACATAAACTGTAACTGAAAAACAGAAGTAAAAACAAGAGCCTAATCGCTGGGTTCCAGCACTCCTGCTCACACCAGGCCTGCTGCTCCCCAGGGCCCAGCCGGCATATGAGTTTTCAGTACTTGGTGATTGAGTTGGAAACTCTAGTTACTTAGAAGGCATTACCCTTACCCAGAAGTTCTGACTTTGGGTTAATGACATTAGTACATTATTAAAATGTTTTTTAAAGTGTTTTTTCTTACTTCCCCTAAGCCTTTGATCATTGAACAAGAGACCTAAAGTCCCAGCTACACAAGTGTGCGTCCTGGATGTTGCAGGCGGAATTGATGGCTGATGTTCCAGGCTGGCGGGCCGGGGTGCCTGGGGCTCACCACTTCCTCTTCCCCTGGGCGGCCCGGGAGCCCAGACAAACTGGAGGAAAGCCCCGGCCGCGCCCACCCGGCTACCCGCGGGCCCCGGGCCGGCGTCTCCGCCCCGAGCGAGGCGGCCCGGGTGCCGGCCAGTCCGTGCGGCCCCGGCCCGGGGCGGCCCCGGCGCAGGGCCCGCCTCCCCGCGGGATTGGGCCCGCCTCCCCGCGGGATTGGGCCCGCCTCCCCGCGGGATTGGGCCCGCCTCCCCGCGGGATTGGGCCCGCCTCCCCGCGGGATTGGGCCCGCCTCCCCGCGGGATTGGGCCCGCCTCCCCGCGGGATTGGGCCCGCCTCCCCGCGGGATTGGGCCCGCCTCCCCGCGGGATTGGGCCCGCCTCCCCGCGGGATTGGGCCCGCCTCCCCGCGGGATTGGGCCCGCCTCCCCGCGGGATTGGGCCCGCCTCCCCGCGGGATTGGGCCCGCCTCCCTGCCCGGCCCCGCGAGGGCAGCGGGCGCGCGCGCGCGCGCGGTGTGGCCGCCCGGGGCCGTGCTCCTCCTCCCGCTCCCGCTCCCGCCCGGGAGGAGCCGCCTCGGAGGGAGACGCCGGCCGCACAGTCCCTGCTTCCGCGGTTGGTTCCTTACTTTTCCCAACTCCGGGGAGAACCCGGGGCCCCTGAGCTCGCCTTTGCCCGAAGCGCCGGCGGGGAAGCGGGGAGGCTTCCCTCGCTTCGGCCCCGGGAGAGCGAGGGCGGGAAGTCCGGCTGCGCGCTGGGTCCGGCCGGCCTTCCCCGCGAACCGGGTTCGGGGCCGCGCGCTCCCGCCCCATGCCCGGCCCCGGCTCGCGTCCAGGTTCGGGTACCGGTCTGCCCCCCGGAAGCCGGCGGTGAGCCCCTTTCCCAGCCCCGGGCTGAGGTCCGGAGGCAGGACGCCCGGCCCGGGCCTGGAGGGAGGCTGCGGGAGCGGGAACCCGGGGTGCATTTCATGCCAGTTTCATTTCGGGTCTCCAGGTCGCACGCTGCCTTTACCCGCTTCAGACTTAGGATGTTTGTCCAGATGGACGTTGTTTTTTTGTTTGTTAGTTTGTTTTTTTGAGCCTTGAGGTTGTACACCAGCGAATAGGTAGTGGACACTAGGAAATACAAAGTACTGGTTCAGGGGGAACCTCTCCAAAACTTTTTTCTACTTTGGACTCAGATCACCATCTAACTTCCCGGCTTCCCGGGGCGCCTGTTAGGAGGGGGACAGGTGAATATCCTGGAAGGTTTCAGCTGTTTCTTTGCTTTTAGGCTACCTGAGGCCTTGTTGCAAAAGATAGCAGGGCCCTGGATTAAAGTAAGGGAAGGACAGAAAAACCTATGAAAAGGAACAGAAACGTTCTCATTCGGAAGGTGGGAAGATGACACGAAGGAACTTTGCATTAACTTTTATTCAGAAGCTCTCAACACTTTTAAAAAATTATTTGGAAATAACAGGATTGCAGTTACCATCACATTTAAATTGGTTTCAGGCCTATATACTGTCCCCTTCCACCCCTCTGAAGAAATGTTCTCTTCCAGGGCAAAATCTCTAATTGTGAAATTCACTAACCTGTGTTCAACTTACAATTAATCGACTAAAGTGGTGTGACTGTTTTGTGGAGTCTATACTTTTGTTGTTGCCAATACCACACTCATCTCTCAGGCAGGGCAGTTTTCACGTTGGTGAGGGTGGGGAAAGGACAAGGTATAGAAAAACCGAAAGAAGCTGAAGGAGGCATGTGCAGGCCTGAAACTGCCCAGCGGCCTAGACTTCTGCTAAATTATAAGTGCTTCATATAAGTTATAAACCCATGAAAATCCCCAGCTTCTTTAACAAATAGTCCATGCCATTTGCTGTGTTTGGCAATGGTGAACATGGCCATTTTCCCAGCCCATAGTTTTGTATTCTTTCCTACCGACCCAAGACCTCATGCCAGTGAAAGGAATATGTAAAATGTATTCTATCTTTTTCATCAGAAATTGTGAAGTATCATAGACCCCCCAAATGAATTTTGGAAATGTTGCATTAAATTAAACAGGCTTGTATTTTGTGTTATGTTTTTTTGTTTGTTTGCTTGTTTATTTTTTTTTTTTTTGACCAGCAGTACTTCCTAGTTTTCAACATTGTAATATATGTGAAGCTTCCGTTTGAACAAACCCAATTGACCAGAATCCTAGTTTCTAGGAACCTGGGAAAGTGCCCCCTTAGAAGACACTTTGAGAAAGGTATATTAACTGGCATATTTTGTTGCTGCTGTTTCTGTTTTTAATCGCTGGCCTCTCCCCTCTTCTGTCAGCAGAAGTGATGCCCCCAAGAAGAAATGGGAAATACAAACTTCCCGACCCACTTCCAGAAGGCAAGGTTCTGGATGACATGGAAGGAAAGCAATGGGTGCTGGGCAAGATGATTGGTGCTGGCGGGTTTGGATTGATATATTTAGGTAAAGTATAACTGCATCTGATCACGTGTTCTTATATATGTGACTGTAATGTTTTGAAATTGAAACTTTGAGATAAAAGGGAATAAATGTGCTTTAGTAATACGAAGATAGCTAATGTGGAGTAGAACTCCTAGTTTCACAACATGACTGGTCTCAGTCCTTATTCTTTTTTTTTTTCTGAAAGACTCTCCCAGACATAGTGTTAATGTTAATGTTCTTTTTTGAGAGTGTGTTTTCCTGGAAACATTGCTTTTTTACAGCTGGGAAACCACAACTACACGAGTACAAACACTTTCCACTTGTGAATCTGATTAATATTTAATTAATATAAGGTCTAGGTCATTTCTTAATTAGGCTCCACCAGAGAATTGCCCTTTAATATCTCAAAGCATCTACTTCTTGGATCGAATTTTCTCTCCTGTGCATCTAGAGTCTAATGGTTACGTGTTGTCTTTGGGATAATTGAGAAAATAGATGCTCAGTATTATTTTCTGAGTTCTTTGGTGCATAGAGGCCTTGGCTGAGTATATTTACACTATATTTACAGTTGTACACTATATTTAAAAATGTTTACACTAAATTTTAAAAGGCTCATTCTGGGCTACCGTAAACCTGTAGTTGAATGGTTAGAGGATATCTATAACAAGACTAGATTTAATGAATAAAATAAGATAAATATTAGTGATATAAAAAAAGTACCTTCAAGGACAAGTTTTCCTAAATGTATTGACTCATTACATCTGTTTCTGAAGGAGTTTAAGAAGTTGGTAAAAGACCCCATTGCGGGAATCTTGGGTTCCTCATTAAACATTTCAAACTGCTGGGGAGGAAAGGACTATCCCTGTACTCTTCTAGGTTTGATAGCTGGATTTATGAAATGAATTGACAACAGGTAGATTAACAGGAAACAAGTGTACAGATTTATTCATTTTAATGTTATAAGTACAGAGATATTATAGGAAAAAAAGGGGGGGGAACATCCCAGAAAGTGGTGAGATATGAGCACTTATATACCACTAGAGGCCTGGTGCACGACATTCAGCCCAGCCTGCGCCCTCTCACATTCCTGGACCCTTTGGGGGATGTCTGACTACTGGCTTAGACCCGCTTCCACCAGGGAGCGGGCCTAAGCAGGCAGTCGGAAATCCCTCCGAGAGGTCCTTAGTGCTGCCACCGAAGCAGGAGAGGCTCCCGCCACTGCTCCTGTGCTCGCTGGTGGTGAGCCCAGCTTCTGGCTGAGCACACTGACCACCAGGGGGCAGCTCCTGCATTGAGTGTCTGCCCCTGGTGGTCAGTGTGCATCATTGTGACCGGTCGTTCTGCCGTTTGGTCCATCTGTATATTAGCTTATTATTATATAGGATCTTAGTAGGGAAACATAAGAAGGGAGTAGATGACTGGTCCCTTAGAAAAGGAATTTATTTGCTCAGGCATGTGATTTGTCTCTTCAAATACAGAAAAATCTTTGCTTCTTTCAGTCTAAATCCATGCCATGTGTTTTGGTTTTTTTTTGCTTATTTTTTCTCATTGCCAAACAGTATATGTTGTACAACAATTTTCAAGGTCCTATATGTTTGTGATACCTCCTACTGTCTAAATTTTAGAACCTGGATCCTAAAAATATTAGCAAGTGAACACCATTAAGGAAAGGCCATTAAAAAGGATTTAGGTTTGAGGAAAAGGCTCCACAAAGAAATTATAATAAAACTGTGTCCCAAATGTTGTCACTGTTCCATCAAAAGTGGCACCCATGACTCACAGAATCAGCTCTTCAGTGGGATGCCTTCAGCAATAACTTCATTAAACTAGTCTGTATTGATCATTCTGTACGCTCTCTAAGCAAATCCATTGGAAATTACATCATGTTTTTGCATTTTACCATGGTTCTCATCACTTCTTGAGTAAAAGTGGAGAAGCCGGTAATTTCAGATAAACTGTTTTAGCAGACACTTTATCAGCATTTGTTACTGAAGGCTGAGGAGAAACTAGCCTCTCTGTCTACCTCATTGTACATATACAGCTGTGCTCTAGTTTTGAGACCCATGGCTAAGACCTTTCAGTGCGAAGGGCAGAGAAGTTTTCTGTTTACTCTTGACTTGAAGAAATGATGTGCCTGTAACATTAGTAGTAACACTTATAAGTGGGGGAAAATGTGAATACAAGAACAAAGTGAAGGTTCTTTTTTGTATACAGTATGTAAAGAGAGAAAAAAAGGAAGAAAGGAAACTGGTTTAAAGGATGGGGGGAAAATGCTGTCCTTGTAGTATAAAGTAAGTGGAAATGTTTCTAAGATTCCCAGGAAGGAGAGAGAACTGAGTATGAATTCTGCTCTCAGAGAATTGCACAAGTAAAAGCACGGGTTTTGGTGTTTGGCAAATCTGGGTTGAATTCTGAGCTTACTAAGCCACCTAAAAACAGTATGACTTTTTCCTAGTAGCGAGTCTTTCTTTCTATTTTGTGTAATTGGGATAATATTAATTGTGAGGATTGAAATAATGTTTTTAAACGATTTAGAACTTGGTAAGCACTTACATTTAATTTGTTTATTTAATTAGAATTTCCCATCCTCAGTGATAATTGAACTAACTCTAGGTTCAGTGTTTGGTGCCACAGGGGGTTAGGATGGTGACAAAGACCTCTATTGGAGGGATTTTCCATTTATCCTGCCAAGGATTGTGATAGATTTAGCTACTAATGTGGTATAACTAAGAATACAGGGAATGTCAATGGAAGACTATGGCATTTTACTTACCAACCATTTTCCCCTTAAAGTTTACAGTAGTAGCCACGATGACATAGTGGAAAGTTCTCCTTTAAGCTGTCTTGTCTGCTCCAGATGTGAGCGATAGTGGGTTTTAGAAGTTAGTAAAAAATCCAGAAACACAGAATCATAGGTAATAAGTTTCAGCTTATTTGTTCACCTTTATCTGTGAACCAATTTATCCCATATAATTTCTAGTACAAGTTACCCTTATTTCCTATGATGTCCTCCTTTCCACCCCCACAGTCAGTATCATTTGCAAAATGTCCTAGTAACAGTTTTGGCGGCATCAAAATGGTGCCCTGCTGGCTTAGACCACTCTCAGCAGGAGTGGTCTTGTATGAGGAAAAATGAAAATTATTTATCTGTGGAAGTTTTAGTTTTTGAAGTTGGGCATAGTGGTGACTCTTTAGCAGCTTTAAAATATCAAGTACAGCCCTGACCGGTTTGGCTCAGTGGATAGAGTGTGGGCCTGCAGATTGAAGGGTTCCAGGTTTGATTAAGGTCAAGGGCATGTATCTTGGTTGCAGGCACATCCTCAGTAGGAGGTGGGCAGGAGGCAGCTGATCGATTTTTCTCTCCCATTGATATTTCCAACTCTCTATCCCTCTTCCTTTCTTTCTGTAAAAAATCAATAAAATATATTTTAAAAAGAGAAAGAATATCAAATACAGAGTAGAGGATGTTCAAGAGTTATTGGCCTGAGAGACTGAGACTGAGATCAGGCTATTTAACCCATACAAGCCAGTTTGCTTTATTCTCTTCCATTATTATAGATGTCACCCTTAATTCCAGCCTGTAATCTTAGAGCCACACGAAAGGCTGGGACAAGTTAAATAGCAGGATGTCACCTAAAATAATCTATGTATGCTTTATTGATACTTAATCAATAGCACCTTTTATGAAGAAGAATACAGTACTAGAACTAAAATGAACTCTGGTGAAGTCTTATGACTGAATCCTTTATGCATGGATGAGTGTTTAGATTTCATCTAAGTGACCATCATTATACTTTTTTGGCTATGCTCTCCAGTTAGCTCAATTTTGATCTTCAGAAATACAGAGGCAGGGGAGTGCGTAGGGATGCTAGGATTTTTAGAAATTATCAAAATTTAACCCACTTACTTGATTATTAAGGAAACATACTTCTACCTATAAAGAAATAGAAAAGGTTATTTATACTAGTGTGATTTTTACTTATTTTTTAGTCAGCTGTAATGGGCTGATTGTTAATGTATGCAGAGTAATGTTCAGAAGAGCCTATCTCCAAAATGCAGTTATTGGAACACACATTGCTTCATTGCACATTGCTGTATTAAGTATTATTCTGGCAGTGTTATACAGAGAAGGCTTTGAGATAGGCAGTCTTATTTGACACAGGGTACCGTTTTGATGCTTGTCACAACTGTTACTAGGGTATTATGCAAGCCCTACTGACTGTGGGGGTGGAAAGGAGGACATCAGTAGGAAATAAGGGTAACTTGTACTAGAAATTATATGGGATAAGTTAGTTTTTCAGATGAAGGTGTAGAGAGAGAAAAGGACCATGTGAATTTGATACTATATTGGTTGGGCCTATACTTAAGAGGGCCTGGCAGTTGTATTTTAATTTTGTATGTGCTATCCACAGACTATTAAATTTGAGTTTTTAAAGAGAGAGCACTGTCTATTTTCCTATCAGTTAAGAAATCTTAAGTATTTACAAAAGTTTGGCTTTGTATATAAAAAAAAGGAAGAGTCTTTCTAAGTCTTAGCCTTTGCGTGTCCTTTTTATTTTTCTAAGTGTCCAGCCTTTTTATCATAATTATATTATTGTTTTCATCTTCGACATTTTTTTGCTGTTAATCTCTTGCTTTGGGAAACATTTACAAACACTGTTGTTCTTCAGTGACTTACATATAATGTCTCTTCCACTGCACCTGTTACTAATTTGTAACCATTTAGAATGATTGAGGTTTTAACATGTGAAGCCTATTGCAATAGGGACAGGTCTTCCTCATGAGATGATCTCACCTCTCCTGCCGTAGAGTAAAAGACGTCTCAGCTTTTGAGAGAGTCTGGCTTCCTTATGACATGTGGATAGACTTTTGCTTATGAGGTGTATTTTAGGGTCTTCTCTTTAGATATAGAAGAAGAAGAATAAGTAGGAGGAGGTATCGTCATTCTTTTAAGACATAGGCATGTCTGTGATTATAAAATAAATGAAAAGGGAAATTTCAAAGCTCTAAATAGGAGAACTCATAGAAATTAGCTATTTGGATGATGACAGTTTGTCTACCGTTCACACATTCACACTTAACAATGACACATAGTTTTTCATGGGTTTTAGACTGCGTATGTAGGTGGTTTTGTAAGAGACAAAGACAGACAACAGTTATTCCAAGACAGTTGTTGAAGTTTCCCATTGTTTTAAAAGGATGGCCTTCCATTAGTCAGGTAGACTTTGCTTTGCTGACATCTCCAATCACTTGAGGAAAAAGATGCCGTACAAAGCCATCCATCGAAGGCCAGAAACCTCTACAGATGCAATGTGAACCCAAGCAATGAAGCATGTGGCCCTCCATTGGCATTGTATGATAACAGGAGGATCTTCTGGCAGAAGAGCTGACTTTTGCTGCGTTCTGCATGCCACCCCTCCAAACCCCATCTTTGATTGGCACCTATGCCCTATTGAAACTGGCATCACACCTTCTGAACGGGCGCCGTGCCAGGCTAGCAGATGGGGATGGGCAAAAGCCTGCCAGAAACCCAGTATGTGCATCAAGTTTAAGTATCAGGGGCCCAAACTTCCATCCAGGGATGTAAAAACGGCAGTCTGTTGAGAGCTTTTTTGTGCTTAAGGTGAAAGGACATGCCATTTCTACTCTAGCTTGGAGGTTGATTAATTTTGAAAGTCAAACAGGAGCTCCCGTGGCTGTGCCGGGAAAAATTCTATCTTTGGTGAGTGAGAATTACTACTCCATGTAGGGGAGAGACAGTATTGTAATGAAGTTTCCGATGAGAGTTCCTCTCCTGCAAGTGCCTCCAGCACTTAAGCAGCATGCGTTCGGTGGAGAGGAGTATTTCTCTTCTCCCGCAGAGTCAGGTGCAATCAGAGCCAGGTCTTCAGCCCGCTGCAGTAAAGAACCCTAAATTTAGAAAGGGCGGGCAAAGTTTGCAAGAACTCCTTGGTGGCCGCTCTTGCCATGAACTGATGAGGCTTCACAAAAGTGTATCAAAAGAAGAAGGAAAAACTCCAAATAAAAGCTCTTCAGCTTGAAACAGGAAGATCTTTATCAAACCAAAGGAAAAGTTCAGTCCTTTTTCCTCAAGGCAGAGATTCTTCTGAATACCAATAAACACGTAGTTTACCAAAATGTTAGAACCAACTTGAGGCGTGAGTAACACAGCTTCCTGTTCTAACATGTATTCCATTGCATGTCTATCATGTACATAAACATCGCTTCGTGAATAATAGATGTTGCATAAAAATCGAGTTCTAAATATCGTATTCCTTATGATCGTCTCACACCAACTACAGAAGTAGCCAAAAAAAAAAGAAAAAAAAGAGGCCATCATTTCTTGTGATCACTTCAATCATATCCCCTCAATGCTCTTCAATTTACAGGAATGCCT
The DNA here is from genome assembly GCF_964339955.1 of Pipistrellus hanaki. NCBI lineage: Eukaryota > Metazoa > Chordata > Mammalia > Chiroptera > Vespertilionidae > Pipistrellus > Pipistrellus hanaki. The sequence goes on from NC_140514.1 coordinate 29,032,149, forward strand.
GTACGACCAGCTGTGGCCAAGAGAGGCTTTTCCCAATCGCCGTATAGCCATTGCTTTTTCTTTTCCACTGTGTAAACGTTATCTATGGAACAGATTCCACGAGACCGTTGTGAATACTTCAACGTATTCAAAACATATAACTGCCACAAATTAAACCACTAAAACTAAAGCTGGTGCTCGGCAACTGCCAAGTGAAACTGGCACGTCCCCCCGTCAGACTGCGGGAGAGGGTGCCATACAGGCCTCGGAAAACACAATTCATCCAGAAGCACTCTTGTCACTTGCTCTGATATTAAACCAGAGAAAGTGACATTAATTAAAGAAGTGACACGAGCCAACAAAGGCAATGAAACTCCCAGCTTTGGCTCATGTGCAGACCATTCAACTTGCTCTTCTTAGGTATTGTGGCCATTTCTAGTGAGATGTGTGGTTCATCTCTCCCCTATCCCCTGTCCTTCCATGCTGAAACATCATTTTCAAGCAACCACAATTTCATAGCCAGGATTGGACTAGCCTGTAGGTACACTGGTAGTCATTGTAGGGCTTCCCAAAATGGTAGTGTGATGGCATGTAATGCATTTACTTTACTTGGTAGCAGCCATACTTTGGAGTACCCAGGTTTGGTAGACTGGGAATGAGGGGAGTCTGTGGCTAGGACCACTTGTGAAAACAAATGGCTGGTGGGCCTTCTGGAAATTCTAACATGCTAACTTAGGGGAGTATCCACACCTTTTCTTTCTCTTTGTTCTTATAGCATGCTCTCTCTCAGTGCTCATCTTGTTTTGTTTGATCGTTATTTGTATATTGTCCTAGTCAACCCCCCCCCCCCCCCCCCAACCAACATTAGATGATAAGCTCATTGTAGGCATTCTCAGGGTGCTTAACCCAGGCCTTGCTTGTGATAGTTTTCTAAAAATGATTGGGTTAATGAACTTCAGAGGTAGTTTGTTATGGAAAAAGTAATATTCCCAGCAATGGTCTGAGATGAAATTTTGTGCTGTAACATGTGGTGTAGGGATAAGACACGGTATTTTTTAAATACTCCATAGATTGTAGGATTTATTGGGGAAAGTCTGCTTTGCTCATGCGCAGTGAAGGGAGAGTTAATATCCATGGTATTAAGACCGAACAGTGGTGTCTAGATTAAAACAGCTCCACTGAGTAGCACTTATTTGAAGTAGACCTAACAGCAAGTATGAAATGGTGCGGAGGGAAGGGATGGTGTTTATTGTTAAGTGAATTGACTTGTAAGGCATGTCACATGCAAAAGAAATCCACTTTTCACAGAATGTAAACACAACTTTAATGGGAAATAAATTATTGGAATTTCTTTTTAAGCGAATGACAGGTTTGATTTAAGAGTTTTGTACATAGTCAGAAGCTTTTGTCCTGGTTGCTGGGCACAGGTACTTCATAGTGGAGATCAGGAATTTTTATCTATGTAATTAGTCATGAGCGTAATGTACATTTTTCATATCGGGCAGACAATTGCTTCAAAGAGACAGCAGCGCTGCAAAGGAGCAAGAAAAGAAGGCCAAAGTTGACACACACAGAGGCAAAACAGTGTAGGAAAAAAATCAACACGTTTTGCAAAATCAATCATTGAAAATGTGTCAGTGTTCAGGAGACTGTCTTTAATTTGCAATCCAACCGACAAAGAGTATTTAAATACGAGAGGCAGTATTATTGTGCCCAGCATGCCTGCTCTCACTTGTTTGACTAGCTCAGAATAGAACACTGAGCGGCAAGGGCTCAAAGTTAAATGAACATTTATACATTTTAAAATCAAATGAAAGACTCAGAGTATATTCATGAATTTAAAAAAAAAAAAAAATTTTTTTTTTTTTTCAGAACCCTAAATCTAATCAGCTGGAATTACTTCTAAAGTGTCATTCTACTTAACTTTTGGGAATGATGAATTTGCCTTTTAATAGGAATGCTGTATTTTATCATGAAGATGAAACAAACTGTCTTTTGTTAATTATTCCCCAGAGACACTGGCCATTTTTCTCTACGGTGCTCAGGGTGGAGGAAAGGCAGCTTCCACCACTTTGTTTCCAGAGCACGGGAAGCTGCATGTGTGTGAAAGAGCACAGCCTCCTGGCGGGCGTAGCCTCCATTGTAAGGTGCTCTGAGAGCCACCTAATGACATACTTGCAGGTAATGTTACCAAACTTTCCCTGAGCTGGGCCTTAGCATAGAACATAGAAAAGTAGAAAAGAATGAAAGAGAATCCGGTAGAGTAGCTGATGAGTCAGATGTTGTCTGTGGTATCTGCTGCCTATTAGGATAGTTTTTTGTTTGTTTGTTTGTTTTTAAGAAATCAACATCTAGTATTAAATTATTTTACTAGAGTGTGCCAAGCTCTGTGTTAAATGCTTTACGCACATTACTTCATTTAATCCTCCCAACAACTTAATATGAAAGACATGGAAGCCTCAGGAGGTTAAGTAATTTGCCTCCATGCCACCGTAATTGTCTCCATCTACCTTTGAACTCAGATTTCTCTGCTCTCCCGGTTGAGGTCCTTTGTCAGGAACACTTTGAATTAATTCTAGCCAGAAAAAAAATAGTGGCAAATGACATGCTTATGACATCCTCATTTCTAAAATAACAGTGAACTATCTAATTGATAGTATTGGCAGCTAATTTGAGAAATCTGTTAGTGATGATGCTAATGGTGTCATTTTCATTCAGATTGACAACTCGAGGTGTAGAGCATCAGTGATATGTTTTTAATATTATGTTCATGAAATCTGTGAGAGAACATCTGATATTTATAGTAAATCCAATGTTAAGAACTGGAAAAAATGCATTTTAAAAATGTATGATACTTAGGTCAGATAAAAGTTTTATGAAAAATGAGAATAGGCAACCAATAGTACATACAGACTGATGAGAAACATTTGGTGGATTTTCCTGCTTTTTCAGAAATGGATAAATTTGCCTAGTCTACTGTAAGGATCTTGTGTGTTTGCTTTGAGTCTCATAAGCAATAGGAAGATCAAAAGAGACCTCTTTAACCTCCAATGACAAAATTTTCATAAGGATGTAAAAATAGATATTTAAAAAAATACCGAATTATTCTTTAACATATCTTTTTCTTTAATGCATTGTAATTTAAAGATACACTATTTAGAAGTCTAGGTCTTTCAAAAAGGAAGATGAACAAATGCTTGGATAAATGGAATCTTGATAAACAAAACATTTTCTTACAGACTTTGTTCAGATACCAACATATTTTATTTTATAATAGATGCATAGTTTTTTTTTTTTGTGGGCGGGGGGGTTAAGTTATTTTAAGATATTATACAATAGTAGTGATTTATTAGATACTTATACAAGATTTTATGAAAAAAAAATTATAACATTTGGTGTAGAGGCAAATTTTAAGGTATTTTTAACAGAGAAGAGATATTTATTATTGTAATGCTAATTTGTATGCTAGAATATTTTTTGGCGTATATACATAGCAAAGGAAAAAATGAACAGAATACCTATTACATCAGTATACATGTTTTTGAGCATTTATGGTGCTATTAATGGGGTTACAATTTTAATTTCTGGACAACATGAAGAAAAGCTTGACATTTTTTTCTTTCTAATAAATGATCACGTGTTACAAGTCTAATGTAGATATCCAGTGTCGAATGTATTATGTTTGAGAAGGAGTATTACTCGAGCAGAGCTATCTTACTTATTGTTAGGATGGTAGAAGGAAGTAATAAAACCTATGAAAAAATTCTCTCATAATACATTCCAAGAAACGTGAGAATAAAGCAAAAACAGAGTTGTGTAGCTAATGTGCATATGTTGCTGTGTGATACCAAAAAGAAGAAAAACAAATTGTATAGACTTCTATGATTTCAAAATTTCTACTCCAGCAGAAATGGAGAATCAGATGTAAATGTTCTGAAATTATCTAGTGTAATGTAAATTGAATTCATTATGGAATCTTTGTAAAAATGACAGTTTTCATTGGGGGAAGAATTTTTGAGTTCCTCTGACACTAAACACCTGTGAGATCTTGAAAGATGGTGAGAGATAGAAAAACATGGAAAACAAACTTTAAGGAAAGAGTTAACTCAACTGAGCAAAGAGTTGTACTATTAATGAGAGAGCTAAGCAGATCTAAGTCACAGAGGAAATGACAAAAAGAGATCATCTTGTAAAAAAAATAATGGTTCTATTATCTGTTCATTAGTGTACTAGAAGCCCCGTGTGTGAAATCGCACCACCCCACCCACTCACACGTGCCTCACCCCACTTGCACTCCCGCCCACCTGCGCATGCCTCACTGCTCACCGCGCCCACCTCCCTACACCCACCTGCCTGCAGCCCACCACCCTGCCCACCTGCTAGCTGCCAGCCTTGCTGCAGTCAGAGCCTGTGGGCCACACCATGTGAACCACAAGATCATGGGCCAGGGGGAGGTACTGAGAGGTGCTCCATGCACCTCCCGGTGACCATTCTTTGGTTGTTATGGCATTACGGCATTACAGCCACAGGCCTTTTATAATACAGATACGAGAAGCCTGATGCATGAAATCCATGTAAGAGTAGGCCTTCCTTCCCCCAGCTGCCAACACCAGGCCTCCCTCTGGCACCTGGGACCAGGCTTCCCTTGAAGCCCCAGGGTCACCTGGAAGGTCACCAGTCTAATTAGCATGCTATACTTTTATTATTATAGATTTGAATAGTAAGAACATCACATGAAAAGGTGAAGGCCTGCAAAATAGAGATCATAATGAAAGATACAAGAAAGATTTCCCGTATTTGAAACCTAACCTAACTTCAACATGAATATTAGAAAGTGTTTGAAAAATTGAGGGTGGAGTTAAAGTTCTTATGTAGTGCGTTTTTAAACTTAAAATACAGTATTTACTATGTCTTTTCAGAAAGTGTATTAATGAACTATGTTTAGGAATTATAGGGTTAAGAGTTGAACAAAAAGTTCCATATCAACCCTTTAGGCAAGCTCAAAATGTCTTTAGATAATACTACTATCCCGTGTTTCCCCGAAAAAAAGACATCCTCCGAAAATAAGACCTAGCGCATGGAAAGATAAGACATCCCCTGAAAATAAAACCTAGCGCAACTTTGGGAGAAAAAATTAATATAAGACTGTCTTATTTTCGGGGAAACAGGGTACTAATGAAAACATTTAAATTAGAGTACATCAGTGTTAAGAGTGTTAGAGAAATAGATAAATGGATTGAAAGGTTTGGTTCCTCAAAGGGAAAACCAAATCAAGTTCCCAATAAAAAAGAAATGCTAGGAAGGTAAATATCACATATGTGTACAGCACATCCTTATCAAGTCATGAGATCTCTCATCAGAAATTTAAATGAAGATATGAAACTACTACTTTCAATGCTGTCAGTGTTGGTTACTGATCATTCTTCTCAATAAGTCAAACAAGCTGTAACTTGCCAAACTAGATCCCTTTCCCTCCACTGTTAAATCCTGTCAGTTTCTGAAATCTCTGGAATCTGTTCCTTTTTCTTTATATTGAACATTGATGCTCTAGTTCAAGCTATCGTCCTCTCTCCTCTGGTCTACCAAAATTAAATCCTTACTTATATATCAGTATCTACTGTGGTTCCCCTTCAGTCCGTTCTGCACAGTGTAGTGCAGTGATCTGTTCCAAGTGCAAATCTAATAATTTTGTGTTTCCTGTCTTCCATATATACCTCAAACTTTAAAAACCTTTTATTAGAAATTACAAACTAGATTTTCATCAAGCCCTTTGCCACCTCTCCAACTAATCTTAAGCATTTCCTTTTATATAAATGAAATTATACATTCTCATAGTACCATCTACCTCTCCCTTTAACATGTATTATACTTACAGTTTTACACTTGTGTATGAATGTCTGGGTTCTCCACTAGATTATAAAAGCAGATCCATGTCTGTTTTCTATGATCATTTAATTTCACTAACTAGAATGTGGCTTGGCTTTACAGTGGAAAATAAATATTGTTTTCATTAATTAACTGATTGATTACTGTAAAGAGAACTGCATGGTAATTTGGACAATTTATTTGTTTAACCTCTATCTCCCAAAGCTCTCTAGTCAGTTGGTTCTGGATTTAGATGCTCAAGTATAATCTAAGTTGGAGGCTTACAGAGAACATTGTGTAACTATCAAATGACAAGTATGGGGATATTTCAAGAATGTGTCAATGCATGCTTATGTTTGTGTGAAATAGAGTGAAAGGGCTATTCAGATCATACAGTGGTCGAGAAATACTGATTGAAATCAGCAAGGAGTAGGACTTTGGATTGATTGGATATCTTCCTCCCTCTCCCCCCCAATAGAAACATAATATGTTATTTTTCTAGTTGAAATCCCCATTTTCCTTTTGTGCTTTTGTGCTTTTCTGCTTCTTACATTCTGTGTGGCTTAGAAATGTATTTGCTGCTGTGGCCACTTACTTTTAGAGAAGAAGCAGGAAGTTTTTGTACCAACTTATTCCTCAGAAAGCAAAGACCATTTTCTGAAGTTGGTACTGTACTGTGTGGTCCAAGGTGAGGGCAGGCCTGTTTCTCCCCAGGGTTGGGCATCACACTGGGAAAAATAGTTTGCCATAGGATGAGAGGAAAGGCTGTTTCTACCTCTTCTTCTATGGCAGAACCGGGTCCCTTCTTCTGTGTATAGCTTTTGTTTTGTGTGTTTTTTTCTTTCCTTAGGTGCAGATGATCCATTTCTCCTGCAGTTCCATTGGGACTACTGCATGAGTAAAAATGAAATGACTTTATGTGAATAAAAATGAAGAGAGACATTGATACAAGTTTAGTTTCTTTGTTGTTGTAAAGATGTTTGGTTTCACAACGTATATGTAATATTTACTAAAATTGAAGTAATGATTTCTTCAACTAATAGCATTGCAGACATCAAAAGGTTGAAGCATGGTTAAGAAAATTGTACGTGTATACCACTCTAAAGTATAAGGTATATACTTTAAGGTAGTGGTGGAATACTTTTTACATCTATCATGTTAGTTAATAGAATAGTTGATAGAGTTAGGAGAAAGAATAGGAAAAATTCTGGGAGTAGGAATAAGAGGGTGCAGCATACTGAAAACATACCTGGAGAACTTGATCTTGTTCTCAATCCAAGTGCTGATTTTCAGTTGTATTCGATACTAGTTTCACTTTTTCCCCCCTGTCACTTCCCTTTAAACATCATCCTAATGCTGAACACAGTGCCTTGCGTATTCCAGCCTCTTGATAAATGAATATTTGTTAGTTGAATGAAGGAATAAATGGGTGAAGAGTGAACAGATGAATGACAAAATTCTAGACTTCACAATTCAAATAAATATACACGTCAACTTTCCTGAACAAGATCTGAAAACAGAAGAATCTGTTAATAACTTAAATAATGTAGACAAAAGTATTGATTTGATCTAAACATTTGATAATGGAGTTTTTAGAAGTAGGATTACTATATCCAAAATGCAAGTGGTAAATAATAAAATGAAGTAAGATAGCTTGAAATGAGCTTATACTATGAAATAGGTATTCTTTAATGTTGGGATAATTGATGGCTAGGTTCACAAGGTAATTTTAAAAAGATTTTGCTCTTATTCTAGCTTGACTTATTTTAGAATTTTACCAAGTAGAAATTGTTTTGAACTTCTACTTAAAATGAATCGGTTTTCATTTCTGAATTATTATAGATTTTAATTTAGTAAAATTTAATCAATAGATTTTACTATGTATCATTTATTGGGTTTAATGCTATATACCTAGAAAATATTTTTCCTGACATTTAGATCTATGTGATTAATATCATTTGTTGGTGTTACTTATTTGAATATTTGAACATGGTTCTGGTAAAGAGTGTGGACTATGGTGTCAGACAGATTTGGATTTAAATCCCCAATCTGCTACTTCTTAGAAAATTATTCAACTTGTCAAACCTTAGTGAGATCTTGTATAAAATGGAGATGATACCTGCTATAAAAGGTTTTTGGGAGGATGTAATAAACTAATATAATATATGTGAAGTGCTTAGCACAGTGTTTGGAATATAGTAGACATTCAATAATTTGGAACAACTGTTTTCCCCCATCTGTGTTTTGTTCTGCAGCTTTCCCCACAAATAAACCAGATAAAGATGCAAGACATGTAATAAAAGTGGTAAGTATTGCTCTTAAATTTGTATTTCACATTCAAATTTTTCTTTTCTACCTTATTTTTGTAAAAATGTTTCTACCTTATTTTTGTAAAAATGTTTCTAAACATATTTTTTATAATTTTACTTATCATTAAGCCTAATGTTATGATGTAGTTTCACATTGTAAAAAATCGAAGACTGGAGAACTTTGTTCTTTTGTGTTAACATTTATAGCCCTTGTATCTTATCTAGCTATAGATCCTCTTTTCCCTCCCCCACTTCCCCTCGTCCTTCCTACCCTTCCTATATACTTTAGATGGTGTGGTTGTTACCAGCAGGGGTGAGGTTTGGGTTTTGTTTGTATCCCCTGTATTTAGTGCAGTGAATGAAATATAGTAGGTACTCAGTAAAGATGTTATCTAGAATGAACCGCCAGGTAGTTTGCAGTGTATTGTATTCCCTGATGTGCCTGTTGGTACACATTGTGTGTCTGTGTATGTATATAGCTCTGGGTGCTTTTAATAAGTTCTTTTAGTAAGATACTTTCATGTGTAAGCGTGTATAGCGATAGCATTATAACGTGTTAAAGTTAAAAATGAGATTCTTTTAAGTTAGTATTTTTTTTGGAGATTTTTAGTGAAAATCTGGTGCCTGTGTTTTATAACAAATGATTAGAGTACTATTATATAATACATATGTATATTCATATTTTCCTAGTTGCAATACCAATTTTATCTTTAGGATTAAAAAATAAAATTAATTGTTCTTTTCTTTTATAGGAGTATCAAGAAAATGGCCCATTATTTTCAGAACTTAAATTTTACCAACGAGCTGCAAAAAAAGAGTGTAGTAAGTAAAATTAGCAAAGCAATTTACTTCCATATATATACTTGCTAAAGTGAGTGTAAATATTTTTGTCTTTTTCTAGCCTTCTGGAAAATTCTTTTCTTTTCAATTGGAAATGTTATTGTAAAGTGATTCAGTTAACTGTTACAACATATAAAAAAGACAGATGGTGTACAAGTTTTGATATTGTTGATTCAAGCTACTGATAGTTCTCTAAGTATCTATATACTAGGAGCCCACTAGGAGCCCATTTGCAGGAAGATTCCTGCAAGCGGCCACCTGCCCCGCCCCGCCCCGCTGCGCCCCGCCCCTGCTTTCCTTTCGGCAGCCGCCTTGCTTTCTGCTTTCCTCCCTCTTCCTTCTAAGCTGTCTTCAGTCTCACTCCTCCCTCCCTCAGCGTATGCAAATTAACCACCATCTTTGTTGGGTTGATTTGCATACTCGCTCTGATTGGCTGTGGTCGTAGCAAAGGTAAGGCCAATTAGCATTTTTTACTTTTGTCTTTTATTAGTGTAGATATAAAATGCCAGTGTCCGTGATGGGACAACCAAACAACCGGTCACCGTGTGGTGCACTCAGCACCTCTCAGTTCTCTCCCCCAGCCCCTGAGCAGCAGCTTGCATGGCGGGCGGGGTGAGGCAGTTCTTGTGGCTTGAGGCCCTCACAGTTTGGCAGTGGGGGCAGCTCTGGGCTCCTGGCTGGTGGCGTGTAGCTCTCGGTGGTAGGGCGGGGCTCACAGTGGCGGCTCACACATGATTCTGTGCATGGCTTCTAGTAAAAAATAATAGAATGAAATTAAAAAAAACAAACAAAACACATCCATTTGGATAGGAAGGTTTCAAGGAAAAAATAATTAAAATGGGCTGTAGATATTTAAACAAAAGGAATGATCTTAGAATGGATTAGGATAGGTGTATAGATATGATTAAACATTACGATTTAGAAAATAAGTTAAAAATGCTAGAATGTGAATGTTAATTGGAGCTGAATATCAGATATGAAAACTACCAGTTAGAGGATTTGAATGTGAAATGAGATGAGCAGAGCTAAAGAATAATAAAAACATTTTATAAACACTATGTTATACATGGACTAAGTGAAGCTTTAAGGAAGTTCATTTGAATAATGACTTTATAGTCAAGGTCCTTTACATTATGTTCAGGAAAAAGAATGATGAGTCTAGCCTCAATAATTAACTTTTTTTCTCTTAGTAAAATCTTCTAAGCATTAATACTGTAGTGTTTACTGACTGCTTAAAGTATGTCAGGGTGACAAATAGAATCCATTAAACTTGATTGTTTATCAGTAGAGCTGTCTTAATCATTAAACATACATGGTAGAAAAGTGAAAAATTAATAAGTTACCTGATTGTTTAAGTGGATTTGATTTTTTTCAAAGCTACATTTAATTAAAAAAAATTCCTTATAATACACTTTCAGAGTAAGAGGATTTCTCTGCCAAATTTCTGTTTTGTTTGTTTGTTTTTACTACCATGGCTTTAGATTTTTTAAATAATAAGGAAGAAAATCCTTTGGTGGACATGTTATATTTAAAAATTTTACTAGCATAGAAGGAAATTATCTTTTTCATGAATACAAACATTTGTGTACATGATAACTATATTTTATGACTATGACTACTTTTGTTCTGGTTATAACATATTTAATTTAAAAATTCTCCAATAGAATTTTAAGCCATTACATAGATATCTTTAATTTATAAAACGTTTTTTAGGAAGATATTGTTTCTATTTAGGTTAACTAAGTAAGTTTTAATATCAATGTAAAAGTAAGAAATACCTTTCTAAAAACTTGTGTTTTTTTTTTCTTTTAAATTTGTCTTTGCAGTAAAAAAATGGATAGAATCCAAACAACTTGATTATTTAGGAATTCCTGTGTTTTATGGATCTGGTCTTACTGAATTTAAGGGAAGAAGGTAAAATGCAATTATTATCCTGTATAGTAAAAGGCTAACATGCAAATCACCTGAACAGTGGGACGACCAGTCGCAGTGATGCACTGCTCAGGGGGAGTGCCTGCTCAGGTAGAATCCAGGCTCACAGCCGGTGAATGCAGCGGCAGTGGCAGGAGTCTCTGCCGCCTCTGCAGCAGCGCTAAGGATATCCAACTGACGGGATAGGTCTGCTCAGGGAGTGGGCCTAAGCCATCAGTCGGACATCCCCCAAGGGCTCCCAGAGTGGGAGAGGCTACAGGCTGGAATGAAGAACACTACCCCTAATGCACCAATTTCGTGCACTGGGCCTCTAGTAATCAAATATTGTCCAATCACTATTACTAATGTGGCCAATTAATTATCTGTTGCTATATAAAAAATTACTCAAACTGCGCTGTTTTTTTAACAACAAACTGATATCTCTTTTTATAAAATATGTTTTTTTATTGATTTCACAGAGCAGTGGGGTGGGGGGAGAGATGGAAACATCAATGATGACAGAGAATCATAGATCACCTGCCTCCTGCATGCCCCTCCCACTTAGGGATCAAGCCTGCAACCTGGGCATGTACTCTGACCAAGAATTGAATTATGACTTCCTGGTTCATGGGTTGATGCTGAGCCACACTGGATGGGCAAATTAATATTATCTTAATTTCTGTGGGTTCATCTCTCTCTCTATATATATATAAAAGGCTAAGCAACTGTCCAATCAGCAGTTATGATGCACAATGACCACCAGGGGGCAGGAGCTATCAAGTTCATTGTCTTGGCAGCAGCGGTTCTTGGGTATTGCTCCCCGGAACCAGAGAAGAGGGAGCTCGATTCTGGGGTGTGTCACCTGAGAATTGCCCTCTTGCAATCCGGGAACCCTTGGGGGATGGCAGAGAACCGGTTTCCGCCTGATCCCCACAGGTCAGGCCAAGGAATCCCACCTGCTGGAGGGACCCTGCTCCCTCCACAGATGCCCTTTGAGCCATGGCGCTACCACCAGGTGCGGCTGGTTGGGGAGGTTGGCTCTAGGGTGTGTCTGGCCCATCTGGCCCAGTCCCGTCCTGCCAGCCACTTTTTAACTAATTTCCTGTCAATGTGCATGAATCTGGGCACCTGGGCACTAGTTATCTACAATTGCCTTATCTGAATGGTTCTAGCTCAGGACTTCGTAGGAGGATGTATTCAGCTGTCTGTTGGGCTGCAGTCATCTCAAGGCTAGCCTGGGGAAGGTTCTGCTTTAAATTGAGGTCTGTGGCTGTTGGCAGGCCTGAGGAGATCTGTTGCTAAATTCACTCATGTCATTGTTGGCAGGCCTCAGATCCTCTCCACGCAGGTCTCCCCATTGGTGTTACAAAGACATGGCAGCTGGCTTTCCCTAGACCCGTGGTTGGCAAACTGCGGCTCGCAAGCCACATGCGTCCCTTTGGTCCCTTGAGTGTGGCTCTTCCACAAAGTACCACGGCCTGGGCGAGTCTATTTTGAAGAAGTGGCATTAGAAGAAGTTTAAGTTTAAAAAATTTGGCTCTCAAAAGAAATTTCAATCGTTGTACTGTCGATATTTGGCTCTGTTGACTAATGAGTTTGCCGACCACTGCCCCAGAACAAGTAACTCAAAGGAGGGAGGGAGGCGCGCACACATAGTATACAGGAACATACATCCAAGAAGAAAGTCAGTCTTTTTAAATCAAATGTGAGAAGTGATGTCCTATCATTTCTACTGTATTCTCTTTGCTAGAAACAATTCACTAAAAGTTGGCCATACTCAAGAGAGAATTAATGAAGCTCTATCTCTTGAGGAGAGGCAAAACAATTTTTAGAAATATTTTTAAAACCACCAAATATAGATAATCACATATAAATCACTAACAGTAATATGATATTAAAGGAAAAAAGAAATGCTGTCATTTGTTAGGTACCCATTTTGGCCTTTCAACGGCCTTTTAAAATAGGTGATACGTCTTTCTTAGGTGAAAAAATAGGCTCAGAGGTTAATGCTTTGCTCAGAAGGTCTTTAAATACTTTAAGTGAAAACAAAATGAACAAACAACAATCTTGTTACAAAGTAAACGGCTGCCAAAAAGAGACTGAGTGGCTAAGCATGGTACATCCCTATCATGCAATATTGTACAGCTCTTCAAGTCAGTCAGCCAGAGTTATACCCATTGACTTGGAAGGATTTCCGTGAGATCCTACTGAAAAATGCATGATGTAGAAAAGTGCATATAATAAGATCGCATTTTTGTAAAATGAAGACAAGTTTCTATATGTCTGTGCTTGTGTGTGCACACATAGATAGATATAGAATAGGGTCCTATGTGGGTATGTAAGTGAAGGGAAGAAAAGCAGGGGTAGAGATGCCAAACAGAGAAGGAAGGAAAAAGTGCATTTAAGAAAAGGCATGTTTCTAAATGGATAGAGACAGTACACATGCTTTTGTAAGGTCAAAAACAAATATCAATAACATCTTCTGTATGGACAAGTCATTTGTTCAAGGCTGTATGGTGAGAAGATAATGGAGTCAAAATGAACTAAATTCAGGACTATTTAATATAGATTTTTTCCCCCCGTGACTTAAGACAGCGGCCGCCAGCCAGAGGTCCATGGACCCCTGATGGTCCATGAGGTCGGAAAGCTTGGCCACCACTGATCGAAGACAGTGTGGTCTAAGCACAGCATTCTCTTCTAGGAAACTAACTGCAAAGTAAAATGCTACATAGCATCTCTCTGCAAAAGAACAGCATTATTAATGTGCATTCGTTCTCTAATGGTTCATATCGCATTGTTCTCTATTGTTAGATTGGGTATACTTTTTCTTTTTGTTCATAAATAGAAAGTTTCAGGAATTGCCATCTTAGGATCTCTTCTTGGCATCTTCCTCTTACAGTTACAGATTTATGGTGATGGAAAGACTAGGGATGGATTTACAGAAGATCTCTGACCAGAATGGTACTTTCAGAAAATCAACTGTCCTGCATCTAGGTGTTCGGATGGTAAGAAGGAATGAGTTCTTTCACACGGCTCTATTTTCAGATTATTTGCTTGTTACAAAGTGTTGCCCTTTGTGGAATTACCAGGGGAGGAAGGATTATTGCTCTAGAAATGTCAGTTATTGAGAGTAAGGGGCTATTTTGGTGAAATTTATAATGGTGGGCTCTGTAAGTAACAGAGTGTGCTGTGTTTGGCACTACCGATTCGATTAGGCATTGGTTCTACCATCTGATTATTCCCACACAGCTTTGTTTTACACACAAGAATAAGCTTGCATTCCCTTTAAGAATAACATCTCTTTTGTCAGTTATATTTATCATAATGCAAACTATAGCAGATTATATTATTTCCCATACTAAACGTGACGGTATGGGGGTGCTATACAGTTTTTATTATGAGTTTGGGATGGTGGCAGTAATTAGTATGGAAATGAATAATACATACTTTGCCAAATAAGGAGCAATGAAATCTTAATAGTACCCATGCACACATTTTGTTTATGCCACATATTTGTCTTATCTTGTTTGTGTTCGGTTTGCCTAAGCTCCATTTTATTTATTTCCATTTTAAATAGACTGAAAATACTCATGCCAGGTTGGGATGTGGCAAATAGAACTCATTAATTTTCCCATTTGTCCATTCACCCATCAACCCAGCCGGCAAATGTTTATTGAGTGTAGGTAACATGCAAGGCTCAAGGGATTCAATGATGAAACCAAGGTCTATTGCATTTCTGTACAGAGGGACAATGCCTTTCTCTGTGCTGATGGACAAGGTGTTCTGTTCTGGGGTCCCCAAAACGTGATTTATAATTATTCCTCCAGAAAGGAATTTCTGAGTGGGCTTCCGGATTATTTCAGTTTAGATCTCTGATTTTATTGTGTTTTTGCTCTTGGCACAGTGTGATTTGGCCACCGGGCTGTTAGGAGCACAGGCATTGTTGAATCTTGGTTTTCTTTAATTAGAGTTTCAATTAAAACACTTGATACTAGAGGGTCATTTTACTTAACTTTTCTCAGGATGAGTAGCCAGTACATGTGATACTTTAGAAAAAATAAGAAAATAATTGCAAAGCATGTCACTGTCATTATTAGTATGAAAAAAATAAAAATCTAAACTCAAAATCTTCAAGTTGATCATGAGTTCTAAATAGACATCTGTATAACCTTATTTATTTCTTTTCACAGTTGGATGTACTGGAATATATACATGAAAATGAGTATGTTCATGGCGATATAAAAGCAGCGAATCTACTCTTGGGCTACAAAAATCCAGATCGGGTAAATGCAATATTAAACTTTGCTTTCATAAGGAGTCCTTATAGTGCCATACTGAGATATTCAAAAAAAAAAAATTCCTAATCCAGATGGGTTTACAAATGAGGACTTAACATGATGAATGTTGTAATTTATCTTACCTTGCTTATCTAATTTTTAATGCACTAAACTAATAAGTGACTAGAATGAGGAAATTGAGACTCAGAGGGTTAAATAATTTGCTAATGGGCAACTAGTTCACAAGTGGCTGAATAGGAATTTGACCTGAGCAAATACAAAGATCCATCAGTATCCAGTGGGAGAAGAGATGGGTTTTTATGCAGAGAAAAAATAAAAAAAACTGTCACATTAGCTTCTTTTGTGTGTAAACAATTAAGCTTTCAATAGAGCAGCATTTCTAGTAGAACTTTCTGCGATGATGGACATATTCTGTATATTATTGTCCAGTGCAGTAGCCATTAGCCACATGTAAACACGTGGCCATTAAGCATTTGAATTGTGGGTACAACACCACTGGCTAGAACATGGAGCAACAGGAACTCTTATTCATTGGTGATGGGAATGCAAAATGGTATGACCACTGGGGAGGATCATTTGGTAGTTTTACAAAACTGAACATATTCATAATATTTGATTTAACAGTTATACTCCTTGTGATTTTCCTGAAGGAGCTGAAAACGTGAAAACACACAAAAACCTACCCATAGGTATATATAGCAGCTTTCAAAATTTATAGCAACAAAGATGTCCTCTAATAGGTGAATAGATAAATTGTAGCATATCTGGATATTGCAGTATTACTCAATATTAAAAAGAAATGAGTGAGACATGAACAGGCATGGAGGAACCTTAAGTAATGCATATTATTAAGTGAAAATCTGTATAATTCCAATTACATAACATTTTGGAAAAGGCAAAACTATAGAGACATAGGGTTAGTTGGGTTTGTTGTTGTTGTTAATGAGTTCTTATATATTTTGGATATTAACCCCTTATCAGATACATAGTTTGCAAATATTTTGTTCCATCCCATAGGTTGCCTTGTTATGTTGTTGATGGTGTTCTTGGCTGTGTAGAATATTTTTAGTTTGAAGTACTCTTGTTTGTTCTGGGTTTGTTGCCTGTGCTCTTGGTGTATATGCAAAAAATCATTGCTAAGACCTGTGTTTGTGGATTGGAAGAATTAATATCGTTAAAATATCCTTACTACCCAAGGCAATTTATAGATTCAGTGCAATCTCTATCAAAATTTCAATATCATTTTTCATAGAAATAGAAAATACCATCTTAGAGTCTGTATGGCACTACAAAAGACCCTGAATAGTCAGAGCAAGAACAAAGCTGGGGACATAATAGTTCCTGATTTCAAACTATATTACAATGCTAGAGTAATTAAAATACTATGCTATTGGCATGAAAACAAAACAAAACAGTCAATGGAACAGAGTAGAGAGCTCAGAAAGAAACCCAGGCATACATGATCAAGTAATCTTTGACCATGGCACCCACAGGAAAGGGACAGTCTCTTCAGTAAATGGTGTTGGGAAAGCTGGATGTCTACATGCAAAAAATGAAATTGGACTTTTATCTTACACTGTACACAGAAATTAACCCCAAATGGATTAAAGACTTAAATGTAAGACCTGAAATCATAAAACTAGAAGAAAACTAGGGGAAAAGTTGAATTTTAATTAATTTAAATTTTAAGAACCCCCATGTGGCTGGTAGCCACTATATTAAAAATGAGTCTATAAAAAATGTAGTTGAATATTTACGTGAACATTCCACGAGGGAATACCTTGATTGTTCAATGCCGACATGCTCAGTGTGTTTCTATCCTTCATACCGCCCGCTCAGTTGAAGAGGAGGCCTCACAGGTAGAGGAGGACACTTTTCCACATCAGTATCTGAGTGATAAATAGGCCTTAGAAAGCCTGTCATGACTTAGGGTTATGCTGGACTGACAATCAAGAGACCCGGGTTTAGTCCCAGTTCTGACACTGAGAGAATTGCAGCCCTCAGCAAATGATTTAACCTGTGTGGACTTTGGCTTCCTAGTGTATAATATCTGGGGCTTTGTCTAGGTGGTCTCAAAAGTTCCTTCTAGTCCTAAAATTCTGTGATTCTCTTTAAACATGTTTTTTGTCTGTTTGTTTTTCTTAGTTTAGTTTTTTTTAAATTTTATTTATTAAATTTATTGGGATGACATTAGTCCACACAACCGTATAGGTTTGAAAATGTGTTTTTCAAGTTCGTTGCAGAAGGTGATCTTCCCAATAATGTTTCCCGGGTGTCTTGCCTGTTGTTGCATAGCTAAAGACGTTCAAGTGTTTAAATTTAAGCAAATTTTAATGTTCTGGGAGCAGGAATCGTAGCAGCTGACCTGTGTCTTGCGGCAAACACTCACTTTCAGATTCCCCAGGATATCCGCAGGGTAGGGTCATAAGCCTCATTAAAGCTGCTTGTTCCTTGTTTGCTAGAGGGAATTCTAACACAATCCATTTATCAATCACAGTTACTCGTAAGATGGAGTGTGAATGTGTTTGTAAGAACTTTGCATGATATGTGTTTGCCATTTAGAGATAACCTTTTCTTTGTTGAACACGCATGAAATGTAGTCCTGTAACATATGTCCATATTTTATTATCTCCAGAGGAGTGTTATGTGTCTTAGCTTGGTGTGATACCATGCTATTACTAGATGGCACAGCTGGTACTGCTGTTAAATGTGTGTGGTATCAGGTGGATAGGGTTACACCCTGGATTAGATCACATGGTGGTGTATGTAGTCTCTTAGAGCAAGCACGTTATGTTCTTTGTAGTGAGGTTTTGCTGTATATATTCAGTTGAGTAAAGAGATATTGAAATTTGTTCATATGATTTTAGTTACTTGAACTTTAAACATTCTTTTGAGTTTAATATTATTTAAGATACACACTTTTGCTGGATTGTCCCAGTATAATTATTTGTCATATGAATTTGTTGTTTTTGAAATTTAATAACTTCATAGACCAATTCTGTCACTTACTATTTTGGGATTCTTTCAATATTATGTGTCAAATGAAAATAAAGTCATCCCCAAATTTTATTTCCATCACATATTCTATAATGTGTTAATACTACTATTTTTTAACTCTGTTATCTGATACTTTGTAGTGTTCCTGTTATCAGAATTTATCCCTAACATGTGTATGTTATGATGCCTGATTTTAAATCAGATTAGATCCATATTTTTAACATTCTGGTTTCAGAATACTATGTAAATGAAAGCTACAAGAATGTGGATTACTAAGTCTTATTGGAGAATGATGATGAGTAAAAAATATTGAAGAAAACAACATCATAAATATAATTTAGAAGCTATGTTCTCCATATTCAAAATGAGTATTTTGTAAGGCTTACTTGCTAGGACTGAGACTCTGAGACAGGTGAGAATTTGTTAAGTATGTAATTTTGCCTCTAAGAGGATAATACATTTTTTTTTAATTTTTAAAAATACTCCAAGTAATTGAGGATTCCATGTACCCATCACTTTGACTTAAAAATTAAGGTTTTGAAATTTTGTTTTATCTATTTTTTTGGCTGAAGAATTTAAAATAAATTATAGACATCAAGAAATTTTGCTTCCAAATACTTAAATATTTATTGTATTTCTGAAGAAAAACGACAGTTCATCATATTATAACAATGCCATTAACCACACTTAACAAAATTACATCATCCTTAATCTATAATAACAAAAGCATAATATGCTAATTAGGCTGGACAGCCAAATGGCCTTCTGGACGTCCTTCCAGAAGACCTTCCAGAGGAAGCTGGGGCTGCAAGGGCAGAGACAAGCCGCCGTGGCTGCTAGCGCTGAGCCCCTTGCACTAATTCCGTGCTTCAGGGCTCTAGTTATCGAATAAAGTTTTATTTCTTCCACTTTCTTCTTTACTCTAAAGTCCATGAGAAAAAGGGAATACAATTTCTACTCTAATTGTACTTCAGCTCTCTTTTCCCTTTTTTAAAAAAAAATTACATATTGCAGTAGATTCTCTGCCACAACTTGCAGTAATTGAATAGCCTATATCATGTGATCTCTTTGGCCCCTTTTAACTTTCGTTGCCTCTGACTTCCTGGATAAAACCAGTTGTTAGCCACAATCTGATTTACGAAGCTATTGGTTCAGAACGAGGCGTGATTTTTTTTTAGTAAATGTCCATCAAGAGGAGAAGTTTCTAGTCTTGTAAACAGAAAAAAAGGGATTGTGTTTGATTCACTGATGTGCATCCAGCAGCTGGCACAGAACATGCATATAATAAGCACTCAATAAATAAGCAATGAGAAACTGGGTAGGTTAATGCATAAATGAATTTGCTACTCAGTGTTCAGGAATAACAGGTAAAGCCCAACAGGTATAGACAAGTTCAGCAAATAAGCCATTTGTAGACTTAAATTGTTATTGGGAGAAATCTATCGAACTGTGTCAAGAGATCTTTACTGCTTAGTATAGCCATTGTGAGTGGATTCTTATGGATAGAGCTCTGTCAGCATATTCCCAAAGAGAAACAGAATGGAGACTCCTGTTGGTTGAAGTGTGTCCCCCTCAAGAGATGCTGAAATCCCGACCCCTAGTATCTCTGCATAGAAACATAGGGAAGTTGGATCTTTTTGAAGTTGGATCTTCTTTGAGTTAAGATAGGATGACTAGAGAAAAGCCATCTCATGATTGTCTTTCTTATAAAAAGAGAGACATCAGAGAGGAAAGACTATGTGAAGAGACGGAGGATGACTTCGGCAAGCCGAGGAACTGAGACTGCCAGACGCCTAGGAGAGAGGCATGGGCAGGCTATCCCTCCCAGCCAACAGCAGCGGCCAGCCTCCTCCACCTTGTTTTAGTCTCCTAGCCCCAGAACTATGAGACAATAAATTTGTATTGTTTAAGTCATCTAGTTTGTGGGACTCTGTTATAGCCGTCCCGCCAAACTTATTCAGGGACTTAGACATAAACCTTTGATTGGAAGTTGAGATAATATTATGTTTTCCAAAAAATGTTAATAAAAATCTCAGGATAATGTTCTGTTCTATGTTAGTTGTTAACACCTTAGCATGGCCATTTATGAACTTTGGGCACCAGAATAGGGGAAGAAGAGGGAAAGGGGAAAGTCAGAACAGAAGGCAGAAAGAAGTATTCTCTTTTACTTTCCCTGGGGCCACTCCAGGCAGGGCCAAATCAGTTAAAAACATGATTTGTTCTTACACATAGGATCTTCAACCAGTTAGTTCCCTGCCCCTTTTGTAAAATTTAAGTCACTTATTTTTTTAAATTTATATTTTCCATCACCATTTATCTCCTCCATGCCCTCTTCCACCTCCATCCCCTCCCCCTGAAGTCACCACACTGTTGTCCATGAGTTCTCTCTCTATTTTTCTCAATCTCCCCAGTGACCCAACACTCCACCCCCACCCCCACCATCACCAGATCCATATGCTTCAAGCAGTTAGTTCTTAAATATGTGTGTTGGGCCTCCGCTTTATAATACTGTCTACTTTTTTTTTATTCTGGAGCTAAATGTTCTTATTCAAGGTAGGAAGGAAGATATAAAAAGAGGGGTATTTACCTTCCCTTAATCCCAGGCAAAACATTTGATAGAAGATGGTGACTCGTTGCATAACTTTCAGTTATGTTGGGGATTCAGTGTAGAGCAGTTAAGGCCAGAAGCTCTGGAGTCAGACACCCTGGCTTAGAGTTCTGGCTCTGCCTCTTGTTAGCTCTTTGTTATTTGCCTTATTATTTGCCTCTCACTTCTTCCATGTCCACATATAAAAATAAGGATATTACATCAAAGAGATATTTTAAAGACCAAATAATTTAAACATGTGAAATTCTTAGACCAATATCAAGCACACAGTAAATAGTAAGTAATAGATAGAAAGTAATATTTTTTATAATTGTTAGACTTATGACAGTAGGATATTTTATTGTGTTCTGGATTTATGGAGAAAAGACACGATGTTCTGATTAGTTGTTAAGAAAATGGCATTGAATTAGACTTAATAATGAAAGTTCTGTCCAGGAATGAAGTTTGATCATAGACATCCACCAAAGAACTATTTATGACCAAGATAGTTGAGCATCCTGGCCCACAAAAGGCTTCATATAGGTTTTTTCTTCCTTTTACCAGTTAGAATGGGAAAATGGCATTTTTGAATTCTGAATATACTCATAGAGTTATATAAATTGGGTGGGTTAAGAGGTACCCTTATTTAGGGTCTCTGCATATAAGAATGGCCTCATTGCTGGTAATCTCAAATACTGTCTTTGAAACAATAGAGTTTGTAGTTAATGTAGAACAGGGAGCTGTTTTGAATGTTGGATGGCTGTGTTTATGTAGACACAACTTATATGTGGTGAATGTTTTTATAATATTATAGCAATGACAGTCAGATTATATCAGCTAACATTTTGTGAGTATCTGCTGTTTGCAGATGTGCCATGCTCTGAGAATGTTTCTGACATGTTGAAGTCTCAAGTTTAGATTTGATTTAGACAAAGAGGAAGGCCATAAATTGGATGCAATTCAGATTAGCCTCTTCCATTGTCTATTTGTTAAAGGACAGACACAAGTTATATGCTTTGATATCACATTAGAAATTATAAAGAGAGGTTCTTTTGTATAATCCTTGAGAACTTGTGTCAAAAGGACAAATTGGAAATAGACTATATTGGAAAAGTTTTCTTTTATAGGTGAAGTCATTTTTAGTAAAGGAGCAATTCTGAGCCTCTGAATTATTGAGGGAATTTCAACCTAAAGTCATCAAAGTATATTAAGTCACAGTCCTAGTTGATCAAATAGGCCTCCATATGTTGCTAAAAGAACCAGGTTGGAGTAGAAAAGCAGGTCTTGGAATAAACATGCTAATATTTCAAACACTGCTAAATATACCTCAGTATGTTGTTAGGAAGCCTGAGTATATGGTACCATTTAAGGGATCATATATTTGGGCCTGATGGAACAGTACATGGAGTGGACAGACAATGATTTATAAGAGATACAGCTTTTATGCCTCTTCTCCACAAACCTTGGGCATGTCTCTTAATCTCTCTCCTCTCTCTCTCTCTCTCTCTGAAAGTAAATATAAATAAAAGGGATAAAATTCCAAACTTGAAGTATGAGTAGTTATGAGACCTAGAAGAAAGGAAAACCCAACATTATGAAGCATATATTTTAAGTATAAGCACATGTTACATTTATCATTAACCAGACATTGCAGGGTTTTTACCACTCACTAAAAGATAAGGTCAGACTATGTTTTTGAAAAATATGTCTTTGAGTTTATTCTAATAAGTATCGTGTTTGAAAAGTAAGCTGGCAAGTTTTAAAAGTTGTATTTTTTGTCTAGGCTGAATAGTGGTAATGTACATGTATCATTTGTAGCATTATTTTATTGGCAGAAACAAGGTAGGGATGTTGAGTAGAAGCAAGGAAGTACTATATCTTATATAATAAAAGGCTAACATGCAAATTGTTTCCTTGGGAGTTGGACTGGGAGTTCAATCGCTCACTATGACATGCCCTGACCACCAGGGGGTGTCGTGGAACATGGCAGGTGATCAGTAGCAGGGGTGGTGGGGTGCTGAAGGAGCCAGCGAGGGAGGAGGCCAGGAGGTGGGGAACCTGATCAGCCCTAATCGCCAGCCAGGCTTAGGGACCCGTGCACGAATTTCATGCACCAGGCCTCTAGTAATAAAAATAATAGGAAGCACAGATTTATATAAAAACATAGTAGCATCTTTCAGGCTACATGCAGGTTTTATAACAGATATGCATGACTTTCATGAACATGCTGCTTGCTCATTTCATGCTTCTTTCTCCTTTTGGCATATAGTGATTTTCATTAGTCAGTAAGCATTTAGTTTATAGTGACGATTTTCACATTACAGTATCTTGTTGATAGAATAGTAAAATATTTATACCATATTCAAATAAGATAAATGCTGGCCTTCTTGTATAAGAGCCTCTACAGTTGCCGAGTACCTCTATATGTTCTTCTGGAGTTTTCAAAGTGTTTTCTAAATTGCTATTAAAACAGAGTCATGAGTAGTGACTGTCTCCCCAGTAGTATAATTTCCATCAGTCTCTTGACAGTGAGAGCTTAACAGACACATTTTTTTTTGCCACAACAGGTTATGCTAATGAAAA
Organism: Pipistrellus hanaki; assembly: GCF_964339955.1. Classification (NCBI taxonomy): domain Eukaryota; kingdom Metazoa; phylum Chordata; class Mammalia; order Chiroptera; family Vespertilionidae; genus Pipistrellus; species Pipistrellus hanaki. Next base: position 29,055,518 of record NC_140514.1, read on the forward strand.
GGATTTATTTATGTTAAATATTCTAGATTATGCTAAGGTATTAGATTGCACACAACAATATTAAGTCCTTGAAAAGTGAATCACATTTTGGGACTACATATACATATTTCTTCTCTAATGTGAATTTGCAAAGTGGAGGTAAGGTAGTAATGACATTACTGATGGGCAGTGACATTTGTTCACATTAGCGCCTCCCTTCTCTTCCAGTGTCAGAATCTCTGGCGCCCTTCTCCAGCTGACATTCGTGGCCATCCTATCATATGTTGAGAAATGCTGCCATCTGAGTCAGTGTGGCTGCTGGGTGCTTAGGATTCCTAAGCACTGATCGCCACGGGGCAGCTCCGGCCCTGCCCCACCACCGCTGCTGCCAGTCACTGCTGCCCCTGATCACCGTCCCCTCCTTCTGCCCACTGGCACCCGCCTTGGCTGGCCTGGCACCGTCCGCTCACCAGCCCTGCCACCTGCCAACTGATCACTCCACTGTTTGGTCGATTTGCATATTAAGCTTTTATTATATAGGAATTTTCAAGGCTCAGCTTTTTTTTTTCCTCTGAGTTCCCTAATTCAAAATACCCTCTCCTTGTTCTAAAATACTATTAAATGTAAATCTAATATATTTTTGTCAAAGAACATGTTACCTCTAGACTTGTAGATGTGATTATGCCATCTCCCTTCCTGTATGTGGGAAAATGCTCAGCCTTCTGGTCAGACTGATTGAGGTTCAAATCTCAACTTTGCCAATTATTGTAAGTTTGTTTTGTACAGAGCACCTAACCTACTCATCCTATTTTTCCATCCTCAAGGTATATTAAAATAGTTTAGTCTTAGGGTCATGAGGGCTAAACAATCACATTTCTGTGAAGTACTTGATGCTTTCACATAGCATGTACAGTTGACCCTTGAACAATGTGGGGACACAGACAGCCCCGCCCCTGCTTCTGCACAGCCAAAAAGCTGCATATGACTTGACTTCTTCAAAACAATACTGTTGATTAACATGCATTTTTGTATATTACTGGTATTATGTACTGTCCTCTAACAATAAACTAAGCCAGAGAAAAGAAAATGTGACTAAGAAAATCACATTTTCACATTAAGAGAATACATTTATGGTATTTATTGAAAAAAAGATCTGCATATAAGTGGATCTATGCAGTTCAAGCCTGTGTTGTTCAAGGGTCAACTATATTCAAAATAATATGCATTCACTTTTCTTTGTTTTTTTTTTTTTTTTTAATTATAGTTGTCAATAGTTTATCATGCTTGGCACTCAGCTATCTATTGAAAAAAATTTACATCAATTTGTCCAATTATTACCATCAAGTCTGATCAATGGGAATTTATTTAAGCCTGCTATACACAAGACCTTAGAGTGGGTGCTGTTTGGATACAAACAAGTTATACAACATTATCCTGCCTCTTGTTCACTAGGAGCTTACATCTTATAAATGTGGGGCCAAGACATAAATAAAGTAGAATAACTTTGTGCATTCTAAAATAGTAAATCCGCGTGGACACAAATGAAAACGCAGTTAGCTGCCTGTTGGTGAAGGATTTGTTCCCTAGCTTTCATCAGTGGTGAATCCAGGGAGTGAACTGTGGATCCAGCAGGTGTGGTAGGAAGTAGAGGAGAGCACCCGGGGGCCAGATTGAACACAACAGCCCTTTCCATGCAGTTCCCTTCCAAGAGTCACTACAGGTGTTCTTCCATTGCTAGTGTCACCCATCCATTTGGAAAGGTAAAGCAATGTAAGCTCCTACAACAGTAGGAAGCAAAGGAGATGGGAAGTAAAGGTTTAACTGCGGAACATGAAGATGAGGCATACATGGGTGCACAGGTAGATAAACAGAATGTTGTATTGGAGACAGGCTTGGTTGGTACAGGAAAGCTGTATTTCTCATGGTCATCAAAAGCAACTTTGATTTCATCTTTTTGTATGTGATTTACAGACCATCTCAGAGGAACAGATGCTGAGGCAGGATTAGGAGTGTAGGGGCTTTGTTGGGAAAGGAAGTATATTACCTATGAGAGCAAAAGGACAAGAAGCAGGATTGGACAAGGGATGCTTTCTGAGGGGGGTGTTGATGTGACACCCAGGAAAGGAAAGGGGACAAGGAGGATTGAGCAGGGAGAGCTCTGACGATGGTGCAGTTCTGACAAAGCTCAGCTAACCCTCAGGGAGCAGCAGAAGAACCAATGTCCACAAGAAGCTCTGATTAGGTAGAATAGGCCACACAGCAACCTCCTTCCTCCCACCCCTTCGTGGTCATTGTCTGACAGGAGCTGCCCAGGAAGAGTGTAGCCTTGGCTCACATGCTCTGGCGATTCCTAATGATCCCGCCTCTGGAGTTTTCACTTTATTGTGCTCCTTACAGGTGATAGGCCAGTTCTTTCTTGATGGGATTACACTTCAGTGGCTGACACACTACCTTAGGTAATAAGATAATAAAATCAAAAGTCCATGAAAACATTAGCTCAGAATAGGTGTGTGGGTTTTTTTTGTTTGTTTGTTTTGTTTTGTTTTGTTTTGTTTTTGTGTGTGTGTGACAGTGTGGTGGTGGTGTTTTTTTTTGGGAGAAGGTGTGCTAAGAAATGTATTAAAACAAAACCCTTTGTAGAAGCAGGACTTGGTGAGTGTTGGTAACATGCATTATTTGGGTATATCACGTTATTTTTCACCTGTTAAGTGTGGATAATGACACACATCATCTCTACCCGCCTTACAGTTTTTTTGTTTGTTTGTTTGTTTTTAAAGCATATCTCAGAAAGGTGAGAAAAAAATGAGTACCATGTAGAAATGTGAGGGGCAGTACAGTGTAAGGAAAGGGAAGCAGGAAGGGCTGTCCTTTTACTCATAGAGAAAGGAATCCGTTACCAAATTCAGAAAAGTTGCATAGAAAGAAAATCATTTAAAATGCATTAGGGTGCTGGATTTTAAATTTTCTTGTGACTATTCCTATTATAATGCAAATCATCTACCTGGTAGGTGATCTTGGGTTTCCTACTACTAGCTTCTAAAACTTAAAACACATTATATGTATTTATATTTAAAGTAAAAAATATTAACCAGTTATTTTTTATTTCACAGAAAATAAAAAAGGATAATATAAAAAAAGTTAACTGAAACCAAGTTTTTCTTTAGATTAAAGGTTGGTAAACTTTCTCTGTAAAGAGCCAGATAGTAAATATTTTAGTTACTTTATGTTTTTCTTTTTTTTTTTTTTTACAATCCTATAAAGATGCAAAAATTATTCATAGCTCAAAGGCATATAAAAACAGGGCAAACACTGCAAACCCTACTGTAGATTAAGTTCTACTTAAACTTAGATTTTACTTCAACAAAATTTCAGCAATGGGCAGAATCCCAAATTGTATGTTTTATTAAAAAAAAAAAAAATGGACTTTGAATTCTTACTGGTATGGATTTGAATCCTTCTATTCTTTATGGTGCAGTGACTTAGACAAGTTAACTCAGCTTTCTCATATGTAGAATGAGACCAATGCTACTTGGCTGGGTGATTGATTTGGTTTAATGAAATAATTTGTGAAAGGTATTTTGCTCAGTGATTATCACATAATTAGAACCTCAACAAATGTTATTTCCTTTCTTTCCTTCCTTATCTTGCTTGACATTTCCTAGCCTTTTTTTTCTTTCTTATTTTGATTAGTTCTAACACCATTTTATACAGTGTATTTCTATGAAGTTATCTTTGTAGAAACTCTCACTTTGACCTAATTTGAGATAAAATAATTTGTCAACACTTTGTACATACTATTTGCTTTACTTCCTCTACATCAAATCTCTACCCACCAAATTCAGTTATCCTAAATTTATTTTATTAATGCTTTACAACCTATCATTTTAAAAATATTGATATATTCTAGTAGTAAAACTTGCATGAGAATTTTAGAGAATTTAATTCTCATTGAACCTATAAAAATGTAAATATTTCTAATCATAGGCTATACTAGTAGATAAAAATACAAACTGAAAAAGTAAATATATGTAGTGGGGTGAAGATAGATAGATGTTTGTTTTGTTATTTTGTTCCATAGCCTTCTGTGATTGTTTGATTTCTACCTACAGCTCTTTTAAGACCACCAATTATACACCCAATATTGGAGCACCTAATATATAAAGCATATATGAACAGATTTGAAGGGGAAAATAGGAATACATTAAAAATAGACAGGGGCTTCAATAACCCACTTTTGACAATGGATAGATTATTCAGACAGAAAATCAATGGGAAAACATTGGACTTAAACTGCATGTTAAATCTGATAGACCTGATTGGCATACAATACATTCCATCTAACAATAGAATACACATTCTTCTCAGGTGCACATAGAGCAATCTTTAGAATAGATCTTGTTAGGGCACAAGTCTTGGTAAATTGAAGAGGATTGACATCTTGCCAAGCATCTTTTCTAACCACAATGATATGAAACTTGAAATCAGTTTCAAGATGAAAACTATAATATTCATAAATATATGGAGCTTAAACAACATACTCTTGAACAACCAGTATGTCAAAGAAGAAATCAAAAGGGAAGAAATACTCTTAGACAAATGGAAATGAACACAGCATTCCAAAATTTATGTAATGCAGCCAAAGCAGTTCTAAGAGGGAGGTTTATAGCAATACACACCTACATTAAAAACAAAGAGAGATCTCAAATAAAACAATCTAACTTTACACATAGGAAAGGGACAAACCAAGCACAATGTTATTAAAGGGAAGGAAATAATAAATTTCAGAGTGAAAATAAGTGAAATGGAGATTTAAAAGGTAATAGAAAATATCAATGAAACTGAACTGTTATCTTGAAAACAAAATAGACAAACCTTTAGCTAAACTAAGAAAAAAAGAAGATCCAAATATTGATAAATGAAGTCAGGAATAAGAGAAGAGACATTATAACTGATAACACAGATAAGAATCATAAGAAAGTACTATGAACAATTATGTATCGACAAATTAGATAGCCTAGAAGAAATTCCTCGAAAGATACAACCTATCAAGTTTGAATCATAGCCATAGCCGGTTTGGCTCAGTAGATAGAGTGTTGGCTTGTGGACTGAAGGATCCCAGGTTCATTTCTGGTCAAGGGTGTGTGCTTTGGTTGCCGGGGTGTGCAGGGGGCAGCTGATTGATGTTTCTAACTGTCCCTCTCTCTTCCTTTCTGTAAAAAAAAAAGAAAAAAAATCAATAAAATACTTTTTTTTTTTAAAAAAAGATTGAATCATGAAGAAATAAAAAAATCTGAACAGAACAATGACTACTTGGGAGATTTAACCAGTAATAACACACACACACACACACACACACACACACACACACACACACACACACAACCACAACCTCCCAGCAAAGAAAAGTCCTTTCTCAAGGTCCTGGGTGTCATTCCTGTAAGAAACATTGTGTTCCTATCCCTTCAATCTCTGAAGGAGGGTAGGGCCTAAGCACAAATTAACAAACATGGGTAACCTAGCCACTTTGACCAACTTCCCCTAATATCCTCCAGGACTTTTCACTAGCCTGCCCAGCGCTTAAAAACTTCCCCACCTTTGTTTCAGTGGAGTTGAGTTTAATCTATCTCCCCTATTGCAAGGCCTTGAATAAGGTCTTTCTCGTCGTCTTAGCAGGTGCAGTGCAGTGCAGTTTCCTTCCAACAGTGACTGAGAATGAAAATTCTGGAGTCAGACTCTGACTCCATTTTACTACACAAGTCACATAATCTCACTGAGCGTCAATTTGCATGAGTGAGCTGGAGATGATGCTACCTACATGCAGGATTTCTGTGGAGGATGGCATGGGCCAAGGAATATAAAGCTCTTAGCATGCGCTGACGTCTATTAAGTACCTCGTAAAGTTTAATTGAGGTCTTATTGTTTTGGCTAATGACTACATGAAAAGCTTCTTTATGGCTCTTTTTATTTTTAAGTAAACTACTCTAGTGTAATACATATTTCTATTTTGCTAAATTATCAATATGTACATTTCTGGGATATCTACTTTGTAAAGTGAAGCCTATCAACTTAGTTCTTGAAATAAATAAAGATAAATGCATCATAAATAGTGAAAGCAAGCAACCAGTTGCACATATGATCCTGAAGTCAAGTTACTTAGAGCAGAGGGATCAGTTACTTCTGAGACTATGTAGAGAAACAGCATCTGTAGGCGAGAGACAAAACTAAAACACCATGTTCTCAGGCACTAGCAAGCTATGTTACCCAACAAATGAAGAAAACTCTGTGCTGTTTATATTTTGAAGTTCAAAATACCTCCTACTTCAGCTATCCTAAAACCAAAACCTTACAGAAACTAAAAGATACTTTTAATAGATATATTTTAAAATGCAAGTTTTATTTATTTTTATTCTTTTAGATCTATTTGTATTGATTTCAGAGAGGAAAGGAGAAGGAGAGAAACATCAATGATGAGAGAGAATCATTGATCAGCTGCCTCCTGCCTGCCCTAAATTGGGGATCGTGCCCGCAACCCAGGCTTGTGCCCTGACCGGGAATTGAAACTATGACCACCTGGTTCATGGGTTGACGCTCATCCACTAAGCCACGCAGGGCAATCTAAAGTACTGGTTTTATAATATTCTATTGTCATGAAAGGTTATCTCAATCCACAAATTTTAAAAAAGTAGAAACTGCTTTTTTTGGAGGGTGGGGGGAGCATGGTAACAGATAGTTGGAAAGGACTGTATTTTGACTTCCTGTCAAAATAAATAGTCATAACGGTTTCTATTCAGTATATTCTGTGTCTGTAAAACTATGTCTCCCTCCTCTTTCTCACTCCAAAGTAATCTGAGGAAAATTCACCTGAACTGACTTCTGGCTTTTATCAATTTATATTCTGTTTGGAAACCCTACTTGCAATTCCGACTGACTTACAAATTCTGACTGGCTTGCAAAGATTACAGTGACGATATGGATCGGGCTGAATGGCAGAATACTGCATTGACGTTCCATTCTTAAATACAACCTGCTGGTGTGTTTTTTGAGTCATTACCTCTTACAATCAGTTCACTATTTTTATACTTCCTGTTCATGGAAACTCCTATAACATTAGGTTTGTACATGTAGATTGTTTGCTCTGAAACAGTTTTATGTGACAGAGAAGGGGTTACAAGAAAAGGCGGAGCCCCAGTAGCTGCATGAATGCAGGTAAAAATGCACGTTGTGGTTTATGATGTCTAGATGTCCAACTGGAGGGGAGGGAATTTGGGAGCAAAATAAAAAGAATAAACTCTAAGTCAACTCAGAAGCAGGATATGCCTATGATGAAGTAAGGTTTGAAACCAGAAAGTTAGCTGTTATGGTCCTCAGTTGTATCTTTTCTATCCTAAGGCACCATTTGGTGTAATACAAATGTAGGTATAAGACTTCTTAACCTAACAGTTTCTTAAGACTTAATGATAAAGGTTACTTTTTCAGAGGATGAAAGCATGGTTCACTTGTCTTCCAGGTTTATCTTGCAGATTATGGACTTGCCTACAGATATTGTCCCAACGGGAACCACAAGCAGTATCAGGAAAACCCTAGAAAAGGCCATAATGGGACCATGGAGTTTACCAGCTTGGATGCCCACAAGGGAGTAGGTAAGTCTCTTTTTCTCTTTTTTATTTCACAAGAATAATTACAGAATAATAAGACTCCATGAAATGACCTTTACGTAGTCACTTCAAGGACTGAGAGCACTGGTGAGGTATTGTCTGCTAGTGAATATTTGTTTTATAGGGAGAGGAGATACAGACTATGACAAGTGGGGAAAAAGCACAAGGGTTTCAAAGAAGTAAGCTTGATGCTTATTTTTGGCAGGAAATTAGTAGTTTGCATAGATTAAACTTGGAGGTCAGCAACTGAACTTCCATGCTGTAGTGAAGAATGCAGATTTGGTAAAGAATTTTGGTGAAGAATTGTTCCTGCTTTTCATTGTGCCCTTATCAGAGCTTCAGAAGATACCATCTCCAACAAGAAAATCTCTTCTGAAACTATAAAGTGTTAATTTGTGGAAATCTCTCCTAGTCGCCTTTCATATATCTTACTTATTTAAACTCACTTTGATGGTATTGGAAACACATTTGCAGGTAAATTACATACATAGTCCTTTTATTGGATATTGATTGTACTGCCTTGCATTCCAGGGCAGACTTAATTCAACAATTACCTAATTAGTTAAAGTCATAACCTATGTCTTGTATTCATTTACCATTAATTAAACCTTAGCTGTTTATTACACTGCAGTCCAAATCCAATAGCCGGCCCAGAAAGCCATGGAAAAGGAAATAGGAGGTCAATATTGAAAATATATGGTGCAGAGTCCCACTGATGGTTGCTTTGTTCACAATCAATATGGTCAATGCAACTGTACTTTCTTAGTTGCTCTGTCAGCAAGACAAAAAGTCAATTCTAATGTTATGCTAGTAAAAAAAAAAAAAAAGTGATTATTGAAAAACTTAGGCTTTCAAAATTATACTCCTTAAACTTTGTTTATAAAAGTATTTTCAAGTTTGCTAAGCCATACAAAGAATTATAAAACAGCTTGGGAAGAACCACATTGTCACTAAAAGGCAATTAGACATGTGCACTTGTTAATGACTGGTAAACTGTTACCCTAAACTGAGACTTTCTAACGAGTTTTAGTTGGTGCAAACAACTGTATATTATTGCCTTTTCTATTAAAAGGACCATTGGCCATGTAATGTAGAGGGGTTTTGATCATTTTCCAGGGCAATTAAAACCCACCCCAGTTTAAGGTACGCCAGTGCAGAAGTGAGACGTGTGTGGGTTAGATACTGTCTTTCTTTTAGGAAGAACCATAGGTTACATGTTCTGAAATAGAAATTAGCTTTTATACTTTGGATCAGAAGGAAAGAAATCACTATATTACTTTTCAAGGATAGTTTGGTTAGGAAAGTAATGACCGCTCAGAAATGAAGAAATCTTCTGTATTTTTTCACTGTTTACATTATTAACGAATCAGGGAGCATTCAAAAATACAAGTTAGACATGGTTTAAATTAAATTAAGAAATATAAGAATCAAATGCTCATTGATAGTGGGTTCTTGTTCAATTTAAAGTTCTTTTACTCTCAGTGAATTTTCCTCTTTTGCCAGATTCATTGGTGTGAAATAACTTTCAGGAATCTGGGAATGCGTTTTTGATAGTAGTATAACTGGAAATTCATCATACAGATTCTTAAGCATTGGTCTGATTATGTTAATGACTAGAGGCCGAGTGCACAACATTCTTGCACTGGGTGGGGGAGGGGGGGTATCCTCAGTCAGACATGTTTAGCGCTGCTGCAGAGACTCCTGTCACCTCTGCTGCTCTCTCCAGCTGTGAGCCTGGCTTCTGTCTCAGCAAAACTCCGCCTGTGGGAGCACACTGACCACCAGGGGCAGCTCCTGCATTGAGTGTCTGCCCCCTGGTGGTCAGTGCGCAGCACAGCAGCCGGTCTTTCTGCCATTTGATCAATTTGCATATTACCCTTTTATTATATAGGATGATATTAACTTATGGTTGGACCACTTATTTCAACTGGTAGTTTTGATCTTGATACATTGTGTTTTTGGCTATTAAAACAGCTAAGAAACCAGTGTGATATTTGAATGGGAAGAAGAGGTGCTACATGTTAATCTGGACAGTGTTTGGACTGTGGTAATCTAAAATTCCTCTACAGTTATTCCATAGTTTAGGGCATTGCCTTTATTGTGCTATCCTCATAAAATATTTGAACAAATTGTTATTCTGTAGTTCGCTTAAGGTTTTTCCTCCCTCAATAATAATACATGTGATTAGTTGGGTGGATTTCACCATGGTAGGGCTTTGGGGGAGTATATTGAACTGAAAATGATGGTAGAAAGATACTATCTCCCTGGCAAGACTATTCAGAGAAGAGTCTGTATTATATATTTTTGGTATTTGCTGGAAAGTCATATGCTGGAGTGAATATTTACTTTTATAGGTTTTATAGGTTACCTATAAAAATATCTCCTTAATGCATTTAAAATAGAATTTATACTAAACTCCCAGGCATATCTGTATCTAAATATACAGATATACATGCATACCTATTTACATACATACACATATGTTCACACATACATAGCTAACACACACACACACACACACACATACACACACATTTACTGAAGTTTAATATGCAGTTTTAGTCTGCTGTACGAAATAAAGGGTTTTATATCCTCTATGTTTTAATTCATTTCTAATTGGTTTACATTTAGTTTTCCTAAATAAAACATTTCACTTTAGGATTTTATTAGAAATGAAATAATCATTTAGTTATATCTAGGAACCAGAATAAACATGGCCATAAATCCTGTAGGTTAATGCAGAAGGTCAAATTCATAAATATGTATGTGTTTACTTTTGGTACAGCCACTGTGCAGTTTAATCTCAGAAAAATGTTTTCTATAACAGTCCGACTATGAGATCAAATAAATACTCAGAAAGATAATGCAAAGGAAAACGTAAAGAACAGAACAAGCTGTCACTGGGAGATGGAACCTCTAGGTGTCAAAGCATTTGTCCTGTGTCAGGTGTCTGTGTCTGGTCAGGCCCAGGGAATATTCCGGCTTCACTGTGAGACTGATTTGTGAATTAACCATTTAACAGAGATTGTTAACCTGATCAAACTCGCTAATCTCTGTACTTTTTATAGTGATTATTCGTAAAGCACAGCTAACTAATTTTTCTGTGGATTAATTGTGTGTTTTTTTTTATAGTTAAGGAGTTTGTGTAAGGTGTCGATCAGCAGTTTGACCTAAGCATTTTCTAGTTCAACTTTATTTAAAAGCAGGGTAGCTTATATTATTACAAACCAAAGAGATACATACAGCGGGGTGGTTAGATTGACAGATGAATGGATAAACAACTATGTCTGCAACTATCATACATCTATATATCTGTATGTTTTTTAAAAATTGCAGTTACTCTTTCAAACTCAATTCTCTTGAATGACCTAACGGTATTTTCTGAGTGGCTGAAGTGCTTCATTTAGTGTAAAATTAGAGTCATGTATGTTGGGCTTATCTCTTCTATTATCAGTTTTTTTTTTCTTCCTAAAAACTAACATGTATAAACATTGACATATTTTGGGCTCGTTGCCTGATAATTAAAGAGAATTATATCTGTGTCAAATGTACTATTTTAAAATTTGTTACATTCTTAGTAATGTTAAAAAAGCAATATTTGGATCAATGGTGTGATATGGATTTTTGTAGATTTTTCTACTCACTGAGGCATGCAGTCAATACCTAATTTCTCTTGAGATATACTGCGTTTAACATATTGAGCTTTTTTAAATACTTCAGACCTGTGCATTGAGTGTATAATGCCTGTTTTAATTTGACATCATGGATGACCATAAAATATGATATCTAAATTCCATTTTAAGTGGCTGTTTGTTTATGTAATATATTCAGTATCAAGGAAAGATATATTACATACTTTTTTTTTTTTTTTTTGCCAATTGCTAGCGTGTATGAAATCCAAGTCTTGTGTTATTTCTTGCATGGTTTCACTTCACTATAATTTAGCACTCCAACTTACAAAATATATGTGAAATAAACTGAGAATGTGTTTTCATGTTACCAAACTTGGGGAGGTGACATGATATTTATCTTCTTAAACAATAATTCAAAAAAGGAACCCAATTTTCCATTATAGGATGTCAAGGGAAGCCATCAAGTTGTTGATGTGCTCTGTTGGAGCTTTTAGTAATCAAAAAAAAAAAAAATAACTGTTGATTTCTATTTTTAGGTAAATGTATCTGCTGTAAATAGTCTTTGGTTGATGTATCTATCAATAAGAATTAATGAGGACACTATTTCTTCTGCATGCATAACCCAATTCTGACATTTAGATATGACTTTTGAAGTCATGACATAGGACTTGAACTCTTTGGTTGGGTTAAGAATACACATCGACCAAATGCACGATGCCTACAGCTTTGCTCTGTCGAGTAACATGTCCTAAGCCTGCCACTGTAGTGTTTCATAAAAAACTAAGGCTTAGAATTTAAAAGGTACATACAAAAATAGGGATTTAATATTTTCTTTGCATTGTCGCATATTGCATTCTTTCTTCCCAATGTCATTCTTTTTGAAATTGCAAACATTTGTGGCCACCATAACAGTTTCCAGCTTGTTATATATATGAATTTACGAAATCCTGAATAACAGAAGTTACTAGTTAGAAACATAAAATTAAAGTTTAGATTTGTTTTGCAGATAGTCACCTTCCCCTTGCCCAGATGAGCATCTTATTCACATGCATTCTGCATTCCTATTGTCATTTCTGAGCATATAAATGAGTATTTGGGGCATTTAAACCCCGTTTGCTTGAGGCAAAAGTTTTCAAGTTCACTTTATTATTTCCTACTAAACTTGTTTTTCTTCACACTTCATAATGGTACTCTCTGTAAGAAATAAAACTAAACAGAAAACCCTTTAGGCAAATAATCAGATTCATTTTGGGATTAACACTTGCACTTTTCTTGTTCTCTCAATTCCTCTTTCATTCCATTGGATGAATTGGGCCCAGATGATTTCACTCCAGTTTGTTTTTAGAATAAGGCCCAGCTCTCTAAGGTAACTTCTCTGTTCATGTACCATCTTGGAAGGACCATTTAACACTTTATGAATTAATGTTTTAACTAGACATAATTCTTCTTTAGAATGAAGTAGTTTGAAAGAAATAGTATCCTGAAAGGGTAGTTGTATGAAAAATTTTTGTGCTACAGCTCAGAACTCAGGATTTGCTGCTGGTTTATTTCTTGTCCAAAGAACTGTCTTTGTCTCTGTGTATCTTTTGGTGTGTTAAATTAAAATGCCTACTTCAAGTAAGTCCCCAACTATAGAAGGAGTATATGTAATGTTGTTTGAATGATGTTAAAACTAACATTGGAAGCAAAATAATTATTAGATTGAGTATGGGCTTTGGATTCTGAAAGAAGGATTTCAGTACAGAGATATGTCAAATATTGCTCTGTGATACTGAGCAAGTTATTTAACCTCCCTAAGCCTCTGTTTTCTTACTTGCCAACAGGGTTAATAATACCTTCCTTATATTGTTAAGATGAGTAAATGAGGTAATATCAAAGCAGTCAGAGTGTCTGGCACTGTAGCAGCTTCATAAATCACATCACTTGTATTTATTTTAAGGACACATTTCAGTGTCACCTGTTCCTGTCGTAAGCTTTCTAATGAAACAGAATTCAAGTTCCTCCCTGTGCCTTACTTTTCAGTCATTGTTCCTCTAGGCCAGTGGTCGGCACACTCATTAGTCAGCAGAGCCAAATATCAACAGTACAACGACTGACATTTCTTTTGAGAGCCAAATTTTTTAAACAAACTTCTTCTAACGCCACTTCTTCAAAATAGACTCACCCAGACCATGGTATTTGTGGAAGAGCTAAACCCAAGGGGCCAAAGAGACGCATGTGGCTCGCGAACCACAGTTTGCCAACCACAACTGTAGGCAATACTTTATAATTTAGAAAGGTTGAGCCATTGAGAACACCACAGGCTTTTCACAAAAAGAGTCACGTACATTGCTTCATATTAATAAGCTAAATGAAAGTTAGATGCGAAATTATATTTGGGGAAACTAACAAGAGAGTGTAGAAGAAAGATATTATTAACCAAATTTTGTTACATTCCAAGAGCACGATAGGTAATGGATGTTTTTAGGAAGTCTATGTGAAAATATACAGTTAATGATTATATTATAAATATAACTGAAGAGCTCCATATGTTACAGTAAATTATATAGAAATACAAATTATACAGAAACAAAAGAATCCATAATATATTTTAACTTTCAAATTAAATATTTTTATACTTAGACATTAATAGTTCTCTTCAAACATAATCAATTCTTGTTTTTATTTTCAGCATTTTACTTAATTCTTTTGAAATACAAAGGAAATAATAGGATATATGTAGTAACTATTAAAACATTTATTCAGTAATATTTGGCATGTCATTTATTGTCTGATATATTTTAAAATCAATTAGATATATATGATCAATTGATTGTGTTAGTTGCACACATATTGACATATCATCTAAAATATTTATTTTTAATTAAATTAACAGATATTAAAATTACTTTTCTGTGTACAGTAGATGGAAAGAAGACCTAATTGTTGGTAGAAACTTAGCATTTAATTTCACTGAAACACATCAGTTTTCCCAATTTATTTCTCTGGGAGGGAATTTCAGGGAGGACATGTACTTATAAACATTTTTAATATTTCATCTCATTCTTTAATGGTGGGAAAGAGAAACTATAGGATGTTGTTAAACATTACATTTATTTCCATAGAACTGAATGGAAACACTGGTAAAACACCTACCTAACCATTTTTATTGTATAATATCACAACAAAAAAAGTAAAACATTAAAAAATGTGATGATATATTTTATTTAGGTAAGGCCAAACTGTAGTAGTGAAGTAAAGTTAACTCTTCTTAAAGGGCTATTTCCAATGAGACCAGTTTATGAAAGATTGGCTTCAGAAATCTAAATGACTTGTCGTTACTGCTGCTTCGGATCAATTAATCCCTCAGTCAGAGGGCGGGAGAAAGTGACTGGAAACTTCATTCCATTTTAATTCTTGATTGTTTTTCCTCAGAGGCCTGCTTGTGTATAGCCTGTGTCCTCCAAACAGGTGCCAGAATATAATTTTTCAAAAATTAGAGGACGTGGATTTTTTAAGTGGTGGTAATCGGGAATTGCAATAATGGAAAAAGGGACGTGTGAACACATCTGTAAAAATGGAGCCATTCCATTATTAATGGGAGATTTATTGCTGAAGAAATCAGTACAAAACTGTGTGGTAGAGGCCGTGTTTTTATTTTAATACGAGAGCCAGGACTCGCATTAGGACATTGTTGAAGCTCGTGCAGAAAGCAAATGGCACCCAGGGGATTGCAGCATTCTGCTAGACTGAAGGGCCTTTAATGGTCCCAGTCTCTAATAGCAGTTAAGATGGAGTGCGTGTGAGAGCTAATCTTGTCTTCTGCTTTTATAAAAACTTAGGTATAGTTACCAAAAGTAGCCGTGCTGTGCTAGCATTATATTGTTCTTAGCATTATAACTTTTAAAACTAAAAACTAAGTTGACCGAGCGATTTTTTTTTTTTTTTTTTTTTGGAGTTTATTTCATGAAAGATAAAATAGAATACCTGTTTACAGAAAATTAGAACAGCCGCAAATTGCACTCAGGAGAGTGTCTATCCCTGCACAGGTGAGCATGCACGTAGTGGCAGAAATGTAAATACCAACTTGTCGTTTTGTAGCAGGTTAGAATGGTTAGAAATAGTTTATTTTGTAAGATTTCATTAATATTTTCATCATTATTTCAGTAAAAAAATTTTTATATATGACATGATTCTTAGGTTTCGTTGTCCATCTCTTTAAATCAGGCACTTTTTAAAATGTAAAGTTATGATGGAATTAATCTACAGCATTTAGTAGTTCGATATAAACGATATTTTGTGTGGCCTAACCATGTTCTTTTACTACATTTTATATAAAAAGGCTGAAAGCTTCTGTTTGGCTTTAAAATTGACTTCCGGCCACTTCCACCATGCACACCATTGCCTTATCTTTCTATTTTCTACTCAGGATATTTGACCCAGAATCTTAGCGTAGCTCCGCTTAAATCTAAAACGAATATTTGTGAAATTTTTAGAACCGTGTACCCAAAACAGAAGGCATATGTATCCTCCACTTTCACTAAATGGGAAATCTTAAAGACAGCCCTGGTTTTCCATCCTGCACACTAGATGGCAGTTTTGTCATATTCTTCCAACTCCGAACGCTGCTCGCATGAGGGGAGCGGAAAAGGCCATCAGTGTTTAGTCTGCACTCAAAGGGTCTCTGCATGACCAATGCAGACCCCATGGACTTCCTGGAACATGTGTTAGCAATTTAGCTGCAGACATTTATTTCTTTGTTTTACTGCTTGGCTCTTTGAGAAAGTGTTGGTGCCAGGTTATGGGTTGTCTGGATCATGTCAGGCCATGGAGATCAAGTTCATGTGACAGGCCAGACTGAGGAAGGATGAAGTTGGAGGAGGTGAGGAAACTGACCCTCACTTTCAACAGCCACAAGTCACTGCCTGTCTGCGGGCTGGAGCCAAGCGCCTCGGCGGCGTTTTAAGTTCTACTCCAGCTGAACAAACAAAACACGTTGCCCGTTTGGCTTTTTCATATTTCATCGGGAGTAGTGAAATCAGCGGCTTCTCCGTCTCTCAAAACCTGTGCTTATCCCTCGTCTCTCTCTCTCTCGACACCGACTGCTCTAGCCCTGTCCAGACGGAGTGACCTTGAGATCCTGGGCTACTGCCTGCTGCGGTGGACCTGCGGGAAGCTGCCCTGGGAGCGGAGCCTGCAGGACCCGGCGGCTGTGCAGGCTGCAAAAACAAAGTAAAGGTTTTCACGTCTCCCATCCTGTGCGGCAGCAGGTCTGCAGGGACCCACTGGGGGAGTTAGTGTCCCATTCGCCCAACATGATCACTAAAGCACATTTCTTAAATTTGAAAAATATTATATGAAAAACCGAGCAGCTGACAGACCTCAAATCCATTAGGATGACGCCTATGAAATCACATGTACGGGAGTGGTAATACAGAATGCAAAGCGAGGTAGTAGTTCCTTTACATGGTGTTTTCCAAAGCTTAGATTCTGGGTGGTGGTGTTTTCAAGGAAGAGGGTTTTCAAATTAGCATTGTGCACGTATATGCAGCCAGCCCTAGCTGGGTGTGACTGATATTAATAGAGAGACAGTCACATTGGGCAGATACGGCCTATATTTTTCAAGGGAGAGGAACCTACCTCTTTCTTAATCTTGTGTCTTGGAGGGAGTATGTTTTGTTTCTGAAAGAAGAAACTATTTTTACAGGAGGCATTTATATAAAAGGTAATCCTGCAGCCACATAAACATTTTTAATATTTCACATTCAGTTTTCCTCAGCTAGAATCTGTTAGCATGAAAATTAGGTCAGACCGAGAAGAGAGTGTGTTGCTATTTTACTATTTTCTCACTTATCAAGCCTAAGAAAAAGTCAATTGTATGTAGCACAGACTAGCCATTTTTTTAATTATTATATACCAAGATATGCCCAACAGTCATTATCCACAGATAGTAGTATATCAGCATCGGGAAAGGTAGCAAGGCAGCTATTTTCTCAGGAGGGCATGTTACAACAGAAGTTTACAAAAGAGATAGCTGATTCACGGAAATCAACTTTCAGATTCAGTGTGGCACTGGTTCTTAAGAGAGACAAAGGGTAGCCTGCAGATGCAGAATAATACAGATTATTGCAAATATGGATGTATTGTCTACTATAAGAAATGTTTCTCCACTTGGAATCTTGATCACTCTAGTCCCTCACCCAAAATGAACACATTTATATAAGTCAATATTAGTTATCACTACAGTGAGCAATGTATCCGTATTAACCCCCATGTAACTGACATTTTTCAGTCTATGGGTCAAGTCAAAACTCAGTAATGGGTATAAATAATAAACAGTCCTGGCAATTTTTCACCTCAGTTTGCTGAGTTTGAATATTGTACTTTATTTCAAAGATTAGCAATTTACTTCTAATGACTATATGTTTTTCTCATATTAAAACTTTCTGATGATTTTAGTCTGTTATCAATCTGCCTACATAGATGCAGTCATTATAGATATCTTTAATGAATGTGCCTATATATGTATATTCAAATATAATAATAGGGGATTATATAAAATAATAAATACAATGCCAATAAATATAAACTTGATTTACATTTGGGGATCCTTACATATATTAATATCTTCACTTTGATTTATTAGTAAAACCTTTAGATCAGTAAAGCTAATATATTATGAGATGTATAATTAAGGTAAACTGTAGACATTTTCACACATCTTATTGTGTATAATACATAGTCATAATTTATTCCACTTGCTGAGGAGGCATAACACTGAATTTTCCATAAGGGCATACTTGCATATTTAACCAAACTACCATATCTCCCTTATGCCTTTTATTTTCCTGACATAGGGTGGTATCGGTGCATTTATTATTGCAATTCTGCCTGTGTCCGAATTTATGAATCACACATCCATATCAGTAATTTTCATTGAATGTTTATATTGTTGTGGCTGAAGCAACTTAAGAGAATTGTACTTGTTCAGTCTAAAAGATTGGAAATGGTTAGAATAATAGTTGTTTTTGTTTATTTGTTTTTGGATATTTTTTGTTAATCTGTTTAACCATAGAATAGCATGGAACACTGCCCAATAGAGAACTCTATACATAAGTAATTAAATAATTTGCCTCTCCCCAATAATAAGTTCTTGAAGAAAAATATCCTTAAAATCCACATGCATTTTTCTTCTACAATATGTATTTTTCTTGTTAAGAAAAATATGACAGACATTGCTACTTCTACCTTTTTACACGTATAAACTTTGAATTAAGTCCTACATTGTTTAGTTTCTAGGGGATTGATATAAGATTGCTCAATGAGAATTGGGAGATCTTCCCCACCTCCACTTTCCCTCTTATTTATTACTGGTGGTAAAAAAAAAAAAAAAGAAAAAAAAAAAAAGGTACTAAAGTCAAGTATGGGTGACTCAACAAGGCAGAATTTGGGTTTTGTCTGCTAATCAAAACAGTGGATCACCGAATGGGAATTGGAAACAGGTTCATTGTGTGTTACTCTTTTGTTTCAGTGGGTCACAGGATCCTAAACAAATTCATTTGTGTGTTACTCTTTTGTTTCAGCCTGTTGGATGAGCTCCCTGAGTCTGTGCTTAAATGGGCCCCTTCTGGAAGCAGTTGCTGTAAGTAAATGATAACTTCTGCCTCCTCCCGTAGGCTTGACAGATCACCACATTTGTCACTTCTGTTTTACAACTTTTTAGTCCACCCGCTCCCATTCCTCAGGGCGGGGAGGAAACTCTCCGGGGTTACAGATAGGTTGCTGGAGCAGAGACTGTTAGATCCCTCTGACATTAGAACAGGAGAACACCGCACCAAAGTGTTTAGGCTGCTTTCCAGGCTCTGCCGACTGAGTTTTTTGTTTGTTTGTTTTGTTTTGTTTTGTTTTTTGTTTTTGTTTTTTATATACATATCTTATGGGAATCATGCCCAGGTTTAATACACAGCTTCATCTTGACTTCCTATTTTAGTTCCTCTATATATTGTTGAAAGAAGATAAAGTTGATCTATGAAAAAACGACTTTAAATCAGTAATTAAAAAAAAATTATTAAAACCTTGAATGTTGTTAGACCCTGGGTTACACTCTGGCTGAACAGCCAGCAACAAAATTTTGGATTGGCAAAAGCATGTGGTACTGGAATTTGGAGATAATATTTCATCAAATCATTTTCCCTTCCAAATTAGTCTAGACCATTTTGGGAGCTCTTTAATTTGACCTCAGTAGTAGTAAAAATAATAAGTCGATACAGAGTCACAAAAGTGCCTGCCATTTGCAATACAAGTGAGGCACCAATTTAAGCAAGTGGGTTACATTGTCTTATAGAACCTTTGGCTGTCAGGCTTGCTTTTTCTCCGAGATAGATAAGCAGAGTGAATCTTGTTCTCTGTTTATATGGGGCAGTCTCAAAGTTAGCTTTTACCTAACTTATGAAAGTGAATATGCACACTGACTCTCTAGCTACGGTCAGTGTCAATTTCCATCGGAGGGCTTAAAAGCTAAATCATCTTAGACTTACTGACATAGCCCTTCTTTGACAAGAGACAAAGTTTTCATTTTCATAGGAAACCAAAGAGGAACAAACCAGACCTGCTCTGCCACCGCTATTTCCCAAGTCCATACGTCTGCCATCCTGCCTTCTGCCCTCCCTTTGCTACTGAAGGATTCCTCATTTAGGGGGTGGACTTGAAAGATGAAAGTGTTTTGTTTTTGTAATTGCACTGAGCAACTTGGTCCAAATGCCAATATTCATTTTTGGCTAATACTTTAATATATATAATTGATTTCAGAAAGGAAGGAAGAAAGAGAAAGAGAGAGATAAAAACATCAATGATGAGAATCATTGATTGGCTGCCTTCTGCACACCCCCTACTAGGGATCGAGCTCACAACCTGGGCATGTGCCCTGACTGGGAATTGAACAGTGACCTCCTGGTTCATAGGTGGACGCTCAACCTCTGAGCCACACCAGCTGTGCTCGACTAATATTCTTATTGACATTTTCACAGGTCATACAGTTTGTGTTTCACTTAGCAAAAAAAAAAAAGAGCTGGGAGATTTCCATAAAAAAATGTTTAATTGTACACCTCGTATATCTCCTTTACCTTTGCTGTCCCTCCTGCACAAAAGGTCAGTGTGCAGTTTCAGGCCAGAAAAGAGCGCCCAGATGCCCTGGGTTGTGTAAGAGAACCTTCCATGACACTTCCATTGCTAAGGTCCGGTTAGAGGAAGAGGAGAGTGGAACTCATGGGGGCAGTGCCAGGCTCCTCTCTTTCAGCATCTGAGTCTATAGTACTATTTCATAAAATGCAGATTTCTGTTTCTAAAGAACAACACGTTGAGCCATTAATATTCATTGAAGGTCTCTTAAGTTAGTTGATTATGCTTAGGAGAATGGGTATTCTAAGCAGGGCAATTAAACTGATTTACAAAAGGTTCATTACCGAGACATTTTACAAAATAAAACAGCCAAGAAGTTTGCAGCATGCATGCCTAACTCAGTGTAATAATAAGTAGTTACAAAAGTTTCTGTCTCTTGAAATGATAGTCAGTAATGATACTTAATATTTTGCTAGCTTAAAAAGCAGATGATTCAAGGATATCATAATTTCATACTACTCAAAGTATTTTGTTTTATAGCTCTGGAAATATGCTAGTAAATTAGAAAGTGTACTTAATATAATAAATCCAGATCTTGAAAGGCTAACATTTAAACCAGTACTACATCACAGAAGTCTGAGCTCCAGGATTATAATCATGCATTTGTAACAGAGGCGGGTCTTTGCTTTTTCTCCCTCTCCGACCTCACTGGTACCTAGTGTTTTTCAAACCCCAGACCTGTGAAGGCTTTGCAGAACAGCTGCTCCAGCCAGTGGAATGCCAGGAGTCTTCCTTCCATTGTCTTCTAACGGCCATCGGTGAAAAGTGTTCCCAGCATATCCAGCTCTGCTCTCTCCATTTGGGATACTTTGGTTAATAGAATTGTAAGATAGACCATACACACTTGCCAATCTTGAAGGGCGCAAAGAACCACAGAATATTTATATTAAAATAGCAGTGAATGTAATTTAATCTTTTTCCTCCTTGATCATCCCTCCAGGAATTGGACGCCCCCAGAGGGCTCCCACAAGCCTTAGTTATAAATATGATGGAACCCCTGCACTTGCCAGTTAATAGAAATCTGGCTGATGGAATGCTAGATAACAGATTTCATATACATTAGAGGGGGGGAAGGTAAAGTAGGTTGCATAATTGCCACAGTGTCCAAACAAATAAACACATGAGCCTGACGTCCCTGGAGAATGGCTGTGGACAGTTTGGTGTGTAATGGTCAGTCCCTGACTTTCATCTAGCAAAACAGATGATGGCTGTGTCTTTTGGGATTTTTCCCTGTGGGCAGTGAAGCCCCGTTTCTCTGTCTTTCCCAGACCAGATTGAACAGAGGTAGGGCTGGAGGGAGGGGAAGAGAAGGCTGGAAGTCACTCCTGCCAACCCGCCACACTTCCCAGATTCCTTCACTGTGGATGTGAACGGCCTCGCGGTAAAGTGAGAAGTACTTGAGTCTGGGTCAGTGATACGTCTTTGAAGGGGAAAGGCTTGTGAAGACTAGTCTGTGAACTAGTCTAAACCTCCAAACGTCACCACAAACGAACACATGCCCCTTTTTAAACAGTGTATGGTCTTATCCTCGTACATAGATTGTAGATTGAAGCTTCATGAAACAAAAATGCAAAAACCACATTTGTTTTACGGCTCTGCTATGTTTATAACTTTTGGTTACTGATTCTATTTGTTTTTAAAGATTTGTAGTTCATATATATATATATATATATATATATATTTTTATTTTTTTTTATTTTTATTTTTTTTTATTTTTTTTATTTTTTTTTGTCGGGGGGAGAGTTACCTTATAGTCCCAAGCAGGAGATGACAGTAGAGAAAAAAATAAAAGGTAGCAACTCCTCATTCTTCTGCACTAAATCAGGAAGGCTGTGATGGGTATGTATTGGGCTAGCCAGGTATGGAGGTTTGGTGAAGTCTGCAGTCAGTCACGGCTGAACACATACAATTCAAGGTCATTTCTAAATAAACTGCTATAATCTGAAAATCAAAGCCTTAATTAAAATTTGGAATTATTTTTTTCCCTTTGAAGCAGTTGAGAACTGCTGCTCTAGAGCTGTAGACCATTGGAAAACACAGATATTTACATTACGATTCTTTAACGGTAGCAAAATTACAGTTATGAAGTAGCAAGGAAAGTAATGTTATGGTTGGGGGTCACCACAACATGAGGAACTGTATTAAAGGGTCGTGACATTAGAAAGGTTGAGAACCACTGATTTGAAGTAAAGAGGTTTATAGTAAGTACCAATTGTTTTTAACTGATTTTTTAAAACCTCAACATAAAATAAAAGCATCTATCATGTTACTAAGGTAGTTCTTAGAACTTGTAACCCATAAATCAAAATCACTATAATATAAAAAGTTTGCTTTCTTTAGATAAGATTAGTGATTTAATAAATATAGGGTGTTCCTCCCCCTCCCTCCGAAATGTAAACACAAACTTCGAATAATTGTAAAGACAGTATTTATTAAAATACATTTCATTTTTAAAATTGAGCAATAAGTTGTTAGAGTGTATATATTTTAGTGGGGGGGACACCCTGTATATACAAAAATATGTAAAAAAAAAACAATGTTCCTCTCATCTTGTCAATCTATAGGTAACTATGTTTCAGTCATTTTTGGATATCATTTAAAAAGTGCTTTTCATTGAATTGTTTATTCTTAGTTTCTTTAGGATGTGTGTGTGTGTGTAAGAGAGAAAAATGATTTTGAAGATACTAGTGTCTTGACATTCCTTTGCCGATTATGAATGACATGTAAAAAATTTAATACTTCACAGATGAAATAGCCCAGTATTTGGTATGTGCTCATAATTTAGCATATGATGAAAAGCCAGACTATCAAATGCTCAAGAAAATTCTGAACCCAGGAGGAATACCTTTAGGACCATTGGATTTTTCCACTAAAGGAGAGTGTGTAAATGTGCGTACTCCAGACCATCAAAAAGTAAGTGTCATAGTCCCTGGGATTTTATGATTGCCTCCTGTGAAGCTTGCTTCCAAGTGAGATTGTTTTAGGTTTCAAATGAGTTTGACAACTCAGTTTCTTATTTATTATATTTAATTCCTATTTCCCCTAACTCAGCTCCAAGAATTTGGTTGAAAGTTCGACATATTGTTTCTTGCAGAAAAATAGTAGGATTTGTGGTCTGTTGTGTACTATTAAAGCAGTAAAACGGTCACTGTTGTCATAGAGATGCAACTAGGTTAAGTCTAATCTGACTTTATTTATAAGAACCTTTATTTGCTGCTTTTCTTCAGATTTTCTTTAGTTATTTCCCTCTGTTTTTTGCAGACCAAATTGGCCATAATTTGATGGTGATAATAATATTCTTAGACTTAAGCAGATTATTTGTATGTGCTGATATTTCAATTTATAGAAGCAATTCTTTTTTTTTAAGTCAATTTTAAAAAGTCGTATCCCCTCCTTTATTCTGCTGTTTTCTGAGTCCCTCGTCCAAATTTAAAAAAAATAAGAAGAATTAGAACTTGCAAAAGGATTAAATTTGAAACAATGCAAAAGAGTTAGGACAAATTATTTTTTAAGAGGGTGGGGAAACCTGAGACTGCAGTCAGCAACATGACTGGACAGGTTACTAAATGGCCATTTCTCCCTTGCCACTATCCACATGCAAAAAATAGAAGGGCTTTTTCTCCCCTCATGCGTGTATAATAAGGTAGGGTCAGGATGCCATTCATTTTTAGTGTTTCTTATGAACTTTGGATCATCACACGTGTTCATGAGCCAAGAATGCAGGATGCAAACTAACATGACGGATAGGCTGCTGGATGAACGGTGAGTCAAGTATCTGAGCACAGATGGTTCTGATTTGCTGAATTTTGTAGCTGCTGCAACTGAAGACATAAAATATCCTTCTAGTCATAAATTAGCTCTTTGGAAGCAAAACCTTGACACCAGAGCTTTACAACCTTCAATTAGTAGGGAAAGAAGTATTTGAATGACTGTGGTATTGACATCTGTAGGCCTGCATAGTAATCATTCCTAATAGAAGAGAATATCTGTTTGAGGAGGTTTTGCATGGCTAATTAACTACCAGTGAGAATATGTAATTTTTTCATGATCTCCTGATTGTCACCTTTCTCTCATGATACAATTACATTTTATTGTAGCAAGTGCCTCACAAACCAATTGTCAGCACTATTTACTTATTGCAGAAGGCAGAACAAAAGTTCATGTTTAATAAAAAGCCACTGGATTTTGATCTTGGTAATTACGGAGACTTATTTCAACAGTTTTATTGACTTTTGTGTTTTAACACTTTTGCAACAAAACAAAGAGCATTTCCTTGACATAGTATTTCCCTTGCAATAATGGTCACCATTTAGTCTACACTAAGTAATGTTTTTCCCTTTTTTGTAGTTTTTTAGTTTCACGAACTTAATTGAAATATAAAAAAAGCCATTTTAAAAACAGATAGCTATATCCTCTGATATAAAAATTTAATTATTCACCAGAATTTTGTTTCATCAAATTCTAAGGATGTTCTGAAACCATTTTAACATGCATAAACATAAAACAGTTTTTCCAATGAGCCTCAAATCAAAAATGATTTACTCTTTATTTTATAATATATTTTTATTGATTTCAGAAAGGGATAGAGAGATAGAAACATCAGTATTGAGAGTGAATCACTGATCTGCTGCCTCTTGCATGCCCCTACTAGGGATTGAGCCCGCAACCTGAGAATGTGCTCTGATCAGGAATTGAATCAGGATCTCCTAGTTCATAGGCTGAAGCTCAACCACTGAGTCACCCCAACCCAGCTACTCTTTTCTTTTGATGAGAGCATTTTGTAAAAAGAAAACTTTAAGAATGAGGCAGGGGTGGGGGTCAGTGGGTAGGGAGTGATTAACTTACATGCATAGCCTTTGAACACAGACAATAGAATGTGAAGACCTGGGAGCTGAGGGCTGGAAGGGGTCATTGGGAAAAACAAACAAAGAGACATCTGTAAGACTTTGAACAATGAGGATAAATATTAAAAATAACATTCTTAACACCTTACCTTCTGTTAACAATATGATCAACCTCATTATAAAGTATGATGATTTGGGGATATATTTCACAGTATGTCAATATTTATTGGATAATGACTTTATTTCGCTAACATTTTAAGTATACAAATATATTTAGTTATAGTATAAAATATAGATTCACTATATGTGGCTAAACCTTAATTTTTATTTTTAAAACTTACAGATTTTGTGATGCTTAAAAAACGAAACTTGAAAATGTTCAAAAGCCAAGTATGACAATACAAACTGTTCTATACTTCACCCCTTTGCCCGATACAGCATAAGATAGTTTCTGTAACTGATTGTTTCCATAACAAGTGTAATTTTAAGTCCAAAGTGAGTATTAATGAATGGCCCCAGATTTCTTTCTTTAGTCATTAAAATTTCCTTAAAAATATTACTTAATAACCTACACATGGGTCACTTAGTTATGTAACAAATTAATGAATGAACTTTGGACTTGTACTTTTTAAAGATACTTAAAAATAAGCCAATGGACCAAAAAATGGGTACTATTCTATGAATAAAATGTTTCTATCATTCAGTGTTCAAAGGAAAGATATGTTTAATTTTTTAAAGTGTTATTTCCCTCACTATAAATTGCTGTTCCTTTTCCATTTAGAATTCTTAAAAATATGTTTTGGTTAGCTATTAGAAAATAGCACATCACCATATGAACCTCAGCAAACTTTTTACCAAAAAAAAAAAAAAATGAGGTATTTTTTTTTCAACACTAGGTTTTTACTAGATGTCATAAACTGTTCCCTATAAAGTGAGCCTTCTTCCCAAAGTCCTCAAATGCTGTTACTGAAGTTAAAGTGGGAATGAATTTATGTCAAGATAGTAGAGACGTTGATATTTTTTCCTGAAAAGCAAATCTTTGGGGGTATTTGCCTCAATCAAAATGATGGTGTGCGTAGCTGAAATCACCCGCTAGCCGTGCTGACGGCTCCTGAGGTAGCACTGACAAATTAGAAGAATCTATCATCAGGCCTACACCAGTCTATTTATGCCATCCACTGGGATTTAATGTCCAAAACTCACTGAAGGAAACCATATTTCAGTAAGAATGCTTACTGAGGTGAGCTAAAGCTCTAGAATTCCCAGATGAGAAGGCTAAAGCCAAATTGAAAAACCAGCGTTATTGAAGTCCCAATTCAGCCCTTGCATAAGCGGTTTCTTCAGGAGCCAGTGTAGTGGATCCTTTTATCAGTTTGCCAGTAGCTCCTTCCTTAGGAGGATACCTGAATCCATAGTTTCATAGTGTAGACACCCTGGGATCAGGAGCCACCCATTCTTCCTCAGTGCTTCCCCTACCCAGAGGAGTAGCTGCAGGTTCGTGCTAAAATGTTCAAGCTAATCAGATTTCAGTAAAAGTCTGTTCCCACATTCACCCGAAATTGGAGGTTCCTACAGCAGAGCTAGGAGTGACTTATTATTACTGTGGTAATTTTTGCACCTAGTTTAAATGTCTACAAAATTCTTTCTTGAGCTTTAATTCTCAAAATAATTATATTAAACCTCATGTTTATTTTCTGTATGTGAGAAGAACAAAATATAAATTCTCCATTATAAACACATTTTTTGGTATATGAAATTTTAAGGGTCCCAAAGTATTCCTGATTCTGTAGCATAGTGAGAAGTACTAGTGGAAATTTAAGTAAAAAGTACCTTGTTTGAATAGCTACTTTCTCAAAATGACACACATTTGGATAGCATCCCTTTAGATCACGTGGGATGCCGAGTGTTTTCTGTATTTTTATAACTTAGAGAAAAATGTTTACTTAATCTACTTCATTCTTGCCATTTTAAAACTTTCCCTAGAAATAGAACTTTGGCATAAAGTGGGTATCATCTTGTTTAGTAGGTAGAGGTGTCCCATGGCGGCACAGCCTAACCATCCGACAACAGATCCAGCCTCACGGAGAATTGAATCTTAGACTAAATCTCTGCACAGGCAGAGGCTCCCAGAACAACTGTCAGACCTACCGTGCCTCGCATACAGGAAGCACTAAAAAAACTCAATATTTCAACTGATCCTTTATGCCATAGAACACATTTTCCTGATGTTTGGCAAGCCAGTGCTTTATTAGGATAAAACCGCACAGCAGCCTCGGGAAGCTCCTTGTTTCACACTGGTGGCATGATGAGCGTTTATTACCAAGATGCAGGAGTGGCTCAGGAGGGGGATACACATTTCCTCAGTAGTGTGGGAGATGGGAGTGTTGGAAATAAAGAACCCCTAAGTGATTAGGAAGCAATTTCCACTTTCAGGTTACTGGCAGGCAGTGGCTGCTTTCCTTTGAGAAGCTGGGCTCTCTGAGCGGAGGGGCAAATAAAGAATGATGTTGTGCCCTGGCCCGTTGCTCAGTGGTTAGCGTGTCATCCCTCTGACGGAAAGGTCATGGGTTTGATTCTGGTCAAGGGCACCTATCTCAGTAGCAGGCTCAATCCCCTATCAATGTGTCTCTCTCACATCAATGTTTCTGTCTCTGTGTCTCTCCCTCCCTTCCACTCTCTCTAAAAATCAATGGGAAAAAAATGCCCTCAGGTGAGGATTAACCAAAAAGAATGATGATGTGACACCTTAGACCTAGCCACAAAACACCAGCATATTTTAAAGGGAAGGAGTGAGCACACTTGGCAATAGAAGCTAAAAATTGAGGCTACAAATGAAGGCTCTGCTTGCCCAGCCAGTGTAATTCATTCTCTGTTTTGGCACTGGCTACTCCGTTATTTCCCCTCGCACTGTTCCTGTCTTCTGCCCCCGGCTTAACCCATGGAGAAAAGATGGCTGCGCCTTCAGCTGCTATTAACAGGAAGCTGCCGAACCAATACTTCACATGAGGATCTTCACTGCGGCTTTCCATCTCCCAGCCGTACTGAGGGATCTGCGCTTCTATTTCCCTATCTCCTTCAGGGTTATGAAGAGTCAGTCATCCCCCAGATAACGCCAGAGTGTGAAAAAGAAATCTCAGAAGCAAGTTTGTTGTAGAACTTAACCTCTGCTCCTGGTACACAGGCGTAGATGACATGAACTGTTATCCACCTGCTTAAAGGTTAAATTACCTGTGTAAAAAAGTAGGCAACATCCTACGCTCCTCTCACACATTCACATTAATTAGGCTCCCTTCAGTGATAGAAAAGGAAGATTCTAATTAGGAGTTTAAACTAAAAAGATATTCTGGATCCATTCCCAGCAAAGGTTAATAATGAATTCATGTGCTGTTTTAAAATGTGACAGTTTTCTGTAAAAAAAAATGCTGTTTTCAATAAGCAAGTATTCTGCAGAGGTAATTTCCAAAGAGTGCACAACAGAGGCACTGATTTTAATTGGTCTTGTCCTCCTGATGAGAAAGGGGCAGGATCTGGCCAACTACTCTTATTTTTTTCTATAACGTCCATTTGTTGGTTTCCTCTCCATTTCTTCCTTTTTTTTTCTTCCAAATCTTGGCAAGATTGGAATTTTCAAGAATCTGGATAGAAATGCATTTTCTTAGGTGTCAAGTTTTCATTACCTATTATTACTCTAAATCAACAGGTTCATTCGCAAAAGGCTGCAACAAAGCAAGTCAGTCAGATGCAAACCAGGTTCATGGAAAAAAGTGTCCGCAGTGAGGGCAGTGCTGAGCCCTCTGCCACAGGGAGAGAAGTTCAGAAAGAGGAGAAGCGGACTGGATCGCGTAACAAAGAAGCCGCGCAGGTGAGAGGTGTTTTTGATTCTTTCTCCTTATGGCACACCTTCACTATGATTTCATAACTAAAGTGTTCCATCAGAATATGCCCTTTGGGAGTAAAGATGTCTTACTTTCTTCTGGGGGCCAAGGTTGTCTAGTTTTGTTAAATGAGAAGGGACAGTCAATGTCCTATCCAGCAGAACGCAAAACAGCCAACACCAGTTATCAGAGGAAAAGAATGACAGTGAGTACATTTGCCTACAGATCTGATTTCTTCCTTTAGCCCAAGAATGTAACAAAGTGCACTTACATTTTTATGCCATCTATGATCCATTAGGGACTCTTAACGTATTCCATACTTTTACTTTGGTGCCTCCACTCTAACCCTTATAATCAACTGTAAGTGAAGTGTTCCTGTCAGTATGGTTGCATTTTAAAATGATGTACTTTCTACATCATTTGATCATTTGGTTGGATAGTGACTCACCTTTAGCAGACGACACTCAGCCAACAGCAAATGTCTTTCCTAATCTAAACTTTTTGACAAGAGTACAATGTATTTATATCCTCAGGAAAAAAAAAATTAAAAAATACCAGAAGGGCCAATATGTTATATGATTTGTACACCATCATTTTCCCAAATGTGAAATAGAAAAATTTAACTCCCCCACTTTCTACCCCTCACCCCTTCCCCCAAATTGGCATATCAGGCAGTTGTGATGTTAATCACCAAACTGAGCATTGTAGTTGGATTTAAACTTCTTGGCAGACAAGGCAAAATTAGAAGCATATTAGTTAGTCATTTCATGTCCATCCAGTAAGCATACAAACTAATAGAGAGATGCCCGGGTTCCAAGCTTAGGAACTGACTCATTTATTTTCATTGGATGGCAGTGTGATGTGTATGTAGATTTTATCACTCCAGAAAGTTTTTTCCTTTCTCAGCCAGTCCCTTCATCTTGGAGACAATCACTGTTTAGACATTCTAATTCACTTCAGTGGATTAGTTTTGCCTTTTCTAGAATTTCACATACATGTAGTCATACAGTATGCACTTTTGCGTCTGGCTTGACTCAGCATGCTTTTTGAGATTTATCTATACTGTTGCATGTATGAGTAATTTGCTTTTTCTTGTTGAGTAGTACTTGTTTTAACTATTGATATATCATAATTCCCATATCCATTCTCTTACTAATGGACAATTGGGCTCCCTGGCTCTAGCCATCACCACAAATATAGATACTATAAACATTCTGACACAAGTCCAAAGGACGTGTTTTGTTTTTCCTCCAAGATGAAACTGCTGGGTTTCATTATCAGATGCATATTCAGCTTTATAAAAAGCTTAAAAATGGTTCCCATTTTATACTTCTCCTGGTAATGTACAAGCCTTCCATCCTCCCTAACATTTGGTGTTGTCTTTTATTTTAGCCATTCCAACATGTGTCTTAGCATCTCATGGTGATTCTAATTATCTCTTACTTGATGACTAGTAATTTTAAGCACCTTTTCATGTGCTAAATTCATAAATCTTTTGTTAAATGTCTTTTCAAGTGTTTTGATCTATTTTCAGTTAATTATATTATTAAGTTGTAGGAATTCCTTATATATGTTACACATAAGTCTTGAGTCCTAGGTACATCTATTGTGGATATATTCTCCTTAGTGTGCAGCCAGTTAGCCGTGTCTCCTTTTTTAATTGTTGTCAGTATTAGAGACGCTCCTCCCACCCCACCCCATCCCACTTGCCTCCCTTCAACCAAACCCTTTCATCCTCCCCTCCCTTCACTCTGGCCAGTACCACACTGTTATGTTTATGGGTTATGGATATATGTATGTTCTTTGGCTAATCCCTTCACCTTCTTTCATCCACTCCCTCTTTCCCCTCCCCTCTGACAGCCACTTAAATAGTGTCTTTGATAAGAAGCTATTATTTTTTAAAAATATTTTTATTGGTTTCTAAGGAAGGGAGATGATGAGAATCGAACCTCAACCTCCTGGTTCATAGGTTGATGCTCAACCACTGAACCACACGAGCCAGGCAGTATTTGTTAAAGTTCAATTAACCAATTTTTTGCTTTGCAATTTTTTTTTATTTTTTGTAATGAAGCTTTTGTCTACTTTAAGGTCACAAAGTAACTTCGCTACATTTATATATTTAGAAGGCTCATTGTTTTAGGTTTTGTGTTTGGGTCTGTGAACCATCTCAAATCAATCATGCTTATGGTGTGAGGTGGGAAATAGGAGAGGCACAGCTTTTTATGGTTTCCACATAGAACAGAGCAGGTATAGGCAGGTTCTGTCCTGTAAACCTGCCACTCCTCAGGTCCACTGCTTAGAGATTTTTCAACCTTCTTTGGTCTCTGCATATTGTGTTCAGATTGCAGCTGCTTTATGGCCAGGCTGCAATACATAGGATCCAAAAAGAGGGAGCTAGGGGTGAGACTTGTGGTTGGTTATTCTTCATGTCCTGAGGTCTCTATCCAGTCTGCCTTCTATTGTGCAACTTTCAGAATGTTTTGTTAGTTTTTTGTTTTTTGTTTTTTTATCCAAAATCTTTAGTTGTAATTAGCAGGATGTTTCACTTAGAATGCTCTTACTCTGTCTTGTCTGTTAACAGATGCGCTCATTTTCATTTTGAAGGCTTCACTGCTTATGGAATTTTACGTTCTTAAAGATGTTGTTTCCACTTTTGGGTGTGTGTTTTTCTTGTAAGAAGTTAATAATTATTCTTATTGATCCTGCTTTTAGATTTTTTTTTGGGGGGGGGGGTGGGGGGGATGGCTGTCTTGTATTTATTCTGCTTGGGTCCATTGAGTTTCTTTTATCATTGGATTGATATTTGTCATCCAATTGAAAGTCAGCTATGATTTCTTTTCTGCCTTAACCCCTCTTAATTTCTTCTTCTAATAACCAAATATATGCAGATGAGATTGTTTTACCTTTTCTAACAGATAACTGAAGCTTTGTTCATTTATCAAATCACTTTTTTATGTTGCTGTATTTCAGTTTGGATATTGTTTTGCTGGGTCTCTCATTGATTTGCTAGATTTAAGAGCTGATTTGACAATGAAGTTTTCATGTCATTTTTCAGTTCTACAAGTGCATTATATTTTCTATTTCTCTGCTGAGTCCCCAATCTGTTCAGTAATTGTGCCTAATTTTTCTTTTAAGCCTTTGCACATATTTATGTAGATGTTTTATTATTTGATAATTCTACCATCTGACTCATATCTATTTCTTTCTCCTAGATATGAGTCAAAATTTCCTGCTTCTTATGTGTAGTCAAGTTTTATTGAACATTCTGGATGCTAAGTTCTTGAGAGTCCAGACTTGATTAAATAGTTTTGAATTTTGTCCTGGCAGGCAGTTAATTTATTGGTAGTTCAACTTGATATGTCCTGACTTCTGTTTAAACTTTTATAGGCTGCCCTATGGTAAAAGTCATCTTAAGTTGTAGCCTAAGTTGGTACCTGTATTTTGTCGAACTTGATTGTTGTATTAATTTCATGGGATTTCAAAGCAAGAGGAGAAATCTGATGAATACCCGATTACGCATGGCCAGAATTAGAAGGGGTGCTCAGAATGCAGTTTGATAGAATCACTTTTGTCATATTGGGCTAGGATATATGCTG
The DNA here is from genome assembly GCF_964339955.1 of Pipistrellus hanaki. Lineage (NCBI taxonomy): Eukaryota > Metazoa > Chordata > Mammalia > Chiroptera > Vespertilionidae > Pipistrellus > Pipistrellus hanaki. The sequence continues at coordinate 29,088,255 of NC_140514.1, forward strand.
TAAGGGGATGTTCTGAAATTGTAGGCCACTATCCCTGGCCTTTAACCAGTAGATGCAATAGTACCTCTTCTCAGTTGTAACAACCCAAAATATCTTCACAAATTGCTGAATGTCCCTGTGGGACAAAATTTGTGAGGATCCAAGGAGGATCAGGCCTAAAAGGGCAATCGGACATCCCTAAAGGGGTCCTGATTGGAGAGGGTCTTCCAGGCTGGGTTGAAGGACACATCCCTGTGAATTTCATGCACCGGGCCTCTAGTTATTATAATAATTATCCGACACCTATAAGATTAAATCTTTTTTGTCTTGCCAAAAAATTTAGTTTTTATATTCTATATTATTTTTGGGTTATGTTAAGAGATAGCTTACTTTCTGGTTTAAAAGAATCAATAAAATTAGTCAGATTTGACTGTTAGATGCTGGTAAGTACTTTATAAACTCCTAAAATACAGGAACTAAAAAAACAACTTCTCAGGTAAAATAAAGACAAAAAGTTTATTTAGCATGAGTATACAAAATAAATACTGGATAATTCAGATCTAACACACTAAATATATCTTTTCCCATAGGAAAGCACAAGGAGAAGACAAAAATATTGTGAGTTGCAAGAATTTTTGAATGAAGTAAAAAGTTCTCCACAAAAAGAGAGCTTTATGCAGTTCCCAAACTCATTTTATGAACCCCATCAAGATCCTACCCATCCAGATACATTCAAGTCCAGATGCCCATCGTGGTACACGTGCCCTTCCACAGCTGGTATGGAAGTCACAGACTTAAGTTCTACAGGATTTTGGTCTGCAATTTCCCAGTTTACCCTTAGTGAAGAGGCAAAGGCAGATGTATATTATTATGGCTTCATCATTCTTTTACTTTTGATGTTAATGGGTCTTGCTTTATATTTTCTCTGAAGATATTGAACAAAATCCTTCTGATAGCTTTTAGTTATTCACAGAAATGTTACGTTCTTATTTTAGGGCTTTCTCCCAGACATTTTCAAGGTAATTGGCTTAAAAAAAAAAAAAAAGAATACATTTTAACAAAGTTTGTGCACATTCTAAAAAAACATTAAAAATTGCTTTTATATAAGAAATGGTGTCATGATATAGTTTGGAAAATACTTTTCTAAAGTTTCAGATCCCCAGAAAATTTTAAAATGTTACTCCAAAAAAGAGATATTACCTCTTCTTTGGATCCAAGGAGCAATCTGATAATTAATGTATCTTAGAAAGTTTTAGAAAAGTTTATATAAAGATATCTTCTAAAACACATAACTAAACGCTAAGGATATTTTATGAAATGTGATAGCTTACCTTACTACAATATGGACATTCACCAAATAAAATGTTAAAACTCTGTCGACTAGTCTGCAGTCCTCTCAACCACTGAAGATTTTAAAGAGAAAGGAAGCAGTGTTAGCATGATTACAGATAATACCAAAAAAATTTTACTTTCTTCGTAAGGGGAATATTTTCTGAGCCAATGCCAGACTACTAATATGTGGAATAACAAGGGAAACCAACATGGATTTCAAGGTTTATATCCAGTGCTGTATAACTAAATTATGGACCCCAGTAAGATTTTGATGAAAATTATCTTTTCTATCCCGGAAACACACAAATAATGCATATGGGGCTCACAGATCTGCCTAAATACATTAATTGCAATTTAAGACCTAATGTGATGAAAGATACCATAGGCTCTTGAAAAGTTAAGTCTTAATTCTGGTGTTAATCACCAATAGTGGGTTAATTCTCAAAAATTAGTTACAAGCATCAGTTCATTTTCAAAAACTAAATAAATTCATTATTACAAAAGAAAACATATGTTCCCTTAAGAGAATCTCTATAATTAGAACTGATATGCTTTTTAAATAAGGTAAACTGACATCTCTAACTCAGTTCTCCCCTGTTAAAACCAGGTAGTAATACTATGGAAGACTTAGAAAATTGAAAGCACCAAAAACTGCAAAGTGGTTTGTATGTTAATGCACATATAGTTTAACATATGTCAATTGTGCACTAAGATGAATGCTATACAGAGCAAATGATGAGAGACAGGAATAAAAGCAGACTTCAATATAGCAAATAAAATGTCACTTAAATGTGTTGTGAGATACTCAGATCACAAAATGTGTTCTCATTTATCAAACGTAAGATTTCATTTACTCTATACTTAAATCTAGCCTGAAAAGTAATAGGTGCTCCTTAGTGCTAGTTCCCCTTCACCTTATTGCCACTACCACTCCCAACTAGGTGAGTCAACAGTTTGCATGTGGTTACATGAGGTGTTTCCGGAAAGATTCTAGTGTACCATCAATTTAATTTATGTGTCAATAGGAGTCCATGAATGTATTCTGGACATGATGAAAAAATGAAGCACATGGACATCTGGAATGAACTAGTAGAGTAATGCAGGAGCTAATGACAAAACAGGAGATCATATTGAAATAGATTTTTAAGTCTAAATATTTCAAATTTATATTCTTTGTTGTGTTAGCTGAAAAAATGTCTTATTTTTATTTTACCTCATATAAGCATATTTGATGGAAAGGCTGTCCACACTGGGAATAATCACACACTTGATCAGGAATGGCACCATCAAGTTGGTAGGCATAACAGATTCCACAATCCATAGAAAAATCCTTCAAAAGAAATATTTATAAGTGTGTTTAAAACTTAACAAAATGAGATGAGACAATGAATATGGTATAGATAATATTAAATTTTTATAATTATAGTTTTTATAAAGGTAACTATCCCTATATTATAGAAAATAGTCACATTACTATTTAACACTTAAGAAAAGCTATTTGTATTGTATTCATCCAATAAATTATACACATGGGTATATATTAAAAAAAAAAACAGATTCTGTTTATTCTCTCACAACATGTTTGGGCTTAAGTAATTTTCCCATATTGTACATCAATATACACTCAAGTATGTAAAAACAGGAACTAATACTAATTAAACTTCAAAATTGTGTTAAGGAAAAAGACAAAAAAAACACTTTAGTGTTCTACAATTTAGTAACTTTGTCAAAAATCAATTCTAAATTTATTTGCAGTGCAGACTTGTCTGTTCAGTTTTGAAAAACCGTACTGCTATCCTTAAACACATATTAGGCTAATCAGAACTTCATTTCAGTCATCCAGAAGCATACAGTATAGAAAATCCAAACATTTCATTAGCTACTTTGGACCTTTGCCTCTATTTTTAGTAATAAAGATGTCTGTCAATCAATTTACTGTTACAAAGACTATGAAAAGTACACATAACCATCAGTCGAAGGTTAACAAGTTCTTTCATGCAACTTGCTTGCAGTTCAGAAGTCTGTTATAATATTCTTCCAATTCCCTCACTTTCAACCTCATTTTTCTCTGGTGCCTAAAAGAACTTTTAACTTTCATTCTTCAGTGCTATTTAGGATATCAAAGCAATGAAAACACTTACAGATTTTTCTAGGACAGCACGAGCTGGGAAATCAATTTCTAAAACATCTTTCAAATTTTGTAATAGAGTATTTTCTGGATCCCTGAAAGCATAAATTTTTTTAAATTAAATTTGTAACGTCATAGAAAAGTAATAGTTCTATTGCAAAGATACCTACCACAAATGGATGTTTCTGCTCAGCTTAATTCCCAGGGGTTTCACCACTTCAGATATTTAAAGAAAAAAAAAGTTTAATAATTTAGGGGTTGCTGTTCTTATTTTGTAAAACCACATTTGGCACAAAATTTGTTTCCAACATAAACTGACATACAGCACTGTTTTAGGTGTACAACATGATGATTTGGCATATGTACATATTGTGAAATGGTTACCACAAATTAATATCCATTACCAGATATTTTTTTTTCTTACCATGAAAACTTTTAAAGATCTCATAGTAACTTTCAGATATACAATATAGTATTAACTACAGATTTTGTTTTACTACTGCATTAAAAAATAAAATATTAAAAACAAAAGTATGCAGTTGAAATGAGGTTTTCATTTGAAATAATTCCCCCTAATATTTTAGAGTAATATTTTAGCAGTAGTAGACAAGGATTTTATGATTCAGTTAAAACACTTGGACCTGAGATTGCACACCATGGTCAGCGCCGAGGAAGCAGCACTCGGGAAGCATGGTGGGGTGCTTGGGGTCCACCTCAATGCAGATGGAAGCATTGTTCCCTAAAAGAAAAGATAGTAAAAGTTTTTACAAAAAGATTAAGGAGCCTCTGGCTGGGTGCTTATTTCATTGTATATATAAGAAAACAGTAACCAAATGCTTTATACATTTTTCATAAAGGTAAATATATCACTATATTATAATTTCATTAAAAGCTATAAATTTTGAAATTATAATTGTGGCTAAAGATTTGGGGACCCTAAGTTTCAAAAAACAGTCAAACCATAAGTTAATATAATTAATTTAGATCAGAATCTTGGTTAGCATTCTAATAAAGTGTAAATACAAGGTTCTATGGAATGTTTTTTTAAAAAAATTCATAAATCAAATATGTAAGAAATACCTAAGTTACTTCTCATGACTTTCTTGGAAATAATAGAACTATGGTCAGAATTATAGACTGAAAGTACAACAAATGGTAAAAAAAATAAACATGCTTAAGATTTGAGTTTTATGAAGGTTTATAAGAATTCTTTTGCTCCATGTGAAGTTTCCCCCTGTAAGTTAAATGGTTCAATTCCTATTAAATTTGAAAGTGTTCATTTAGTAAAAACAGCAACTAATCTTGCTTGCAGAATCTATTAAAAAGCTATTTCTACTTAGTACCAGACCTTTTTTTTTTTTTAATCAATTTTAACTACACAAGAGTACTGTACAAATTTCATATATTTTACTATTCTTGAAGGTACACAGTATAATTGTTTAAGGACAATTTGAATTTCATTTTTATGATGAAAATGTCTTGATAAATTCTATACTCTATAGTGTATAAGCCTTTGGCTAACTGGGTGACAACACCCTTTGTAGAGCTGTGTACAATTATACTTTCCTCTTCTCCTAACAACGTAAGTACAATTATTACATATCTGGCAATAACATGACCAAAAAAAAATAAATTTGGTTTTCTCATTCAATGAGAAAAACAAAAATACAAAAAGTTAATTCATAATCTCATTTGCTAATGCATGCTTTACCATGAACACAAATTCTATTTTAGCCTTTGAATCCAGAAAATACTTTCCTTTAACAGTGGTTATTAACAATGGCTATATTAAGTAACCTTTTAATTAATTTGTTGAAAACTTGGTCTTAAAAAGGTAAATCAATGTCTACCTTTTAGGTCTTTTTTTTAACAAACTGGGTAACAATACTCTTTATAGTATGCCTGGGTAAAAACTCTAAAAATTGCTCACTAATTGGGATATGATCCACATCAGAATTTCAAGATATCATTCGGAATATACGATTTGTAACAATGTATTTATTTGAGCTAGGAAAAGAGGGAGGAAAGATCTGAATAGGTATCTTCTAACCAACTACAGTAGTTAGTGTGAACTCAAATGGAGTTTAAAATATCTAAAATCTTGAAAGGCAGACTTGAAAATGGTTTTGCTTGCTCATAATTAAAATATATAAAACAATAATTTTATAGTAAAGGGAATATGGTGATATTTAAAGGATATTTACATTTATTTCATATATTTATGAAAATATTTCAAATATATTCAATTATTATTTTGTGCTTTTTGTTTACTCTTCAAAGGCCTGTGAGTTATTTTATTCTCTTCTATATTTTTTCAGAAAATATTCCCAGATTTGTTCACACTCATCTTCTCTAGTTTCATGGATGAAGACTTCATTATTTCTAACATAGTTCTTTTTCCTAATGTAATGTAAGGTTTGAAAAGCCTGCTCCAGTATTTCTGTGCTAATTAAAAGCTAATTTAACACCATCTCTGAATGCTGCTTCCATTGGAACGTCACCTTCTATAATGAAACACCTCAGTACATGCCTTTTTTCCCTGAAATATTTACATTTAAATACATAGTATTAAAAAAAAAGCTCATCCCAGAAAGTTTTAATAGTTTACTTCATGCAGCAAAGTCTCACCTAAGAGTCCAATGTCATCTTTAGGTACATTTTCCTAAGTAACACAAAATATAATCAAACACGTTAAAAAGAAAAAAAATTCATTAATCATATTTTTCCCTACCTACTACAATTCTGCGTGCTGTTGCACTCCGTGTAGGTTTTTCTGGATCAAGTACCCAAGTCTTCTCATCGATTTCATCCATAACATCCCAGAATGACTTTAGTGATTCCAAAGCTGCTAAAAACTGACTGTGAATGCTTACTATGGAGCTCTGTAAAAAGATAGATGAACGCTGAATAAGTTGTATGGCACATACCATCTTTCACTTTTATTTTAAAACTCAAATTTAGAATTTTAACTGGTTTATTTCAGCTAAAAATAGACTCTTGTAAACAAGAGTCAACTGGCTCTACTTCACACCTCTTCACCTCCATCAATATTAACAGAATTCCTTTATACAATTCTCAAGAAGACTGGCTTTTTAATGTCATTTTTAAAAATTTTTCATTTATTTGTATGATGAATTTTGTATTACATATATGACATAGTAACTACTAATACAAGAAGATATATATGTACAACTACTGTATAGAATATATTTTGGGCAGTGTTACGATTTTATAATGAAAATATTTCCATTTTTGCTATCATTGTCAAGTTAAATGCAGTACTATTAGCAACTTAAATTACTTTTAAACATTATGGATGAATAACTTTTCAGACTTACAGTATATATAGAAAAGCTTATAGAAACTAGAGCTTAATGTCTGAGAAGAACCTTTCACAATACTGAAGGCAGAATATCTGTTCTCTTCTGGTATACTACACTTACCTACAAGTTTAAATGTCAGAATCCAGAAATCAGAAAACTAAACTCACAAGTGTGTGTGTTTGTTTTATTATGGGCTATACTTTATTACTTTTTCCCTCTGGTTTCACCACAATTTTTGAGATTACAAAAAAAGAAACTTCTAGATCCTTATAGAAGTCCTTACACCTAATAAATTTAATAAGTTAACATAGAACCTGATTCTACTTTAACATATTTATCTTGACAACTCTACTACCCAAGCATAATTATATGCCATTAGAATAATTCCCTAGTTCCTGTTTCCATATCCAGACTAGCCATCCTTGACTTTAACTACCTTACTGTAGAGTACTGAATCTAAAATATAAAACTGAACATATCAGTTTCCCACCCAAAACCATTCATATTAACTTTTTAATTGTATTCCCCTCTCTAGTCATATTCCCCTAAAGCCCATTATTTATACTGTAATTAAGTTGATTGTTCTATCATAAAACAGTTTTGGTGCAGTTCTTATCAAAATGATATTTTTTGCTTTGTAATACCACTACTTAATGATAGTAACACAAGTTGCAAAAGCTGTTCAGTAAATATTTAAACTGAAATACATGACATAAATAATCATTGATGATTGTTCTATTTCTTAAGTTTACCTTTATATACAAGAAGCTTGCAAATTGTGTTTTATTATATTACTGATTAAAACCACAGTTTTTAACATGGCTTGCAATTATCATTCTTTTTTAGTATGTATACACAGATATGTTTACACAGAGTAAAGTAACACTTTCCATAGATATATTTACTACTACAAGGCTTAGTAACTATCTTCTCTAAATCCTCCCAAATCTATTTAAGCCAGATGGAGAACTCTAGAACTACTCAGCCATTTCTATATAGATGAACACCATAGGGAAAAATATACTTAACTAATATTTCAACCTCTTGATAGGACTATTTTGAAATCTAATACAAAGATTAAAAAATCCATAAGGAGAACACAGCTATAATCTTGATAACAAAGAACTGATCTTAACCAAGACATATTCAACAACTGGAACCTTAACACTGCAAATATAAAGGTGGTTGTGCACAAATAGCTTCTAAAGTCACTTCCAGCTCTATAAGTTAAGAATTCTAAATATAACTTCAAAAATCCATAAAGTAGGTCATTCTGTCCACTTAAAAGTATTTTTCAAGATCCTGATTACTATAATGTATTCCCATTTATTTCCAATTATTGTTTAAAAACATTTTAAATTGAACTGATATATATATAATATATATGTATATATATATGTATATATATATATATAAAATGTAAATAATTTGTATGTTTTAATTTACAGCAATCATTTCTTTAATCCAAATAACTATGTATCAGCCCAGCTGGCATGGCTCAGTGGCTGAATATCAACCTATGAACCAAGAGGTCACGGTTTGATTCTCTGTCAGGTTACATGGCCGGGTTGTGGGCTCGATCCTCAGTGTGGGGTGTGCATCATTGTTGATCTTTCTATCTCTCCCTCTCCCTTCCTCTCTGAAATCAATAAAAATATATATATATTTTAAAAAGAACTACATATCAGAATTAAAATATTTGTCTTATCCTTAATAATAAAAGGGTAATATTCAAATTGACCCTAACAGTGGAATGACTGGTAGCTATGACGCCTACTACCAGGGGGCAGACACTCAATGCAGGAGCTGCCCCCTGTTGGTCAGTGTGCTGCCACAGGGGAATGCTACTCAGTCAGAGGCCGGCCAGGATGTCCGTCTAACAGCTTAAGAGCTGCCAAAGGGCCCCCGGAATGCCAGAGGGATGTCTGACTGCCAGCTTAGGCCCAGTCTCCTGAGGGGTCCCGGACTGCGAAAGGGCACAGGCTGGGCTGAGGGACCCCCCAGTGCACAGATTTTCATGCACTAGGCCTCTACTATTTTAGAACCTTATTAGAGGCCCAGTACACAAAATTCATGCACAGGTAGAGATCTCTAGGTCTGGCCGGCAATCAAGGCCAGCTGGGGCCTGCCTTCGTTCTGTGCCTCCCCCTGGTGGTCACGTCACAGCTACAGTCAAACTCCTGGTCTGTTGAATTCCTGAGGGGACAATTTGCATATTAGCCTTTTATTATATAGAATATATATAAGGAAGAAGAGAAAGACGCATTATAGAACTACTATTATTTAAAGGGGAAAATGTCAGCCTTCCAAAACTTTTGAGTTTTTGGAATTGGTTTGAAACCATAAATTCCTAATAGGAAAAACAAAGCAGGTATATAGCTTAAATGTGGTTGAAGATCCAAAAATAACACCAAAATATTGCAACTGGTTAGTTTACTAATCAAAAGTAGGTATCATCCTTCCTTGCACACATGCATAGGGCCAGGATTAAAGGAAAGGAAATGGAGGAACCAAGATATGAGATAGAAATAAACCTGGAGGAAAAAAAGAGAACAGAAATTAGTATCTAAAAAAACTAAAGAAAACACAAAATGCTTTGTTTCCCAAAAGCAACAAACTATCTCACAGAGAAGAAAAGTATTCCAGAAACCAAGACTATGATGTAGAAGCCTCTCACCCAAGCCTGCCTGTGTGGGAGAGAGGAGATGACAGGATGAAAACAACCTCAACAATATCTTGTCCTTAAAATGTAAAAAAGAGAGAGATCCTGAGAAAGTTAGAAATTATAAAGCAAGGTGAGAAGAATACATTCTACATTCTACTCTACTCCAAGAATTTGCAGCAAGGGCTCATGCTGAGGGCATTCCAACCATATCAGGTGAGTTTATATGTGTGTCTTACTGCCATGTGGTGTATATTTATATAGGTTGTGACAGAAGAATGGCACAGGCTAAATACCAGAAGTTAGAAAACTGCCCTATAACATTACATTCACAGGGAGCAGAAGATCTAAGTTTAATGGGGGAGCTATTGCCTGATATGGAGTCCAATTTCCTGTGTTAAAAGCAAAGGTCAGAAGAATAAAAAGACTATATTAATCCTGAGGAAAATCACTTCTCAGCCTTTTGGCTAAGATCAAGTGTAATCTTGAAGGGAAAAAATAGATATCTTTCCATGATTTGAAAATAGCAAGCATAAAGATATTAAGAGATCAATCTAATTTAGAATCACCTAAGGCACCGTATTTTCCGGCGTATAAGACGACCCCCTAATTTTACAGTTAAAACATAGGTTTAGGCCTATATTCACTGTATAAGACTACCCCCACTTCAAAGGAAAGACTTACTTTGCCGTCAAGATCTGCAGGTAATTTTTGTGCAATTTTGGTCTTTTGCCCCCGATTTTCGGTTGACTTTTTTTCGTTTCAAAGGTCGTAATGAAATTCTCTGCACTGAAATCAGAATATCTGGACAGTTCTGTATATGGGCTTCTCAGTGAAATATCTGTATCTGGAGCCCCTACATTGATTCCCAGAAAATTTCTGAACAAAACTGGAAAGATTTCTGAACAGTCTTGTTCAGTATGATAGATCTGGCATTTAAACCTTGAGATCATGAACCATTAGAAAGTCTGTTCAAAAGTCACCAAACCATGACCTTACAAAAACACTAACAGGCTTATTGTTTTTCCTGCCCGGTTTTATAATGCTGAAGCACGGTCTATTTGGGCAATGCTTGCCAATCTTTATGTTGGAAGGCATGTATGAGTCAAGAACCTCAGTACTGAAGCAAGGAAACATTGGGTTGATTATTCTTATTCATGTTTAACACATAAAGTTAAACCATCAGAAGACGCGGATGTATCATCATTCAAAAACCTTAAAAGGTGTCACATTTTCTTATAAAGTACCTAGCTATAAATAAATAGGGAGGTGGATGAAGTAGTTCTCATTAGCTCCATGGCTAGTGACTGTACTTTTTGTGAAAGAAATCAGTGGTCTGGTTTCCACGCTGTCAGTACCCACTGATGAATTTTTGTATGCTTAAGTCTAAACTCTTCAAAACAAACATTTTTTACATTCTATAAAGAAGCTAGGTATAAAAACACTATGTACAGTGCAAACTAAGTGGGATTAGTCCTTTCTATTCTTATTGTTTTTATTTTTTTAGACTACTCTAGCTCCTTTATATTTAAATAAGAATTCTAGAATCATTTCAGTTTCTTAAAAAAAAAAAAAAAATCTGTTGGGATTTTGACTGTGATTGCATTATATCTATACATCAATTTGGACAGAACTGGCAACTTAACGGTATTGAGTCTTTTAACCCATAAATATGCAACATATCCCTGTTTATTTCTGACTTTAGGCAAAAAAAAAAAAGTGCAGACACTCTATCAAAAAAGATGTATGGATGACATGAAGATTTGCTCAACACCAACATTAAGGAAATACAAGTTAAAATCACAATAAGCTACCACTAAGCAACTTTTAATTAGTATGGCTAAAATAAAAAAATAAAAAAGACTGGTCATAACAACTATCAGCAAGGATTAGAGAAACAGAAATCTATGACACTATGGTTGGAAATGTGAAATGTCAAAACCACTTTGGAAAACTGTTTAGCAGTTTCTTAGAAAGTTAAACATACATTTCCTATATGATCTAGCCATTCTACTCCTAGGTATTTGCTGAAGAGAAATGAAAGCATATGACTCATATAATAATATACACATACTGTACATAGCAGTTTATTTGTAATGGCCAAATCTTGAAAACAACCCGTATGTATCAGCAGGTAAATGGACAATATGTGATATCATGCAATGGAGTACTACTACTCAGTATAAAAATAAGCTGTTCTTACATACTACAACATAGATAAATCTCTAATTGTGCTGAGAAAAAAAAACAACAACCCTGAAATAGAATTATATAACATTGTAAAAAGCAGATCAGTAATTGCCTAGGGAACAGAGGGAGAGAAGGGTGAAATTAAAAAGGGAAAGGAGGAAACTTGGGTGTAATGGAAATGTTTATTACCTTGATTGTAGGGATGATTTCACAGAGGTAAACATTTGCTAAACTCACCAAATTATTTACACGTTAAATATGTTCAGTTTATTGTATATCAATTATACCTCAACAGAGCTGTTTAAAAAACTCATTCTGATTTCTGGACACTAATGGATCTAAATACCAATACCTTCTTTATAGCAGACTTCTCAACAATTAGCTTTAAAAACCTTAGAAAATTAAAACATTTCTAACAGCACAAACAAAGGCAGGAGAGTAACTGTTCATAAACCCACCACTTAGAGAATGAAATTTTATCACTTTCATATGTATATATATATAGATCTATACAAATGTGTATATTGAAGGAGGGAGAAAAGATATATATGGGAACTAAGATGTTAGCTATTCCCCCATAACTGTTATTAAATTATGCTAAACTAGGAAAGCACTTAAGCAGAAAAGTGTGAACACTGCCAATCTCAAAATGTAACGCTTATTATCTTTAAAAGCATTTTGTTACTTTTATAATACCTGAAGTGATATAATAATGTCAGTCACTTAACCAGATCTTAGAGTATAATATCTTCATCTTAAGTACTATTATTTCCAGTATTTTAATAATTTTCTCACAGTCCCGAAATGTGATCTTTTGTGCTCTGATGACACTTAAATTAATAGCATAATTTTCTGGTACTTGCAACAGATGCTTTCCATTCTGATTTTTTTATACTTTCCTATAAGTACTTGAAGATAAATCCTTTAATAATAATTTTTGTCTATCTCTGAGGGATTTAAAAGGCTTCAATAGAATAAGGAAATATCAAGAGATTAAACTTTTTCAGAAATTTAATTTTAATATTAATTGCAATATTTCCAATCAGATATCATTAAAGAGATAATAACTCTCTTAACTATTCAGTTCATTTTATCTTATTTGCAAGCTTCATTGATGTTCTCAACTCTTTTTTAGGTACTACTATAACTAAATCTATTTAATGAGATGCTATTATTCTGTCAAGCAATCCATACAGAATATTTCATCTCTTTATATAGTTGTTTATTTAAATTATAGCTGATCACTTAATCACTTAACGATTTAAAAGACTTGCCACTATTTTTAAGTCATGTGAGATAGGTATCTGCCCACAAGGTCAAAAGAAACATATTCACTTTGTGTGCAGCCATTATATAATGTTCAAAAAAAGATGTAAGCATTTTCTATTTGGTCCATAGTTATCCTATATTGTAGATCATTACAAATAATTATTATAAAATGAGGCCAATTAGAAGGATATTCTAAGTAGATGTTGAGCAGGAAGCACCAGGAATATCTCTATCCAACTACACAATTACACTAACAGAATCAATCTGATGTACCTATTTTAAAACTCTGGAGTCTATTGGAGGGCTGTATCTTTGGTTAATTTCAGTTCTTAGACTGGCAGGAGGTACCCATCACCCAAGTCCCAGACCCATGATAGACAGTCCTGCACACACTCCAGAAGCAGTTTGCACACTGCTTGTTAAAGCCAAGATGGGCAAAAAGGACCTTGTATTTCAAACATCAGGGATCTGTGCTCTGATCACTAATTGCTACTTCTGATCTCAGAAGGGTAGACAGATTGTTGGCCATCATGGATGCACCTCTCCCCATTGTTGCAAGCCTCTCCCCCCTACCTGAAGTGACTTTTGGGGTATTTAAATAGCCAATCCCCTTTTAACTTATCTTTTCATTGTCCTCTTTTTTCTCTTTTTGGGAGGCAAACAGAGTAGATTATTCAAAAGCAACTGTATAAACAGGGAAAATCTGGAAGTCACTACGTGTGCCCAGGGAAAGGTTCAGCTCAGAAAGGACCAGAGAAGCCCGTAAGTTTACACCTCAGGCTGATCTTTGGCACAAAGACAAAAACAACAATGATAAAATAAATAACAAAAGCAGGGGATTTTGTTCTTTCTGCTCTGAGGAAAGAGGTGAACCTGATTTCTAGAGTTACTACATTATTAGATTAAAATTTCCAGCTTTCAACAAAAACAAAAAAAAAAATCACAAGGCATAAAAAGAAACAGGAAAGTATGGCCCTGATTCCCAGCGGGAAAAAATTTAACAGAAACTGTCCCTAAAAAAGGACTTGATAGTAAATCTAACAGAGGATTTAGGACAACTGTCTTAAGTATGCTTAAAAAAGTAAAGATGTGGGAAATGTCAGGAAAATGATGTATGAACAAAATGGAAATACCAATAAAGAGAAAGCAAGCCTAAAAGAAAGCCAAAAAGTTACAACAATGGAACTGAAAACTTCACTAACAATATTCAAAGGCGGATCTGAGCAGGCAAAAGAAAGAATTTGCAAGCTTAGATATAGGGCAATGGGAAATACCAAATCTGAGGAACAGAAAGAAAAAAGATTGAAAACTGTGAACAAAGCCTAAGGAGCCAGTGGAATACTGTCAAGAGGACTAACACATGCATTGTGGGGTCCCAGAAGAACAAAAGTGGCAGAGAGGATATTTGAAGAAAAAGATGATGGGGGAAAAATGCACAAATTTGATGAAATACTTGAATATAAACATCTAAGATGTGAAGTTAAATCATATAATTTTTAAAAATCAAGCCAATTAAAAAAACTAGCTTAGCTTTTATTCCATTTAGGTCACACTGAAAAAAAGATGCTATCCTTGACAAAAAAAAAAGAAAAAAAAAAGTTGGTTATACCTAATTTTTCATGACTCACTAAAAACAACAAAATAAGAAAATAAATGGTCACAAAAATCTTTACTTCAATTACGGTCAAGACTATAAGAGAATAGCAGCATGCTGCTGGCTACCATCCTATAAAAGTAGTTCACCTGCTCACAATGCACACATCTAAATCTACAAAACTCAACTAACTTTGATAATCTCAGAAATCAATTGAAATTATAATAGTCATACCAACTGCCTACTAAACACATTTAGTTACATATACCGTAGGCATATCAAAATCCTCAAATTCCAGACTCCACTTGCCTCTACACCCTTTCTTCCTGCACTCTCTGTCTCACTCAGCAGCACTGGCAGCTAACCCAGTCACCCATACCAGCAGCACTGGGAGCAATCCCTGAGACCTCATGCCCAATCAATCATCCAGTTATATCAATATAACACGTGAAATTTTCTCACTCTCTTTTTCTCTTACCTGGCAACCATTAAGCTAGAACAAACACTACTTCCTACATGGAGATACATAGCCTCTATCACCTTCCTTCACTATAGTCTTGACATAGTCACTTAGAACCCTCCTCTATGCTAACAGAGTGACCTATTAAAAAACAAACAAACAAACAAAACAAAAAATCACGCACAAAAAAAAACAAACACACACACACACACACACTCATGTTTTGTTGAAATCTAATCCAGAGAGGTGTTTTGAGAGGAGAAAAGGGAGTTGGGTAGTGGGGGGGGAGGCCATACTAAAAAGTTATAATACATCTTGGCATCTTAAGAAATCTCAGAAGTCCTAAATCAAGAAATAACAGAATCTAAATCTATAATTTCATGAATTTATTAAATCATAGAGTCTTTCTTCACCTTAGCCCTATTTTAAAAAATATATAAACTTTCATTGATTTCAGAGAGGAAGGAAGAGGAGAGGAAGATAGAAACATCAATGATGAGAATCACCAATCAGCTGCCTCCTGCACGCCCCTCACTGGGGCTCGAGCCCGCAACCTGGGCATGTCCCCTTGACCAGACTTGAACCTGGGACCCCCAGTCCACAGGCTGACTATCTACTGAGCCAAATTGCCCAGGGCACCTTATCCCTATTAGTAGCCAAAATCAAACCAAACAGAAAAACACTTTGAGAAATACTATTATAAAACAAGATTCTGACCCTGTCACACTTCCATATAACCCAAAGGCTTTGAGGATAAAGGCCAAGCTCATGAGAATTAGTATAGCAGAGCTGGCTTAACTCTAGCAAAAGTTCCAGTCCACGGAGTACCAAGTGAGGTATAATTCATGCATTATCTCCTACAATTGCATGCCTTTGTTCTTTGACTAACACAGTTCTCTCCTGAAGTACCATCTCTCCTCCCAACCCTAATGTCTCATTCCTTAAGACTCACTGAGCTTAAGTAATATCTTATTAGAAAACTTGCTTGACCACATCAGGCTAGATTATATGCCTCTTTTTCATCTTATCAAAACAACTCACCATATTGCTCAACATATTTAACTGAAATTATCTTTTTAAATGCCTCTCTCCTTATCAGATTGAGGGTTACTCCTGAAAACCTAACTTAGGGTTTTGGAAGCCTGTCTAATTCACTGTAATATCCTTAGGATCCTGCTCAGTGTTCCCTATATAGTAGATAAAAAATGTCTGCTGCATTTAAATTGTTTCCTACTGCAAACTATTGCTTCTTGCTTTTCTGTTTGTGTACTTTAAAAGTTAACTATTAAGAGAAGACTTGACCATGACAGCTATATAATGTTATCCAATAAAGCACTGAAGTTAAAGTCCCTAGCAGAGTCCCTAGATAAAGTCCCTAGCAGACCTTGGTGAGTCAGCTCCCTTACCTAATTTCTAGGGATGTCCAAAGTACCCTGATACCCACGATAACCCCTACCAAATCACACAAGAGGGCAGGAAAATAAACCAGAGCATTTATACTTTTGTCCCTTGCCTCTAGTTGAAAATGTGAAACTCCATTCATATTTAGCATACTTATTTAAAATTTCGATCTCATGTCTCTTTCACTAGAGGCCATTGGTGAAAGCTATGAAAAAAATTAACGTGTTCATTATAATTTAAACAAACAAAGTAAAAACTACACATGTAGGACTATATAAAAAGAGGATTAAAGCTACTAGGTAAGGAAGAAGAGTGGATTAAATGTAAACATCTAATTTCACTCTCTCCCAACACTCACTATTACTAAAACTATGTTGTTGCTTTTTTCCTTTCCAATTGATTGATCAATTGACTGACAGATAAAATTAGATCATGAACTAATTTGGCTTATTTTAAGAATGGAAGATTGGTTTAACATTAGGAAATCAAACTATATAATTTATCCTATTAGGTAATGAAGAAAAATAATTTTATTACCTTAATATAGAGAATGTGTTTGATAAAATTCAACTTTCATTTATAACACTCTTAGCAAACTAGAAATAGAAATAGAATAAAATAAAATCTGTAAATTATTAATAAAGAATTTAAGTACAAGAAATATATAGCAAAATATAACTATGATATCAAAAACCTAAATAAATGCAGAGATAACCAGTTCCTAGACTGTGAACATATCAGTTCTTAATTTGGTGGATAAGTGAAAACCCAATTGTAACTAAAAGCTTAAATGATTCTAAGAATTATCTGGAAAAATAAATGCACAGAATTACTAATGTTTGAAAAACATATATTTTGGTAAATGATGAGTACAATTTCAAAACTATTGTTTCTCATAATTGAAGATACGTTATTGAAAAAAAAAAGGCAATTAATAGGTCATTGAATCTATTAGGTCACTTTGCTACTTTTTCTACCATATCATCTAATCTCAATAATGAATTAAATTTATTTGTTTTGATCGCTGGATGCCTTTTTATCCATTTCATTGTAGCAACAATCAGATTACCAGGAAGACAAAAGCATATTTAATTAAACCAACTTAAGAGTGAACAAAAGTCCAGTACTACGAGTTATCTAACAAACACAGCAAAGAGAAAAAGGGTAAGAAAGATAATCCATTAGGTCAGAAAAGGAGTACTTCCACAGGATTCTTACAGTGGATAGTGAGGGATTTCCCCCCCCCTTCTGACATTCTTTTTGTTTTAAATCAAATTTATTTTTCTTAACATCTCTGTGAAAGAGGAAAAGTTCATTATTCCACATACATATGAACTAAGATAAAGGGCAGTCATGTGACTTGTTTGAAATTATACAATTAAATCAATGGCTGAACTGTAAACAGAACCCAGGATATCCAACTGCTAGTCTGCTGCTCTAACTAATGGATCATGCTCCCTGCTATGTAATAAGACTGTTTCCTTTAATTACAAATTCTTCATTCTCCACCAGATTATCAGCCAGAGGCTTTATCATTAGTTTTGCTCTTCTTGCATTCATGGCATTATTCCAAAAAATATGAGATTTTCATGTTAAAAATATAAAGACCACTGCTTACTGTCGAATACCAAATCTGAAAATTCCAACCACCCTGGCAAGAATACTTCACCAAGCCTGTCCTGAATGGCACGTGTATAGATAGAACTTCAATTTTAACATCCATTTTGGGTTGGTCAGCGACTTGGAGAAAATCATTTTTTAAAAAAAATAGAATCATTGATATCAATGCACTTAAAATCTTACATTAGGGGATTCTATAGTCTCATTATATGATCTGTATGTAAAAGTCCAAAAGATAGCAGACTGTTAAAGACACATTTCGGAGTATTTGTCATGTTGGGAAGTAGGATAAGGTTAAAATCATGACATGTTCTTACGTTCTATACTGAAATCTATTTTAAAAATTTAATGGAGTAAACAAAGTAGCTATCTGAAAAGAGGTGTGCAGTCACTTGTCTTTGAGAAGCACTTTGTGCTTCTTTGGCACATAGCACAGCAGCAGTGGTAGCAGCAGCCTTGCCCTTGGTGCTGATTTCTTACTTCTCTAAATGTCTCCTCTGAGCCAGAATACACTGGCTGTTGCTGATCATGCTGTGAGACACCTGCACTGGCTACTAGGCTTGTCATGACGCACAAAACCCTACCATCTTCAGCTTGACATTGTGCAAGTTATAATTATTCATCCAAATGAATATGTCAGAGCAGCAGCAGCAGACCTCTCATCAGAGCAAGAGAAAAATACATCAAAACATTATCAACCCAGCAGGAAGACAGGGACCATAAGGAAAATTACCCATTTTTAATATGGATGCCACAAAGCCATGTCTATTATTTTACAAAAAGAAAGGAAAATAAAGATCTTCCAAGTTTAAAGTCCAGAAACACTGAATCCAACGGGAAAAAAATGTACAAAAGCAGAAAAGGAATGTTTGTTTGTTTTTTAAAATCAATTATCTGGAGCCTACTAACAGCCTCTTAAATGTTTGCTATTAGACTACAATAGTAGCATTTATTTTGGTTGAGAACCACAACTGTTTAAAACTTGTTTTTAAAAAAATAATTCTCACAAGCAGAATTGTTTCCAACAAGTCAATGGAAAAAAGTCAAAAACAGCAAACAAGGCTAATATTGCTTCTTACTTTCAAAACACATCACCAACACTCTTCTCATACCTAAAAGATTCAAGAGTTCATACCCGTGGTGACATCACCAAAATACTTACGATGTACAACTAGATTTTCAAAGAATAGATAGATATATTTTGAAAATGTTCTAAAGTCTAATGGCATGCATAAGTGAAAAATTGAAATCACTTTCTGATCTCCACAAATGAAGACGCCACATCCAAATGAGCATCTATAGAATAGGCAAGTGTAAATAGATTCCTCCCTCAGACTTAATAGTAAATAAATATGAAAAATACTTAACTAAATATGAAAAACGTATAACTTTTAGAACAATCTATAGAATATATTTTCAGAACAAGATATGCAAGATTTTTCAATTCAAGACCAAAAAAGTACAAATCACAAGAAAGAAATTGTTAAACTTCAGATTGACAAAACATATAATAAACAAAGTTAAAAGACATGCTTCAGGGAGAAGATACTAAAATTTCAAAATAATCAACAAGAATCAGTATCCAGAATATATAAGGAATGCTTATAATAAAAAAAAATTAAATAGACTCAGGGTATAAAAACGGTAATAATGATTTATCATTCCTAATAAGAATTAAGGTCAGAATAAAATCAGACTAAGATTTGGAAGGTCTTTGAAAATGTAGGAATTATTATGCATTACTGGGCAGGAGTATAAACTTATATAACCAATTTGGGTAGGCAATTGGCAGCATGTAGTAATCCCGGAGAGGCACAGTTCCCTACAACCCTGCCTTTTCACTACTAGGCATAGGCAGCACTAAAAGTCTCACATGTGTGCAAAGAAACATGTTAGGATGTCACTGCAGCAAAAAATTTAGTGAGAAATTGCAAACAACCTTATCAGCTGGGCAACAGATAAATTAACTGGTAGATTCATATAATGGAATGATATAAAGCATTTAAAATAAATGTGCCACATATGCATGGGTCATTGGTAAACCATTGTAAAAACCATTGTGAAAAATCAGACTGCAAATGTGATAGAAAATGGCATAAACAAATGTAGCAAAAATATGCATAGATAGCATTCACATCATTTCAGGGAAGTGGTTACCTCTCAAAAGGAAGAGAGGAAAAGGAAGAGGAAAGGAGGAAGGAAAAGGAGGGGTAAATCTTAGTTGTTCCAAAAACATTTTATTCCTAAGAGAGGACAGAAACAGGAAGAGATATATCTGTAGTGAATGTGACAAAATATTAACATCTGTCAAAACTGAGTTGTGGATAATAAGGTATCCAAATTTCTTTCTGTACTTTGCTACGGATTTTAGTATATTCTGTAACTTAAAAATTAATTTGTGACATTCCGATTACTACTAATTAATTCTATTTTCTTGGAGCTAATACAAAACAGAACATTTGTATGACCCAGTTAAATCTAAATTTTGAATTTAAATTAGTATTATAAACACTTCATACTTAATATCTAAGGCACTTGAACTAATGTTAAGATACAAAATTTAAAAAAAATTTCTTCAAAGATTTTTTTAGTCTAGTCTATTCACACATTAATGTTGCTAAAAGGCAAAACAAGGTAAGTGCATTTTTCTGTGGAGATGCAAACTTTTTTCACAGAATAAAATCTGCGGAAAACCTGTATAGTTATCTACATTTTTTTAAAAAAAAATGAAGAAACATCAAAAACATATTCTTCAAACTTGGGTTTTGATAAATACTGAAGTAAAATTTACAGATAGCATATCTGGAAAGAGTAATGCAATCTGGGTATAATGTTATTGCACTGTCTCACATTAAAAAAAGATAAAGCCTGGCTGGTGTTGCTCAGTGGTTAAATATCAACCCATGAACCAGGAGGCCATGTTTGGATTCCTGGTCAGGATATATGCCCAGGTAACAGGCTCGATCCCCAGTAGAGAGCATGCAGGAGGCAGCCAATAGATGAATCTCTCTCATCACTGATGTTTCTATCTCTCTTTTCCTCTCCTTTCCTCTCTGAAATGAATAAAAACATATTTTTAAAAATTAACAAAGATAAAGCTTACAGAGCCAAATAAACAATGTATATTAAAAAAAGCAAAGCTATACAATTCATATCTTTTTTTTTTAAGTCAACACACTATTTTCTATCCTATATAATAAAAGCCTAATATGCTAATGATATGCTAAAAATGCACACTGACCATTAGAGGTCAGTCAACCAGTCAACTAGTCTCTAGTATGTGCACTTACCACCAGGAGGCAGACCCTCCGACCCATAGGTTAGCTTATTGCTGGGGTCCGGTTGATCAATAGGGACTGAGGGAGGCGGGCCAGACATGCCCTGGAGCCCTCCTGTGATCCCTCCCTGGCTGGCCAACCTCCTGCATCCCTCCCCAGCCCCAATCATGCACCATGGGGTCCCTTGGCCTGGCCTGTGCCCTCTCGCAATCCAGGACCTCTTGGGGAATATCAGAGAGCCAGTTTTGGCTCAATCCCGTGGGCCAGGCAAAGGGACCCCACTGGTGCCTGAATTCCTGCACTGGGCCTCTACTATAATTATGATACATAACAGAATACCAAAAGCAAATCACATGGCTTTTCCTCTCCTTTATTTTGCTTTTTTCTCTATTCCCATTGAAAGGAGAAAGCCTTTTTTATGTTTCTAGAGAAAAAAAAAATGAGAAAAATAATTTTGAATATATTTTTACAAATGTAAAACCTTCATAAAACTATTTAAATGCTGTTAGGCGTTTTTTCAACGAAAAAAAACAACACTTCATATTCAGGACAATTGCTTTATATATTTCTAGCATAAATTTTCACTTGAATCTAACAAAATTTCCTAACAAAAAATATTTGTAAAATGTCACTAGGAATTTTGTTTTCTTTGCATAAGAACAGAAATGTGTGACACAATTTACCAATGAAAGAAGGGCCATGCCCATCATCACTAGGTTGTTCTTTGAACTTAACTGCTACTATTCTGCCAGGTCTTCAGAAACCATACATATAATGTTGATGATGATACTACTGAGAATCATATCTTATAACTATATAATGTTACAGTTTACAATGCACTTGTAAACGCATTATCTTATTAGATATCATCAATGTATTGAGAAATTCAATTGACAGGAGCAGGAGAAAGAATCTCCAATATTCTTTACTCAAAGTATGAATGTTTGGAAATACATACAAAAATAAAATTGTCTAGGCCCAAGGATGAATGCAGAAAAAACACTTAAAAACAATAAATAAATAAAAAAAGAGTTAAAAGGGAAAGGCTTATATTTTTAATCATAACTCATTCTCTTTTGAAGATTCTCTGATATTTTGTCAACAATGTTAAAAGATTTAACAGTCTGAAAAATGTCACCCAATTTTCTACTTACTGCTCACTGTTTTATAAACAGTGCTTTAGAATTTAAATTTAAAGCAAAATTTCTGTCAACAGAGCTTCTTCATGTTTGTCTAAACTGAAGCATAAAGATCTAAAGGCTGAATGGTGTATTTACGTGTGTGAGTGTATGTGTGTGCAGACAGAGAGAAAATGAATATTAACTACTAGGAGATATAAAAGATATACTCTAGAAGACCTGTTTATAAACAAATGCTTATAGAAAACTAAAAGAAAATCACTTTATAACCTATAATGGCCACATATAAATAAACAGAATATGCTTTTTTAATAATGTACCTGTGTAGTCCAGGAAACAGAAAATGGAATAGGAAAATCCACAAAACAATCTGGTGATTCCGCAGGGTACTATGAAAAAGCAAAAATATAGATTCATTTTACTTCTGTGTGACAATTTCACATGAGGTGTTTTAGAAAAATTGATTAGGAATAGTATTATTAATGCAAATGTATTATATATAAATATTTTGCTCTTACTGTTACAGATGTCAAGAACTGATTATAGCAGTTAAAATTATGTTCAAGGGATACAAAGTTTGATGATCTGGGGGGGAAAACACAATCAATTTTGATCAAGGAAGAATGAGTGAAGTCAGTGTTGGGTGAGCTGCTAATGTGATTGCGGGGGAAACCACCCTGTGCCTCTTATTTTAAAGTTTCTTATCTTTAAAACAAGAGGTCAAACTTATTGATATTAGTTTCCTTTCGGTGTAAAATTTAATCTCAAATAGCCTGCTATAATACTATTTGAAGAGGCAGTATCAGAATCAAGGAATGCATAAAAATACAAACAATTCTTAATTATAAAATAAATGTATTTTCCACAATTAAGCAATTACTTTTAGTAAGAAGATTTTTAAAAAGAATAAAATGCCTTCTTTATTAAGGAAAAACAAAAGTACTAGTTTTAAGCCAAAAAAAAAATTTTTTTCATGGTTGATAAACAGAAAATCAATTCTTCAACAGTATTCTACAAAAAGTGAAAGTCATTATGACAAATGGGTTTCTAAGTTAAAGACAAAATGTAGTTATTATTAAAATCAATTTTGTTATTAGAGAATTGTACTACATGATTTCTCTAAAATGCAATTCTGGATTTTTCAAAGTCACATGTAATTTTAAAAATACTCATTTCTTTCCATTAAAAAGCTAAATTTACTAAAATAAAATTAGTTTTAAGAAAACTTTCATTTGACAGACTTTAAAAAAAGTTTTAGATTCACTTTTTGCAGTTTATTTTTCACTACTTTGCTCAATAAAACAAAAAGGGACAAAATTTTCACTATCGTATTTACAAAATGCCATTGAAGTCAATGCTCTGAAATGAATTAACATTTAGTTATAATGATCTGTTGACCGGAAAGAAAACTTACTGTAAACTCTGACTAATGATATCTGGATATACAGAACCAATAACACAAAGACAAAAATACAGGAAATCATATAAATATAACTATGCTCTAATTTGGGAGGAAATTTAAGAAAGGTCAGGCTGAAATTAAAGAGGGAGCTCTAATTCAGACAATTAAGTATCAGATGATGTATTTAAGAGTATAACTGCTGTAATCACTGGAAAACCATTTGTATGCCATTTTTATTAGGCATGTGATTATATCAAAGTAAATAGGCAGACTTTAGTTTTCATTAGTTCTGCCAATTAATTTGCCTGATGTTGGACAAGTCAGTAAACTTCTGTTTTTAAGTAAAAATAATGCAAGTCACCTAAAAGGGTTATAAAATTTATTTTTCCTCCAAAATGTTAACAATCTGTAAAACTAATAATGCACATTTGAAACCTCCATGGGTCAAAAATGGAATATTTAGTTTGCTTTGGCATACTGTTATTTATCTCCCACTGATGCTGACAATGACCAATACCAACTCTCTAACTTAAATCATCAATCTGAGTAAGAGTATGAAGTTAATGAAATATTTATTGTATTTAGAATAGATAAACCAAGTAAAGCACCTATGAGTTTGGAAGTAATTAAATACTTATAACTCATTATGCTAAAAGAGAATATGATCTTTTTTTTAAGTAGGACTTAGTAGAATAAATGCTATGTATGTACACTGACATAGAAATCTAGCAAGTGAACAAAAAAGCAGGCTATGCTAAATATAACATAATCTCACATACATAAATGTGGGATAGTTTCTGAGATAATATCTTCAAAATACATTTTATGTATAATTATTCAAACATCTAAACATAAATAAGACTGATCTATTTGCTTTCTATATATCTATTATAAATTAAATGCATATATCATGTGTGTTAATTATATTCCCATTTAAGATCAACTTTATTTACATAATAAATTTTATAAAACTGCACAGAACCTAAAAAGCACAAATTTATATACTTGTGGGTAATTTAACATGAATTATGAAGTAGTGTCCTAGATATTCAGAATTATTTGTATTATAGTACTAACTACAACATAGATAACTAAAAATATTATAAAATAACTATTAAAATTCAGAGTTTTCAGTAAGTAGGATAGGTCTATATAAAATCACCAAAGACTACCATAAGTTTCATTTTAGAAGTATAATTGACAATAAAAACTCCACATAAAGGAATATTAATTGAAAAATAAGTATAGCAATTGTTTTAAATTAAAATATAGTATAAAAATCTCAATTCAAATGATTCAGTCAAATCAATAAATATAAAATGATTCTAAAATTATAAAAGTGCATATTTTTGTCACATCCAATATTTAAATTCTAATATAGTTCTAAGAAAAAATTTAACCCAAACTGTTCTGTCATGTCATTGGACCATCTAAGAGGCTTCCCAAGTAAATGCATACAAATTGCAGATTTATAAAAATGTCCATCAGAGAGAGAATGTCCAGCCTCTGATATACACATGTGATTTGTTTTTTCAAATAGTTCTGATCTAGGCCAAAGGTGAAGAAGCACTAGGCTACTTATTTTCCTCAAGGAAAGAAAGTAATTACATCCCACAGTTCAGGATATACTATAAGTATTATGTAATGCCTAAAAATCACTTATAAAAAAAAAAAAAAAAAAAAAAAAAAACTTAACTATTTCCCTTACCATAGTTCTTTTTTATATATATTTATTTTTAATAGGAAGCATCTAGTTCTATTTTTTTGTGTGTGGGGGTTTCTGATACTATTTTCTTTGTGGGTTTTTGCAGATAGTAAGGGAAGGAGCAAAATTGGAAGTATGTATATCAGAATAAAAATACTTCAACTAATGAATTTCTTTACTATATACATAAAAAAAGTTTTGTATATTTACAAAACAAGCCTCTTATTAAGGTGTTATTTTTTGTTTTTAAATCAACTTGATCCTTTAAAACTTAGTCTGGATTAAGATTTTGCATTATGTACTTTTTTTTAACACATAAATATACCATTTTATTTATTTATTTTTATTGATTAAGGTATTACAAATGTGTCTTTGTACTTTAATACAGTTTCAGCTAATCGCTATTTTTAACTGACAATCCCAGATCCAAATATTCCTAGAAAAAAAATGACCATATCTAAAAAAGAACTTAGGTCTATCTCTATGAAAATGGAACTAAATGGACAATTAAAGACTCTAGTAAATCATACCAACATAAGATTCATTCAGTTCCACTGTCTTTTCAAAAACAAAAAAGCAAAAACAAACAAACAAACAAAAAAACACACACATTTGATTTTCTTCCTAATTCTTTCCCAACTCCAATAAAGCTTTCTATTCTCTCTTGCCAGGGCATCCATGATAGTGTTTCACAGCTATTGATACTGCAAAAATTGACAGTTGAAAAGATTCTCCAGAGAAATATTAAAAATGTCACCTTATCTACCTTGTGAAGACATAAGAAAAAGGGAAAAGACTAATAGCTACATACTCGCTCTCAATACTACCATTAACATCATTAACTAGAATTAATAATAACATCTTTGTAGGTATAGGTACAGGTGCAGACTTGAAGCATTATCCCTTCAGTAAGTAGAAATGCTTGCAAAAAGTAGGCTCTTAAAAAAACAAACAAACAAACAAACAAAAGAAACAAGTAAAGCTTTAAGGGAAATGACAGAACCCTTGCCACTGGCAGTATGTGTGACCTTTGGAAGAATAAGGACAGTTTTCTCCTTGGTTTTTAAAAAAAGCACAGCTTTAAAAATTAAAAGGGAAAATAATTTATTTTTATTTTAACTAAAATATCCATGTAACTTATTTTACAAATAAGATTTCTAGCCCACTCATATTTTTTAGGACTTATCACACGAGTCTTAAAATTATATATGCCTAAACATTCTGTATGTGAGAAAAGAGAGGGAATGAGTAATTTCTCAATTTGTCTGATATAGAGGCACTATAAGATATCAACTTTTCTGTGTCACCCAGTACAGCTTTATATATTAATTCTCTCTCATGGAAAGCTTAAATGCCAGGCACATTTTTAAAAAGGACAAACACAATTGATCTTTTCATCACTGCAATCTTCTGAAATAGAGTTGATTGATGACTCCTGGGAACAATAAAAAAAAGATGTCCTGGTTTTCTGAAATTCTTATGTTTCCCTAGTGATTACTAAATAAATGATTAATATGCTGAACTTGCTTATTCTACTTATTTCTCAAAATTCACAATCTAGAACTAAAAAATAAAGATGAAACAGCTATATTTTGTGCCAATAAATTAATGAATAGTTATAGATCACTAGCCTATAAAGGCCCTGTAAAGAGAGGCATAACCTTGGCAAATTCTTAAAATAACAGAAGTAAAAAAAAAAAAAAAATCAGCCAAAACAAACAATAAAAAATGCATGTATGTGTATGTCTGTGTATGGTGGTTGGGAGTGGGTCAGAAATAAGAACTACAAAGGTAATTCATAGTCAAGTTGAAGACAAAAGACCTTTAGTAGAACTTTACTTGGGATAATGGAAACTTCCAACTCTTTTCTGTATTGGATGTTACAAAAATAACATTTTGATACTTTAAAAGCTGCTGAATCTTACTGCAATATTTCTTTTTTATGAAGTCTATATTTTGATCACATTTGAACTATTTACAATAGTGACATGAAATTATATCTAGGCTTTTAGAAACCTGCTGAATTTTTCTTTGAGGTTTTCCAAAATAATTTTTTAAAGTACCATATGTACATATTCTAGAAGCAGCTGGCACTTCATTAGATTGAAAACATTAATAGAGGTCATTTCACGAAGCATTTCCTGACCACAATAACAGTTTAATAAAGCACATACCTTTGCTTTCAACTTGAGAGTGATTAGATGCTCTCTACCAGAAGCATCCTCAGCTTTTAACTTGATGGTACTGAAGGAGGAATCCACATATACAAGTCTGGTGAGAAGAAGAGAATAAAAAGTGATCACACTGGGGAGGACAGGACTGGGGGGAGGAGTGGAGAATGGTAGAATTGGAAATGAAAATATTTGCTATATTTCTATTAATCCATTGCAAAATTAATCAGAAAGATTTCTGCATGCCAGCCCTTTATGCTGCTATATAGATTTACTGCCATTAATACACCAGCCTAGTGCTTAATGTAGTCATAGATCTCTGGATTATTTACAATGTGTGTCAAGGCTCATGCTGTGGTCAGTGAGCACTATGTTTCGGTTTTCCATCACTGGAACCTCTGGCACACACAGCATGTTCCTGTCAGCTTCTACTTATGTACACATTAAACTTCCTGTCAAAGTCTTTGATCCATTTCTGTAGTTTTATACGGTATGAGACTCTTATGCTTCCTTTATTTGTTTTCTCCATGATGAACTTTTCCTTTATTATCAATAATGCTACTATACAAAAATCTGGCCGATATTAGTTCATACTTAAATTGATCCTCTAAGGAAAATGCTGCGTGAGCACAGGTATAGCCTGATCTCCTAACAATAAATTTTCTTTTTCTGCGACATATAGTTTCTGACACTTAACCTGGGCATGCATTCAAGATGACTAATATTTTAAACATATAGGACAAGCGTAGTTGTTTTGGCTTTAAGTTGCTCTAAATGTATGAATTTTCTGCAACGGAAACCAATACCCTTTGAAATATATCATTCTGTAAAACTATGGTCCCTTGAGTAGCATAAGCTACTGCCAAAAATGTTCAAATTTAGTAGTATATTTACTAGTGAACTGGGCATGTGGATATTTTTTGACATTTTTACAATACTATTCTCTTGTGAAGATAAAAAGTAGCCTAAGAGCATTGCACAACTTATCACCCAGACTGCTGGTAAGACCCATTAGAGGTCAGCACTAACATTAGCCTTCTCACCCAGGAAACATTTTTTTAACATCACTGTGTGCTGCTTAGTCACTGGCCTGGTATAAGAGTGAAAGTGGGTCCATTTCAAAAATAATGGGCAATAAAGTTGTGGAACACTATTTGTAATAAAAAATAGATTTAAATCTAAAAAAGGTGCATATCTTCAACAACAAACTAAAAGATAAGATAGTCTTTATCAGCAGAAGAATGTTTATCATAATCTATAAAAAGTCTAGGGTCTTAGAAAAAAACGATTCCAGAAAAAATGTTTACTTACACAAAAATATCAATGATATACATAAATGTTTAATCACTAATTTCTTTCAGCTATATCTACAAGTACCTCAAATTCCCCTACCCCCAAAAATATAGAATATGAGACTTTATCACACATTTTATCAATATAACTCTAAGTTCAGATATATGGGCACATCACTTTGAAAGCATTAACACTTCAGATTCAAGATGCTGATATAGCACATAATTTATTTATATCCTCTCTTTACTCACTAAAAAATAATTTTTAAGATGTAGATAAATCCATAGTTATAAAAAGAATAAGAAGGAAATAG
This sequence comes from Pipistrellus hanaki, assembly GCF_964339955.1. Lineage (NCBI taxonomy): Eukaryota > Metazoa > Chordata > Mammalia > Chiroptera > Vespertilionidae > Pipistrellus > Pipistrellus hanaki. The sequence continues at coordinate 29,117,514 of NC_140514.1, forward strand.
CATCAACTAAAGCAAATTTTATAAAAATAAAAAGTGGTTTGAAGAACACTGGGTGACAAACACATTAAAACAAACAAACAAACAAACAAAAAACAACAACAACAAAAAACAGAAAAAGAAGATCCAGGGAGCAAGATAGCTGGCAAAGGAAGGAAAGGAGAAAGTCTATAGAATAGAGAGAATAGAGGGTATGATATATATGAGGAGAAATTAAGGGAATGTTTAATAATAAAAAAAAGGAAACCAAAAAGGAAAAGGAAAATTTTAATCTAAATTATAAACAATGAAGCTATGTTAAAATTGTAATTGTTCTACCATTAACTTTTTAATGAAAAATATCAAACTGCTTACTAATTCCAATTTTGAAAATCCAAGAATAAACAAAGCTAAAAGAATTGTAGCTACAGAAATGAATGTAAATATATTTAACCACTATAAGAGGTGACAAAAATAGACAAGTAGAATGGGGAAAGAAATGAGGAGAGAAGATTCGGACCACTAAAACTTATAATTGCTAATTTGAGAGTAAAAGATACATATCATTAATTAAATGGACATGAAAGAAGTTTAAGGAATATTAAATCTAATTGAAAAATAAAAGAATAGTAAAGAAAGGAGGGAGATGGTGGTATAGGAACTAAACCCTCTTTAATTATAGTTATCACTATGTAATTCTTAAAATTAATAATCAAGCAATTTTGAATTTAGGCATATCATTGAAAAATATGGAAGTTGTAAGGATAAATATTTCAGAGTATTTGCCTCAGAGAATAAGACTGGAGTTTTAAAAAATGGTGTGGGGAAAGGCTGCTGCTTTTCTTTATGAGCCTTAAATCATTTATAACCATGATGAATATATCCCTATAGACTAGAGAATAAGAAGGGTGGGGAGAGAAAAGAAACAACTATATCACCAACTAGTCCTTTTTGTATTTCACATTGCTGCTCCTCATCCAGATGTTCTTAGACAGAAATAAAAGTTCTAGTCTTTTGTTTCCAGTCACACAAACAAAAGATTATCATCGTTCCATAAAGTTGAAGACATGGAGATAAAACATTAGATAAAAATGTCATGCTCAAAATATGGTTGTGCAGTTAAAATGGTAAGATTAATTTTGTTAAACTTTAAGAAGTCAAGTAAAACAATAAAAACATTTATAACTTTAGGTTACTCTCAGCCTAGTCGTTTGAAATTATACATTTTACCCATGTCGATTTCTTTCTACTTTGTTTCAGGAACAGGGAGAAATCTCATGATTATTAACACCTTGAGTAGATGTGACCTACACTGCTACATGACCTCCACTATTTCTTTTAATTTTCTCCTTTTGGTAATAGAATCCCTGCCTCTATAGCACCCCTAACTACACCAAGATTTAGCAGGGCACACTCCATTCAGCTAGCAATCCTTCCCAGCTGCCCTTGGGTATCAGCCTATCACTAAATTTTAGACTGATAATAAAAGTGATTGATATGTGCACCTTTTGAATTATTTTTATTGACAAAATATTGCCTTACCCTCTCCAGTGCCCCTCTCACTCTCCCTTCCTTTAGACTAGATCTGAGCAATATAAGCCAGCAAAGACCATTCAGACAAGAACAACTCTCTTATTGCCACTCTGACCACTGAAGCAATCAGCAACAATGGAGGTATTCCACATCTGCACTGTCCAAAACAACAGATCCTCGTGACATGTGGCTACGAAAAATTTTAAATATAGTTGTTATAGACACTGAAATTTTAATGTAGTTTAAATATAAATGCCAATACCCATATGTGGATAGTAGCTACTACACTGAACAATTAAGCAACAGTAGATAGTTGAGAAACAAATCAAAGAAACCTGGGTTCTTGGATGACCTTGTGGGACAGTGCCACCTGTATTCACTGCTGACCATCTGCCTACCTCTGAGCTGTTAATGAGATTACTAAAATTCTATCTTGTTTGAAATATTGAGGATTTGGGGTTCTCTTTGTTAATAGCAGTTTAACTTGTACCCTAACTAAAAGAACATATTTCTATCCATTCACAATAGGAAAGAATATCTTAGTGTTTGGTCTATAAAAAAAAGATATTATAGAGGGGAGAACAGTGATAAGCTCTTAGAAATAATTTTTAAAAATCATTCTTAAAAAAGTCTATTTTAAACGATCTACTTTATTGTTATGGTGAGTATCTTGATTTAAACAACATGGAATAATTTTTACTCATTTAAATAAGGTAAATAATTCACTTTAATAATAAATTTTAAAAACCTTCATCATTGGAATGCTCAATATTTTTTAAAGTTGTGAAATCACATTTAAGATAAGGAGTTTGGGTATTATTACTTAGCTAGGCACATTCAAAATTGACTAAAAATATAAAACATATATAAAATCTAAAGAAATAAAATATACCTTTGGCACTTTACTTTGTATTTATCACTTGCTGCATTTCTTTGTAAATATGCTTGCAATAAGTAAAAAGGCACTAAACTTGGCAGTTAAGTTTTATAACACTTAAAAAGGATACTTCAGCTCAGGGAGATTTTTGTTGTTCTTGTTAGTAGCTGAATGTTATCAGTAGAGCAGCAGAAGGAATGTGCTTGAAATAGTGTACCTATTTTGACCAAAAGCCTAAGTTACATAGTTTTTCTTTTATTTAAATATCTAGGTATATTTACATAGTAATAACATCAAAAGGTAGACTGAAGACCTTCATGGTTTAATAAAGCATCAAAGTTTCTATTTTTACCACTACACTCAAGTTTAAGCATTAACACTTCAAACCTACATTTCAAAAAGCAACCTCCCTAATTGGTGTCTTTACTTCCTGTCTTTTCTGTACATCAACCTATCCTGCCTTCCATGACTACATTAATCTACCTAAGTAACTCCTTGCTCAAAAATACTCAATGAGCCTTCATCAACTACATAGAAAGAATCCTTAGTCTAGCATTAAGACCCGTCAGTCTCGCCCTCATATTAATTCTCTTATGTGAGTGAATGATTTACTCAAAAGTTCAAAAATTGTTCATTTCCATCATTACAGCCTTGCCTCCACCAAAACCTCCCTTTTAAGTCTTTCTACATTCCTTCCATTCTTATCCCAAAACCCACCTTCTCTACAAACCTTTTTAAATGATTTGTAACTCAAAAGGACCTCACCTTTCTTAAAACTCTCACATTGCTGCTTTTCATGTAAGTTTATTGCTTTTTTTATAAAGAATATAAAAGTTTTACCCTTCTGTATATGTACCAGTGCTCTATGTATTAAATGAACATGGAAAAGCTATTCAGACCGGTTCATGTTTATGCTTCACATGTGTGTAGTAAACAACTGAATGCACATTCTGTTTACATTAGATACTATCAACACAACCAATTTAGAAAAACAAAATTTTTCACTATTAGATAATTTGCAGTTATTCAATGATTTGGATATGAATGAGGAAAAACATTCTTATAAAGGTAATTTGTTAACATCTATATTCTTTTGCATTTTATAACAAAAGTTATGACTGGTTATAATTAAATCACAACACTAATTAAATCTCTGTAAAACTCATATACAGTCTGACATTTTTGAGTGATCTAGTGTCTCAACAACTTTATAGAAACTTTAGTCAGGGATTAATTGAGTCACATAACATGTTTCTTTTCAACACTCATTATTAGTTTCAAACTAAAAATGAAGGAAATGTGGCTCTTAGGGAAGTTACATTACTTGACCGAGGTCAAACAGCTGATCAGTCAGAATTAAAGTCCTGGTCCAGTTATTGAAATTAATTTAGTATAAACAAGTATTCCATTTACTCCAATATGTTATGAAGTTCTTTGAAATTCATTGAGAATTATAGAACATAATTCCACTGGATAAATTTACTGGATCAAATCCATTACTAAAATAATAGGCTTAATTAAAAATCTAACTTAATATACGTTGAGATATGAGAACAATCCTTCAGTGGTACAACAAATTAGATAAAATTCAGCTCTTTCCCAAGACAAATCTGAAAGGCCAAATACCTGAATTCTACTCACTCTGATAAGTAATATGCTATAAAAATGATAAAACCATCATATCACTTCCCCATTTAATCTCTGAATTATCTGGGGTTATGTGACTATTAAAACAACTATAAGATATGCTATAAATAAGGTGACTATGAATTTCTTCCAAACTGGGACACTTCTGAGATTGACAGGGGTCAGGATAAAAGGCATTCATTAATAGAACTATTCTAGGTAAAGTGAGATGTAGATCAGTCCACCTGTAACTTCGGGACTTTCATAGTACCAAACAGACAATCCTGCAAAACACCAAGGACTCTAATTCCCATTGTTTTATATGAGCTACTCTACAAAACAACACAAGCAGAAGTTAACAGAAGCGAATCAAGACATCTTTTTGCATCCCTTACCCTTGTGAATCAGCATAACACCCAACTGTCATATCATCTTCATCTTTATCCTCTGAACAACTTGCTCTTTTTAGTGTGCTTTTTAAGAAGTTTAAACATGTATAGAAATTATAACAACAGCAATCAAACTTAAGACGGCTACTAATTCTATATAATTTCTAACTTAATTTTTTATAATGCCTGATCCTATAGAGTTAATTAGAAATGTCAAGTATGTTATTTAAAAACACAGCAAGGTCTTCATTAAGATGTTTCTTTTATTATCAGATTTCGTTATTACACTAACAAATTTATAAGATTATTGCTAAGAATGCAAAGGAAATATGGATATATTGACATGGTGTAGCAATCATTGAGATTCTCATAGTCCACTTAAACTAGATTGTCATACAAATCATTATGCGTATCATTTAAAAAAGATCTATATACAGTATATAAGAGCCTAAGTGACCGGCCGACCATCTGACTGGTAGCTATGATGTGCAATGACCACCAGGGGGGCAGACCCTCCAACCAATAGCAATGACACACACTACCAAGAGGCAGTCACTCAACATAGGAGCGGCCTAGCTGTGGTGATTTGGCAGCTGCGGTTCTCAGGCGACACACCTGGAACCAGAGAGGAGGGAGCCCGATTCCGGGTACATCACCCGAGAACCTCCCTCTCACAATCCAGGACCCCTCAGGGCATGTCAGAGAGCCGGTTTCAGCCTGATCCCCAAGGGCTAAGCAGAGGGACCCCATTGGTGCATGAATCCATACACCAGGCTTCTAGTATTTTATTTTTTGCCATTTATACCACTGCTTTTAGTTATTAATTTTATCGTTTAAAATATTACATTTAGTAGTACATATATCTCCTTTTTTCCTCCTATAGACCTTCCCCCATCCTCCCCTACCCCCTGTCACATGCCCTCATAGGCTTCTAGTATTTTATTTATTTATTTATTTTTTACTTTTTTATTTTATTGATTTTTTACAGAGAGGAAGAGAGAGGGACAGAGAGCTAGAAACACTGATGAGAGAGAATCATCAATCAGCTGCGTCCTGCACACCCCCCACTGAGGACGCACCTACAACCAAGGTATATGCCCTTGACCAGAATAGAACCCGGGACCTTTCAGTCCTTAGGCTGACGCTCTATCCATTGAGCCAAACCAGTTTTGGCAGGCTTCTAGTATTTTAAATGAAAAAGCTAGCTAGCTGCTGAGGCAGGGCCTCAAAATGTAGCAATACCAGTTTTGGGACAGTACAATTCAGGTCTCAGTTTTAGCTCTGAGTGTCCTGAAACCCAGTATTGTCAGTGTGCCAAGTATACCTGATTTTTGAATTAAGACACACAAAAAATAAAACTGGTGGGAGATTTTACTTTACCAGTGTTGGATAAATATTGACAAATCTTATTCTTTTGGCCTCTCACAATCCAGGCAGAAATATTCTCTTCTATTAACAGTCCTTATTTGTAAAGCTATGAAACAAATGATTAGGTAACAGCTATATACCTAATTCAATCATGCATCCTAGTCACCATAATTACACTATCACCTTTCTCAAATCTAAGCCAAGAAACTGTCTCTCAGGATGCATTAATTTTGCATATGGCCAATTTTATCCTTAGTCACACACTGAAGGTACTTGAGGGAACTTTATTGAAGGCTGTATATCAGAGCTGACCCACAGCACAACTCCAGGGAGCATGATTCACATACACAAAGCCTGAGCACTGACATGCAACCAGCCTTGTCTGTATACACTCAATTTATATACACACAAAGTTGGGAATATAAATATATATCTTGAAACTTATGCTGAGAATTAAATAAGAATTATATAAAGTGGCTAGCACAGTCGGTGGCATAGAACAGCAACTTCATAAATGAAAGTTCCTGTGTGCAATGACCTTAGTCTAAGGTGCTGACCAACATTTATATTGTGATGAGGGTTGTGGTAGAGGCATTTGTAGCCTTATTTTTGCCTTTCACCTATTATCTAGGTTAGAGATCTATCCCTTTTTCTGTCACATCACAATATGTATAATACAAAGCAATAGTCAAAACTTTCCTTTCATCTCTAAAACCATATATTCCATAAAGGACTTTATAAACTTGCACTACTTCTCTTTATAACTTTGATACTAATAGCTCTCAAGAAATCCTATAATTACATTTATAGTTCTTATCAGTTGGAATTAAGTACTATTGTGATTATCTACTTAAATTCTGACTCTTCTTCTATATGTAAATTCTACGAACAATCTTAAATCGTGCCTATGTATTCTCACTGCCCTCAATTATAAGCATTCACAAATAACAGTTAATTGGAAAGAAATTATTCAAAAATTTTATATTTAAATTATCAGCACTTCAATGACTTTTTACTGGAGTTCTCTGAAATATGTCACACATATTCAATTTATCAATTTAACACAAAACTAGAACCATTACCTCTTCCCTTGACACTCCCTTCATACATCCTTAACTATTTTAAAAACAAAGGTCTTAATATTAAGCACCTGAAAATAAGTCAAAATAATTTTTCTCTATTCTGTCACCTTATATCCAAAAAATGGCAGGGTCCATGTCATCAGTGCCTTGAGACACACCTTTATAACCTCAGCAGAATTGTTATTAGTGCATCTTAACTCATTACTTGTCTTCTCTTGTCTTCTTCCTTCCATTGGTATGATATATCCTATATAATAAAAGGCTAATAAGCAATCCTCCTATATTATAAAAGGCCAATATTCAAATCAACCAAATGGCAGAACAACCAGTTATGACACACACTGACCACCGGGGGGCAGGCGCTCAATGCAGGAGCTGCCCCCTGATGATCAGTGCACTTCCACAGGGGAAGCACCGCTCAGCCACAAGTCAGACTCAGGGCTGGGAGCACAGCAGCAGCAGTGTCTAAGGATGTACGACTGCCAGCACTCACACATCCCCCGAGGGTTGCGTGAGGGCACAGGCCGGGCTGAGACACCCCCACCCCAAATGTATGAATTTCGTGCACTGGGCCTCTAGTTTTATTATAAAGGTATAAAATAGATTGCTAAAACTGAAAAAATATTAAGTTGAAATGTGTAAAATAGAGACATTTCTAAAACATATTTTAAAATAGACATACTTATCCCAACCAATAATTCCTATTTCTTCAATAAGGCTTGAGTAGAACTGGGGATGAGGAGGTAGTGCATGCATTTCTTGTTTATTCTTTAAAGCAACTTCCTATTTAAAAGAAAAAAAAACAACTTGGGTCAGCTGTGGAATGCCAGACAATGATTTGTTAGTACCTGATTACACAAAACAATTTCATAATCTTCTCTGTCTCTAACTAAAGTGTCCATTATTTTAATAAGAAATCCAACGGAATCTTTCCACTTCTCATAAAGAAAAAAGAGAGAGACATGAAAAAGTTAAAGGACTGCACTGAAGATCATATAAAAACGTCAATTATTTGATCAGTGTGGCTCAGTGGTTGATCGTCAATCCATGAGCCAGAAGGTCACGGTTCAATTCCTGGTCAGGGCACATGTCCGGGCGTCAGGCTCAATCCACTGCGTAGGGCATCCAAGAGGTAGCCGATCAATGATTCTCTCTCATCATTGATGTTTCTCTCTCTCTCTCTTCTTTATTAAATCAATTAAAAAACTAGAATGGTTAAAAAAAAAGTCAATTATTATACCTTCAACCTTAACTTTAATATTCTCCTCTATTATGCTTATCAAAGATGAAAAACATCTTTTAAAGAATACTCATCAACAAGGCTTCATTACTATCTTACTACTCCTGGAACATGTTTGATAGAAAGTAACATGTACCTTTAAAGAAAAACCTGAACTCTTACTTATATTACCTAGACTGATACATTAATACACATTATGAATTACCTTATAAACAAAAACCCTTCATTATCACAATAAATACTTACCTGCTAATTTCTTTCTTCATTCTGTATAACTCCCAGACTGGGCAAGTTCAAGTGTTTTGCCATCTGGTTAGGTCAAAATTGGTTTTTCTACTAAGCTTACCTAAGATATGTTTAAGATGGTTTATGTTCCTCCAAACAAAACTAAAATTATGCTTTAGAAGCAATACAAACATCACTAGAATTGCTGAGGTTAAAAATGACAATTACTGCAAAGGTGAGAACCTAGACGAATGTGTTATTTGGAAAATAAAAACAAATGCTATCTACAAAATATATAGATATTCATATAGTCTGAATTATCAAAAGGTATCTAAAAACTAAAGGAAGTAAAATTTCAAAAGAAATCTAATACAATACCAAAACCATATGGAAATAAGCATTAAAAATTATATAAATATAACCCTAATAAAAGGTATAAATTTTAATGTTTTAAGTATATGTTTAATTATTAGTGCTTATACTTTATTTTTTTTTAACAATGATAACATACTATCAAATTTAGGGAACACTGAAAAGAATCAGACTTTAAAAAACAGTATATTTTAAAATCAGAACTATTAACTGGAAGTACTTTAATAAAGTTCTAAACCTGTTTTATGATTTTAAAAATAAAAAACCCTGAAGAGCAGATTTCTAAAGCCCAAAGTATCAATTTAAATTTGATTAGAAGGTAAACTCCTAGAAACCAAGAGTTTTTTTGTTTGTTTTTTACAAACTAAACACTTAATGATATCTGATGATAGCCTGATGGTCCATAAAGATATATTTGTATTGCTAAGATTATCTATTTAAAAAAAATATGTCACTACAGTTCCTGTACTTATACATATAACACGTGTATAGTATTTCCTTTGAAATTTCTATTTTTATTCAGAAATTTTAATTATTACTTCCCTCAAATATTGAAAGTAAAAAGAAACTTGGATAATAATAAAAACAGTATTTTAATCCTAAATTTATATTTGTAAACTATGCCTTCTTCCTGAGGTCAGACGTGTCACTCCTATCATAGAACCGTAACAGGAAAAAAGCAAAGGCAGAGAAGCAAAGCATTCTTCGTGGAGAAGGACACAAAGGTATGTGATAGAAAGAATGCAGAGGATTTACTCTCAGAGCTTTTAAATCCTAACGTGAATATTTCTTAGTTTTGAGGTCTTAGGCAGTTAACGACTCGGCTCTAAAATAGGCATACAATAACCTATACCTCATACAATTTTTAAAAATTTGGGTAATTGTTCATTTATTAAATGCATACAGAACAGCTCTTATATGCCCAATTATTACTAGGAAACTCCATGGAAGATTTACAAAATTTCCTGAACAAATTCAGTAACTACTGATTTCATTGAGATATCAATACTTTTATCAGTGATTGTATTATAGGAACCCTATTACTAATAACAAACCCCAACAAATAAACTAATAATTCTTCCATTTTTAGATACACTATCGTAAGTGTGTAATAATATCACCAATACTGTCCATATTTCTTTAGAAAGTTAAAAAATATGATCTCATGTTATTCAGAATTATAGTAATAAATGTACTAAAGAAAATATTGTGATTCAGAGATGAACTCAGTATTTTCAGTTTTGAATTAATGATTATTTCTTTGAAATAAAATGACCAATATGCCAAAAATAATAATTATGTTAATACTAGAAACCAAGATTTTCACAGTAAGATAAAAAATATACAGGAATTACAAAAGCAATCGATACTTATGGTAAGTGTTAGAAAACAAATACCTACCAAGACCATCTTCAACTCCATCATAAAGGTCATTAGATCAGGAGAGTGCTTCATTCTCTAGATCAAAATGACATTTCCAATTAATTTCACTTGTACAATGAATATTCCATTCACTGAAACTAAAATAAAATACACATTTATGTGAGTGTGAAAAAATATTAATTATATTTACATAATAAAAGTATAAGAATGAAGGATTAGTCAACATCCTTACTATTCCTACGAATTTCATTTTGAAACAGTAAACTAGAACTTAAAATCTACTCTTGTGAGATATACTGAACTGAATAGACTGTCACCTAAAACTCACACACTCCTCTCTTCCTTTAGCACCGGTTACTGTCAAGTTTAGCAAATCTAGCAAACCACATCATTATTTTTTAAGGGAGAGAAGAAAGTGGAAAGAAATAGGCACGTAAAATATGAAAATCAGGCAAATCTATACCACTAAAAATATCTAGTTAGAGCAATTAATCAATAATTATAATACTGTCTATTTTTATTTTTATTGACCTTAAAGATGACCTGTAATTATTATTTTTGTCCTTTCATGATTAACCCATATTAATTCAAAAGGAGTCAATGTTTCAATAAGGTAAAACTAATATAACAAAATGGCAAAAGAAAACTTCTAAAGTAGAATGAGTAGTTAAGAATCACTATTACTTGCAGAAACCGGTTTGGCTCAGTGGATGGAGTGTCGGCCTAGGTTCGATTCTGGCCAAGGGCATGTACCTTGGTTGCGGGCACATCCCCAGTAGGGGGTGTGCAAGAGGCAGCTGATGGATGATTCTCTCTCATTGATGTTTCTAACTCTCTATCCCTCTCTCTTCCTCTCTGTAAAAAATCAATAAAATATATTTTTTTTAAAAAAGAATCACTATTCCATTTCTTAGAAATCATTCTTAAAATAAAATAACTATACAATAAGAGAAAGCAAAAAAATTAATTAAAATAGTTTTCTTAAAGTTCTTTATCATTTCACTGCCTGAATTCAAAATATTGTATTTTTGTTACTTTTTGTGATGCCCTCACTACAGCCACACAGTTCTAGACAAAGTAAATATATGAATTTGTTCACTCTCTTTAGAAACAAAAATAATCTAAGGTATTTTAGCAATAATGAATGAGACATAAGATTCACATCTTAACATAACTTTGAGTGTGTTCATGTTTTAGAACAAATCTTTGATTTTCCCTTCTTCTATACAATATCTCTCCCCTCCCCTCAATTTGTTAGAAATGAGTAGTAATAAGTTATACACAAGGTATACAAACTACAGTCCAGAGGCTAAATCCAGCCAATGCATGCTTTTGTAAATAAACCTGTACTGAAATTCAGCTAAGCCATTCCTTTACCTCTTGTCATGGGCTGCCTTGGCGCTAAAGGGCATAGCTGAGTGGCTGTAACAGAGAACTTACGGTCCACAAAATCTAAAACATGTACTATCTGGTCCTTCACTGAAAAAAGCTGCCGACCCCCTGACCCATATTTACTAGTTAAAAATGATACAAAGAGCCCTAGCCAGTTTGGCTCAGTGGATAAAGTGTCAGCCTGCAAACTGAAGGGTCCCAGGTTTGATTCTGGTCAAGGGCACATGCCTGGGTTGTGGTCTCAATTTCCAGTATGGGTCATGTAGGAGTCAGCAGATCAATGATTCTCTCTAATAATTTATGTTTCTCTCTCTCTCTCTCTTCCTCCCTCTTTGAACTCAATTTAAAAAAAATGAAACAAATAATAGTGATATTCATCTGGACTTGGAATAAAACAAAAACTCAACTAATATTGGGTTCTATATAACCAACTGGAGGGCAGAAAAAAGATTAAGTAATTAGGACTTTTTTAGGAACCTTCTTGGTGAACTGGTGAAGAAAACCAGATATCTTATTATTATACTTAGTCTCTTTTTTTAAAAAATATATTTTATTGATTTTGTAAGTGAGGAAGAGAGAGAGATAGAGAGTTAGAAACATCAATGAGAGAGTCATCGATCAGCTGCCTCTTGCACACCCTCTACTGGGGATATGCCCGCAACCAAGGTACATGCCCTTGACCGGAATCGAACCCGGGACCTTTCAGTCCCCAAGCTGACGCTCTATCCATTGAGCCAAACCGGTTTCAGCTATACTTAGTCCTTATTAACAAGATTTTCAGGCAACTTAAATATCTCAATAGATTCACTTCTTAAACTTTGATACCTTATATAATAAAGAGGTAATGTGCATATTGACCATCACACCCTCACAAGATGGCTGCCTACAACCAGGCTGGCAGGGGGGGTTAGTGAGGGACAACCAAACAACTGAACAACAGGCTGCTTGGGGCAATCAGGCTGGCAGGGGGAGGGGAGCGCAGTTGGGGGTGACCTGGCCAGCAGCATGGAGCAGTTTGGGGCAACCAGGCCAACAAGGGGGGTGGGGGGAGTTAGGGATGATAAGGCTAGCTGTGGGGGAGGGGGGAGGGGAAGTTAGGGGTGACCAGGCAGGCAGCAGGTGAGCAATTAGAAGCCAGCAGTCCAGGATCCCGGTGATCGGCCCTAAACCGGCAGTCGGACATCCTCTGAGGGGTCCCAGATTGGAGAGGGTGCAGCCTGGGCTGAGGGGACGCCCCCTCCCACAGTGCAAAAATTTCCTGCACCTGGCCTCTAGTTAAATATAAATAGACACAGGAGATAGGGAGGGAGCAATGGGGGGGAAAAAAGAGAAGAAATAATTTAAGCATCCTCTTAAAAAATGGCTGTAATTATACTGCCAGCAATTACAGTCTACATTCTACAATCAAATAGTTTCTCTCCTATTATTTCTTTTTGGTGCGGTAATGCTTTATGTGAGAGTTTCTGTCATTGTCAGTTATCATAGATAATAATCTGCCTTTTAGATAGAGAAAATATAAGAGGGAAAAGCATACAAATGAAAGGCATTTCTAGTTAATTTATTTTTCTACAAGAAGCATTTCATTCTTTTCCTTTGCTTTAGTAACAATGATTTTGTTTTAAAGTTTCTTTACTCTTTAAAGGAATTTTCAGGTAGAGGAACGTAAACATTAAGAATAACTAAACCAGGGTAGAGAGGGTGGGTAAAATGGGTAAAGGTGATCAAAAGGTACAAACTTGCAGTTACTAGTATACAATAATTTTAAAAATAACTAAATTAATCCTGCCTATATCTCACTAATGTGGCCTTCACAGCTACTCCTATTATGTCCATGTACATGATCCTAAGTAATCTCCACATCTTTTCTGTTACTAATCTAGAACTACATTTACATTTTTGTCACAGGTATCCTACAACTCCTAAATGGGTCCTGGCATTTCTTTATACCACCATTATTCAGTCTTAGCAGAAAAAATCACTCAAAAAGTGACAGATATGGATAAGGGTAAATGTATTTGAAGACCCTGAAGTCTCAAGGATGGAAATCTTGGATATAAATGCTGCCCAGAGATGTGCTAAGGATTCTGAGACAGAAGAACACTTTACATAATGCATAGATCCTTAAAATATTTCATAGATATTAAACCTACAAAATTTAGCAACTAGTTTGTTACAGGATTCTGCACAGTAAGACTTTAAAACAAGTCAACTTAGTAGTTCCTTACCTTTGCTTAAAACATAAACCTTTTAAAGGACTTACTTGTTGTATTATTTGTTGGTATCCACAAAGTATTGTCCTTAGCTCCCAACTACATAGTAATCTAAAATTTAATGGAATAAAATAGTGTGTTAATTGTTCAGAATAGGAAAAAACTTACATGTATGATAAGACAAACAGGCATGAGCACAGAAAAGAATGACCGACATAATTCTGAAAAGTTAATAAAATTTTTACCACTTATAAAGTTCAAAGTTTTCAAACTAACAGTACTAATTTTATTTCAAAATATAAATAACTGCAATCAATAAATGACAAGCAAACAGTACATCTTTTTTAAAACATAGCAATGTTATCTACAGAACCAGATTCTGCTCTGAGGTAGGTTAAATAGAACCAACAGTTTAGATCTTAATATACTTCTTCAAATTCCAGAGTAATATAACCAAAAGGATACAGTCTTTTAATTGTGTCACTGATAGTTAATGTTCATCTATCTACTGGATCATCTCAGCTGTGCTCTCAACATTGTTAGGCAAGTAACTCTTCCAGGAAGAGATTTAACTTACCTAGAAGTGGGAGGCCTGAGTTTTCCCAGCGTTGGCCACTCCTTTTCTACAAAGTAGTTTATACTGCTTACATTTCCTTTCTACCCACTCATCCATGCTAAAACCCAATAACCTGTCTTGTGTCTACATAAAACCTAATCATTTCTAACATGATCCCTTTGCAACACTCAGCACTATTAACCACTCCTTCCTTAAGTCTCTCTGTGTTTGGCTTCAGTTTTTTCCCTTACTTTTCTGGTCAATCCTTAGTCTTCCTCCAAGGTCCTCTTTATTTACCCTCACTGGCTTTCTCTTGCCACCCTACACACGCAGCGCTGAAAGTCTGTACTCAGAGCTCCGTGCCTACTGTGAATTCCACAGGCATCTCCATTCCAAGAATCACACTGGAATTAACACGCCAATACTCTATTAATACTGAATAGCCTGTCTTTATATTTCACACTGGATATGTCTTAAAACAATTTCTCCATCAACGCCCTCTTCTCTAGCTTAGTGATCTCAGCCAGGAATTTGGAGAGTATCTCCATTCTTCTTTCCCTCTTAGTTCCCACTTCTAATCAGTCACAAAATCCATCAATTCTACTTGTAAATGCCTCCGGAGTCTTCCTTACCCCCTCCTCCTAGAGATATTTAGGAGCAGAAATGAGATTTGGGGCACTCCTAAATTTCTAGTCTCATCTCTTGACATTTCTTGACAGGCTGTCTGTACTAATGATAATTATTTTGTATTTTCACTTTATACTTCAGTTCAATATTTGTTAGTAAAATTTTCACAGTTGCTGTTTACTGCTTTAAATTAAAAAAAAAAAAAAAAAAAAGTAGAGAATTTATGTGTCACCTTTGAAAAGTACTTCAGCACCAGGGAAAATCATTTACAAATGCACAATGACTTGGGAAAATTAGAAATGACTAATAAGCATTTTAGGCAAAATTGTAATGACTGAAATCAGTTTATAGCAGATTGACTGATTTCCCATTCCATAAAGATGCAAGTATAGGACAAAACACATTACCTGGCATTCTTCAGCTGCAGATCTTCCGGCAACAATATTTTAAGATGGAAGTCTCTTCCCTGTGGAAAATATTGAAAAGGTTCAAATTCTCACCTTTAATGTAATGTTATGAGTTTCACTTAACTTTAGAATCATATAGAAGAGACAAAGTTTCCTTTATTTTCTAAACGGAACTTCATCTAAATGTTTATACCTATTAAAATATAAGCAACATAATATTGCACTTGAGGAAAAGTAATTGTCCAAAGCTTTGTAATTATTGGGAAATCAAAACACTAAAATTGTTTTCAAATAGTCACTCACATAAACATAAGAGTTGTAAGAAATTATTAGTGTAGACAAAGATTTTTAAATGTTATTTCTTGGGAAATAAATGTATGAGAAAGAAAATTCCTTCAAATTGCTTTGAATATAGAAGTCATGATGTTGATATAAAAAAAATAAGAATATGTAATACATTATAGGAATCATATTTCCAATGTTTTATATTTTATAAAACAAAAATACATTTGGTTAAATAATCTAAATATGTAAACATCAGAGAAATATTTTCATAAATCAGAGTGTATTTAATTCTCCCACATTTGCAGACAGATAATAAAATTGCTAACATATTACATTACTTCTTTCAACTTACATATCCACTAGCTATACATTTGAATACATAAAATTTTACTCAAGAGTCTTTCTAAGGAAGGAAAGACTGTCCTCAGAAATATATTCAGTTTTACTTTCTTGAGAAAGTAGATGAGTAAGCAGCTTAAACTTTGTAACTTAAATAGGATAATACACATGAAATCTGAGCAAAGGTAGGCAGAAAAGGACAAACAGAATTATAATCTTTTACTCCAACAGAATAAAATGAAAAAGAGTAATAAAATTCTCGAAAAACAATTACCTCAAGAATTTTAGCACAGTCTCTCTCAAAGCAGTTTCAAAAATAGAGGAACACAATTAAATGTACCCCATAACCTTTACTTTCATGGTAATATTACAGTTCTGACTTTCATTACATTTAAATGTCGTTTAAAAAAATGAAACAAAATGTACTACTGACCTTTTCAAAAGGTCAAGTAACAATAATTCACTATTTCATTAAAGCACTAAGAGGTATTATGTAGTAACTTTAACCTAACTTTATAGACATCCCACACATAGGTGTAAGAACAATCTGGAATTCAAAATTTACATGAAAAATAGTAAAACTTCTCTACTGCTCTGTTATCTGAAAGAATAAAATTTCAAACTCCCTTATTTAAAATCCAGCCATTTTAAAAGGTCAAATGCCATGTCACATGCCATCATATGTTTCTGATTATGATGATAAGAAAATATCCAAATTAGCTTTTTTTTCTTAATTGCTCTCAAAAAGGAGATTTTCCAGGCTTAGAGGAAACCAAAGTACTGATAATTGCTCTCCACACATCCTCCCAAAACACTATATAGATGAATATTAAGAACAAAGACACACACACACACACACAAACACCTCATCTTCAGTAAAATCGGAAAGCAGAGAACACTAAATTTCAAATTACTGCAGGAAAAAAATATATAGATCGCTTTTCAGGTGTTTCCATTCTGGAACTCCAACAGCAAGTCCTTTTAGATGGCTCGAGTTTCAGAAAAAATGCATGGAAGAGAGAAGAGGGGACTGGACCAAGTTCAAAAAAATAATAACAGATAATCTGGTAGATCAGAGTATGGTAGAACACTGACTACAGAGAAGGGACTAAACATGAACACAAAAGGCAAGGCGTTTGTCTTGGAAAGGAAATGTAGGAATAGAAGATGGTAAAAAGGCAGGGGAAAAATACTTTGGAAACTGCGTGCTAGGAGGAATAAACAAGTAAGAGTGGCAACTTGGGATCTTATGTAACAAAATAGAAACACTCAACTCCTCCCCTCAGCACTACAAAAACATCATCCATTAAATAAACTGTACTTTGCTTCACTGACAGAACAGTGTATTCCTGAACTAATAATTTTATAAACTATTGTAAACAGTCAAACAGTTCCAAACTTAAAAGCTATTGACTTCATCAATGCCACACTACTATGAGACAAAAACAGAATAAGAGACTCAAAACATTTCAGTGATGACAGTCTACCATGCAAAAACTGCAGAGATAAACAAATTACAATACTGAGTTATATATTTTTGAGTGTTTATACCCAGAGTCAGAAATTCAAAAACCAAGGACAGAAATTGAATTTTTTTAAAAAAATTAAGAAAAATATAAAAAGATATTAAAATGTAATAAAGGTATTCAACAAACAATAGAATAAAAAAAATCAGAAGAGGCAAAGAAAAACAAAAAAAAATTATCAAATTAATAAAAAATTAAAGACAATCAATCAGAAAAAAGTGAAGTGGAAAACAAGTATAGGAAATATAATATACAAATAATTGGAAAACATAAAAAGGAAAACAAAATAGAAGAAAATACTATTTAAAATTATAATCCAAAAGTATAGTTTCTGAAAATTCACATACTGAAAAGGACAACTGGACACATGAGAAAACTGACTCATAATGACCCACTTTGAGGTTTATCTTAATGAAAACACTTTTAAAATAAGGTAGAAAGTACATAGCTTCTAAGAAAAAAGTCAAATAACTTATATGGGAGACAGAATAATTTTGGCATCAGACTTCTCAAAGCAAGATTTTAAAAAGCAACAATGGAATACAATTTTTAGGAAACTTCTGCTTCTATCCATGATTTAAAAAAAAATACAGAATTTACTATCCCACAAACTAAAAAGTTGGACAAAATATGTATGAAACAATGATTTGTCAGACATCAAACAATAGGCATTATATAGGACAGTAAACCTTGAAAAGGGGAAACAAATGAGAAAATCTCTGTAAATAGTCAGCTGTATGACCTGGAGAATTTTCAGGCTGCAGGGCAAAAATGAAGAATGAAATAGAGCCCAACATTCTCCCTGGCTTAAGAAGAAAGGGGTGAATTAGGGGAAGTAAAGGTATGCAGGATTCATAAAGTACAGCACCAAAGATGAAATACATGGAGAAGAAAGAACTACAGAGTAAACTAGAGAACTTCATTCTTCCAAAGGAATCTTTAGCTAAATAGTGATTGCTACATGGATGTGAGAAAACCACCCAAAGCTGAGGAATCAAGAGAATGGAGCATGCAAAACCATCTTGGAGCTCACACAAGGTTGAGCTTCTTCCCATCGAATTGGGCAACCTTGTACTATTAAAGCCAACAAATACAAGTGTTGCCTCATAGAGACAAAGTCTGTTCTTTCTCTGCCTAACAAAGCTTAAAAGCCAACATTGAAAAGATCAAACCACTTCCAAGTAACTGCTGCTTAGAAGAAATCTCAAGAATATTTAAGAGAATAAATAATATCTAGCAAAAATAATAATAATAATAATAATAATAATAATAATAATATCTAGCATACCACAAGTAGAATGCACAATGTCTGGCATTCAATCAAAATATACCAGGTATGTAGAGAAGCAGGAAAATAAGATTCATAGTCAAGAGAAATACAAAAACAGATGATAAAACTGCTTTAAAATTCTTAAATCATTAGTACAATATTACAGATATTCAAGAAGGTTAAGGAGAGCATGAGTATACTAAATATACATGGGAGAGATATAAAGGAAGACCCATATTTAAAAGATAAAAAAGCCGAAACCGATTTAGCCCAGTGGATAAAGCATTGGCTTTCAGACTGAAAGGTCCCAGGTTTGATTCGGGTCAAGGGCATGTACCTTGGTTGAGGGCACATCCCCGGTGGGGGATGTGCAGGAGGCAGCTGGTCGATGTTTCTCTCTCATCTACATTTCTAACTCTCTAACCCTCTCCCTTCCTCTCTGTAAAAAATTCAATAAAACATATTAAATAAATAAATGTTTTTTTAAAAAATAAAAGATTTAAAAATGCATATATAATGTCTAACGTGATAAATATGCTAGGTGGTATTAACAGATTAAACCTTGCAAAAATAGATACTAGTGTACCTGAAGCAGAAATAGAACATCCAAAAATAAACAGAGAGATTGTTAAAAAAAAAAAAAAAAAAGGGAGACCATTAATGAATTATGCAACAACTTAAATTGGCTTATCATGCATGTATTTGAAGTCCCCAATACAAGTAAAAGAGAGGGGGAAACAAAAAAAAAAAAATTAAGAAATAATGGCTAAAGTTTTTCCAAATTAAATGAAAAAACAACCTTATAGATCTAAAACAAATAAACAAACAAAAACAACTGCACAAACTCTGTGGCGGGAAAACATAAATAAAACTAAACCAAGATAAAAATAAAAACTTTAAAAGTAGCCAAAGGAAAAATAACACACTACTAAGAAGGATAAGAAAAAAAAGAGTTCTCGTAGAAAATAATGCAAGAGAGTGAAGTGACAACATTAAAGCACTAAAAGAAAAAAAAGTCAACCTAGAATCTTATACCCAATGAAAGTATCTTTCAAAAATCCAAATAAACAATTTTTTAGACTTGAAACAGCTGAAGAAATTAATCATCAGTAGACATACACTTCCTGAAATATTAAAAGAACTCAGGAAGATATTAAGTGAAATCAGATGGAAATCTGGTATACAACAGAGTGCCAGAAACAGTTAATAACAAATAAATATAAAGACTTTTCTTATTTTTCAAAAATCTCTTTAAAGGGTAATTGTCAGTGCCAAAGCGCTCAATTTAAGCAACAAAGAAAATAAGAATTTATTACAACCCAAAGTATAAAATAAGTTTAATGAATCCATACTGTTATCAATAAGTGAATTAGTAAATGGGAGAGTTAAGCTAATCTCCCATGCATAAGAATTGAATAAATTATGTACATAACTCTACCTCAAAAGAGAGTATAACTCCCCATTCCTTAATGGGAACTGCTCATAGTGACTTCCTCCCAAACAGTACAGTATGGGGGAAGGAAAAGAGTATAGTATGGAAAGAGTGTGTGTGTAGGGGTGGCAGAGGGGGGAATGGAAGGGCAGAATAGTAACTTTCCAGTAGATAAACCAGAAAATGCCAGTTCAGCCAAATGATCAAGGTCAACATCAATGGTAATATGTCACATTGATAATCTGAACCCTTAATATGATGTGATGAAATGGTACTTACACTGTGATGTTTCTCTCAGAAACCCATAACCCCAATCTAATCGTGAGAAATCCCAGTAGAGTATCCTACAATAACCTTGACTGGTACTTCAAAAATAGTGAAAAAATCAATGATATCAAAAGCGGATTCTTGAAGAAATCATTTCAATAAAATGTATAAGCCTCTATCCCAATGCATCAGAAGAAACCCAAAATACCATTATCAGTATTGGGATAGGAGGTAGCTATAAAATATGCACATAATGTCTTTGATACTTCCACCATTCAGTGTTGGTGTCTCAATTATCTCTTTTACTATGGGCTACATTTGTGACTTGCTTCCAACAAACAAAATAAAGCTGAATAAATATGTGTTAACATCAGCGGCTAGGGGAGAAAAGGCACTGTGCAGCTTTCTGCTTGATCTCTCTGTCCCATCACTCACTAGTTAGCCATGGGAAACAAGAGTCAACAATGCTACAACTTTAGCATTGGTATGTGGTGAAAGTTTAATGTTTCATCTCCCTAAAAGTACTTATTAATTGCAAAGGAATAACTGGAAGATGCCAACTTAAATAGGTGATCAGAGGAAACATTATCAATAGCCAGATCCACTGATATAAATACCTTGAAAAGGACACAACATTCTTTCTGGGGCATTTCTGCCAAATTGCATAATCTGAACTTGAAGAAACATCAGTGAAACTCAAATTGAGGGGCATTCTACCGAATAACTAACCTGTCCTCTTAAGAAATGGCAAGTTCAGCCCTAAACGGTTGGGCTCAGTGGATAGAGTGTCGGCCTGTGAACTGAAGGGTCCCAGGTTTGATTCCAGTCAAGGGCATGTACCTACTGGGGATGTGCAGGAGGCAGCTGATGGATGTTTCTCTCTCATTGATATTTCTAACTCTCTATCCTTCTCCCTTCCTCTCTGTAAAAAATAAATTTTAAATATATATATATATATATATATATATATATATATATATATATATATATAAAGAAATGGCAAGTTCATGAAAACCAAAGACAGACTAATAAACTATTTTATGTTAGAGACAGCTAAATATGAGTAGGGAGCAAAATAATGTAATTGCAACACTTTAAAAAAATTGTAAACGGACTCCAGATTAGATAGTGGTATTATATCATGGTCAAATATCTTGATTTTGAGAATTGTATTGTGGTTACGTATGTGTGTGTCATTGGTCTCATGAAATATACCTGAAGTATTTAGGAATAAAGGGTAATTGTGTCTGCAACTTAATCTCAAGCTGTTTGGCACCTACCATTCTTAGGGATAGGCAAAAGTTTCATTTAGCAAGTGATTTTGATAATTCGATATTTTTAAGAGGTTATTTTATGTTATTTATTTATGAAAACAAATGGTAATTCCTAGGATATAGCCCTAATCCTCAAAAAAATGTGTGCTGGGGAGGGGGCATGATGTTGAGTATAATGGTCAGGGAACAAAAGACGGTCTAATCCTAACCTAAGGTATCCTGGTGCAAACGCAGAGGGGAAAGATCCAGGTGTAGAATCAGCCCGAGTTTAAGGGGTTCTGTTGCGATCATGGAAAAGGGAACTAAACCTCTCCATTCTCCCATGCCTTGACTTCTTCAACGAAGAAACAAGAATAATGATTTTTTCCTCAATTCCTGCCTCAAGGGGCTGAGGTTAATATGGAGATGGTGTACTTGGAAAGCGCTTTGTAAACTTCAAAGCCCCTACACGTGTGTTACTCCATGTAATAACTCCACAAGAGAGGCGATCTGGAATCTGCAAGCACAATTCTGTTGTCAAAATCTACAAAAATTCACAAATAGTGGGGTCGGGTACACGTGATTTGCAACAGGGCCCAAAATAAGGTTTTCCTCCCAAAATGTCCCTTCTACAGGAAACACCAATATAATGATGAGCAGGGATGCCCGCGAACGGCCGCCAACCTTCGTGGGTGCGGGTGGTGTGAGGAAAGAGCTAGGCGCAAAAATTCAAAAAAGAGAGCAGAGTTTAAATGTAGGGCAGCCACTACATTGAGAAGGAGGCAACTCAGAGAGGGGAGGGCCGAGAGGCGTGGCCACCTCCCGGCCACGCCCCTGCCGCCCGGCCACGCCCCTGCCGCCCGGCCACGCCCCCGCCGCTCAGGTTCCGCGCGCGGGTCTCCAGATGCCCGCGCGGAACCTGAGCGGCGGGGGCGTGGCCGGGCGGTTCTCAAACTTCCATAGTGTCCGGAGAGTCGTGACCTGCCGTCCCTCTCAATCCCCGTAAGTCAGGGCTCCTCACCCCCTCGGGTCAGACTCCATGTGGGGCGGCCCTGCGCCCCGAGAGGGAGGCTGCCCTAGCGAGAGAGCCACACCCACCGGGCAGTACCTGCGCGGTAATGAAGCCTTCATACACGGTTTTCGCCAGGTTCTGGGGCAGGAGCAACGGGAACTGGTGCCACAGGCTCCCTTCCGTCTCCTCCATGGCTCGCCGTCCGCGGCGCCTCGGGGGGGGGGGCCTGGTCGGCGGCCTGGCCCTGCACATGCGCAGTCGCGCCGGCGTTAGGGCGGCGGGGGCGGAAGCCTGGACGTTGGCGGGAAAAAGTTGGAGGAGCCCACGGGCAGAAGTGAAAGTCTCCTGCTAGCGGGGCCACCTGGGCTGGAGCCCAGCTGAGATAGATGGGGCTCGGTAGGGGCCAGCATTGGCCCCCAGGGGAGGCGGGAGGGAAGGCTGTTCTGGGCTTCACAGATCTCAGTGAGCAAGATTCTTCTGGCCCTGAAGGCAACAGGAACCCTTCTGGTGTTGTCCTTTGAATGTATGGAAATGCTGCTACAACTTTGGCCTTGCATTTCTCCCAGTATGCAATGGCTTACCCGGAACCCGACTCCCCTCCCCACTTCCAGGATCGTCAATCTCCTGTTAGCCAGCTCTACAGAGTCGCCTGCATGCCCTCAGCATACAGCATAATAGGTGTATTATTCTCTTATGTCATAATATCATATAAGGGCAATGTATTACATTCCATTTAGTATATCAATGTATTGCAGTTCTGTGGCTTAACAAATCGATTCAGTGTTCTTGTATTTGAGAGACACATTAAGTATCTATGCACTGATCCAGATTGAGGTCAACACCAGACTGAGTTCTGATACACTGCACTCACCTTGATCTTAGGAAAGATTACTGATGCACTTGGTGAACCAAAGTTGGAGTTGTTGTTTTTTAACACTTTATATTTTTCTAACTTAGGAATGGTAATCATCTGTTCCCTTTTACTAAGATTGATTAAGTAAGGGACTTGTTGATAGTTACTGCATGGTTATTTGTTAATCCAATCAATGGTATTTGCAAAACATCTCTGTAATATGCCAAAGCTGTGCAAAGATGAATAAGATATATACCCCCTTCCCATCTCTGTTGGCCTCCAAATGGAATCAGACTTCTCAAAGACCCTTAAAGTTTGACAAATGTGTCACAGTGTTCTGGGTGATTAGGGATAAACAAGAATGCTGCAGCAGTTCGTTGTTAATGGCACTAAAGCAGTGCTTCTCAAAATGTGATTCTGCAGCCAAGAGCATCAGCGTTACCTGGGAACCTTATAGTAATTCACATTCTCACCCCTCTATCTCAGACCCAGAAAATCCTAAGCTCTGGGAGAGAGGCCCCACCATCTGTGATTTAACAAGCCACTCCAGGTGATTGTAATGCACACTGAAGTTTCCCCCCCCCCCCCCCCCGTGAAACCTCTAGCCTTCTTTCAAAGTCCTCAGATGCTACCTCTTTTTTGGGAACCTTTTTTACCTGCTGAAAATTATCCCTCTCCCTAATCACTTAGTATATTTTCTGGTACATGGTAAATGCTCATTAATTAGTTACTAAATTAAATATCAATTAGTACTGTAAAACAAAGTAAAAGCAAGTATTTCAGGTGAGGGATGGGGAAGGGCAAGATGTGAAGGTGAGGAGATAGAAAAGAAACATCAGAAAGAGTATCACATGGTAACAGTAGATATTTGGGCTTTTGTAGAGTTATTAATGCTGCTTTTGTAAATCTGGGAACTGATTTGATAGACTTGATTTTTAGAAAAACTTCTCAGAGAGCTCTGTAGAACATGACTAGAGTAAGATCAATTAGGAGATGATTACCATAATCCAGAGAAGGTGCTAAAGAAATAGTTATGAGAAATGATATTAAGGAGGTGATCTTGCCTCTCAGCCCATTTTTAAAAAATATATATTTTTTATTGATTTCAGAGAGGAAGGGAGAGGGAGAGAGATAGAAATATCAATGATGAAAGAGAATCATTGATCAGCTGCCTTCTGCACCCACATTCACCTCCTACTGGGAATTGAGCCCTCAACTAGGGCATGTGCCCTGACTGGGAATCAAACCATGACCTCCTGGTTCATAGGTAGATGCTCAACCACTGAGACACCTCAGCTAAGCTCTCAGCCCTTTTTTTGACATATCCTCTTCATCCAGCTGTAACAGTTGGGGTACCTCAATGCTTATTGCTAGTCCCCCTTTTCAGCATATCCTCTCCTCTCAGTAATCTTACATAGTATATGAATATTAAAATCTACTACATACTGATAACTTCTAAATGTATCTTTCTCACCCCACTCTTCAGACTTGCATACCTACTACAGGTTATTTCCACTTCAGATGTCTAATTGATATTCAAATTGTTTGTGTCAAAATGGACCTCTAAAATATGACCATTTTATAATTTCTAAAGAAATAATTGACTTAGGCAATAAGTACCAATAGATTCTTAAACCAGAATATGAAAGGTTATCATGATATAAGTATTAACATAATGAATAATTATCAACTTAATAATGGTGGGATCAGGCTATCACCACCTGACACCTCTTTAGTTAAAAGCTACATAGCCACACATTGTCAACAGATGTTTGGCAATAAGAAGAACAATACCAAAAATACTTGACATAAACTAATGAAGCTTTTGGATGTAACTTCTAGTTTCCTGGTAACACAGGAACAAGCCGAATGACATCAGGAGGACAATCAGACAAATCCAGAATGTCAAGTACACCACAGGACAAATGAGCCTATTTATTTCTCTAGTTGATAAATAGATGGGGGATAAGAGGGTTGGGGAGAGACAACAGGAGGGAAAAGGACCGTTCAATTTTAAAAGAGACTTAAGAAACATTAACACTCAAGAGCAATATGAAAACATTGAATACGTGAACAAAACAATTGCGCAAGCATATGTAGTTGCCCTAGGAAAGAGATTTCTGGGTGGTGAAGTTTGGATAATGGTACAAGACTGATAAACATCCAACACTAAGAACAAGAAAGAGAAAATTGATATATTTAATATGTAACACATTAAAATGTAAGTAAGTGTGAACTGTTCATGCAGGGATGACCTCAGAATAGTGATTCTCAGCCATGGCAATTTTGATGCCCAGGGGATATTTGGCCCATATCTAAAGGTATTTTTGATTGTCCAATGAGGAGACAGTAGTAGGATGCTACTAGAATCCAGTGGGTAGAAACTAAGAATGCTCCTAAACAATCCACAAGACAGCTCCTCCACCCCACGACAAAGGATATTCTAGCACAAAATGTCAGTAGTGCTAAGGTTAAGAAACCTCACAACAGGCAATCAAATGTCTACAGGAAGAAGATACTTTTTTTTTTTTTTTTTTTAACTTTAGCAGTGTCCCTGGTACATGGTAAGTGCATATATTTGTGATAATTCCTTTTATATTGTGTAAGCCTCCAGATTCTTGAAAAAGTGGGGGAAAGTCGGGCTGAAACTTAGAAGACAGATCCTAGAAGGATTAAAAAATATACACATTAGTATACAGGTGGTAATAGAAACCTTAGGAGTAAATGAGAACTTTTACAGACCTGGTGCATGAACCTCACTGTGGATCCAATTCACTTAGGCAGTTTTAAGAAAATACGGATGCTTGGTTTCACCCCAGGGCTTCTGATTTAAACATCTGGGAGTGGACAGTGTAAGCATCATATTAAAAACAAATAAACAAAAAACACACCTCTTCATATTATTTTTATGTGCAGCCAGTGTTGGAAATCTAAGATTTTTTTTTTTCTGAACTGCATTCATTATATTCAGTTTATTAATAAGGCATTCTGCATTATGTGTGATAGCTCAAGCAGTTGACTGTAGTTTCAACAGTTTTTTCTGGGTTTGCTAAAGCAAACAAACCCACTGTTGATCTCTTTGGGTAAAGTAAAAGGCCAGAAAGTCCTTGGCACAATGTAGAGGGAAGAATTTAAAGACCATGGGAGATAAAATAAAATAAAAATTTTAATTAAATTAAATTTTAAAAAAAAGTAGATTAAATGGATCATGTGCCTCACCTCTATATCCTGGCTGGGCCCTGAAAACTAGTCTCCTTTGCCAGTAAAAATCAAGTGAAAAGGGAAATACCCAAATATTTAAAAGTGCTTTGCTGGCCCTTCCCCCACCACCACCACCATCCCCCCCTATCCCCACCTCCCCTTTGGCTTGGAATGCTTTTGGAAGGAGATATAATAAAAATGGTATTCCTGATCTCAGTGGGGATGTGAGAAGCCAGCTGAGGCCTGGCCCAGGTGATGACTGTTAACAGTCTGAAGCAAAGCAGGTATTGTTTTAATAGCCAGATGCTGCACTCAGGGATCAGGGAATGCCTTCAGTAGCAGAAATCTCTGACTGTGGTTAATTAATCATGGGGTCCCCGGGAATGAAATAGACAGACAGCCAATTAAGGTGTGTCTTGATTTATTTAACCAAAGCTATTCTAGGTCTGATGCACAGAGGCCTCACTGGAGCCAAGGTGCTAGGGAACTCTGGGTTCACTGACCCTGTGCAGGGGAGGCTGGTACCTGTGAGGAAAGACCCTGCTGTAACAGTGCCCAGGCATACTGCGAGTCTCTGCTTTTGTCCTTCCTAATGGAGCTGCCAGTCCTTAACCCGAATAGATGTGCACTGAGGAAAGGGAAATACTTCAACTCTGGAAATATCAGTTTCAGCCCCAAGTGGTCACTGATTCCTGGGGACTTGTAATCCAATTATAGTCAGTTTGGCAGAATTGGGGATCATTACAGAGCCCAGGGTTTTTTTTTTGTTGTTTTTTTTTGTTTTTTTTTTAAACTTTTATTTTTTTTATTTTTTTTTTATTTTTTTTTAAATCAATCTTTATTGTTCATATTATTACAAAGGTTCCTCATTTCTTCCCCCCTCCACCAGGTTCCCACCCCACCCTCTGCCCCCTCCCCATCCCCCATTGTCCTCATCCATAGGTGCACAGTTTATGTTCAGTCTCTTCCTCCCTCCCTTTCCCCGATAGTAAATCCCTTTTCAGATAGTAAATCTGTTACTTAGCATTTTCTCATATCAATAATACCTCCACATGCCCAATGATACACTTCACACAAAAGACATTTCCAAATAGGTCAACCAGCCTCATCCAGGCCCCACCCAAGGCACTCACAGATCAACACCCCAGCGCTATACTAACTCAACACATCCCGATCTAAGCCTTCATCACTTGATTCAGCAGACCCTCAAGTTCCCACAAAAGTTTCCAGCCATGTCTGAGAGGCAGCCGTGGGCAGGTACAGGCGAGGAGCGAGCTGTTTCGGGCCTGGCTGCTCCGGGCCTGGCCTCTGTTGCTCTAGTTCGTTCCACAACCAGCTGCTCCAGGTCTGGTCACTGCCGCTCCCGACCTAGTTGCTCTGGACTTGGCTGTTGCTGCTACAGGCCTGGCCGCACCCGACCCGGCTGCTCTGGGACCGGTTGCTCCGGTCCCGGCCGCTCCGGGCCTGGCCGCTCCCAGCCTGACAGCCGCTGCTCCGGGCCTGGCCACTCCCAGCCTGGCAGCCGCTGCTCCGGGCCTGGCCGCACCAGACCCGGCTGCAGAGCCCAGGTTTTAAATGGAGTTCTGACCTGAGTTTTTAAAATGGTAGCCTGAGTGGGACTTCCAACACTTTCTTGGTGTCATTTTCTCAGATCCTGAGTTAATTCTTGGAATGGATATGATAGGAAAATGGCAGATTCCCACACAGTTTCTTATGTCATAAGTAAAGGCTAGTATTTTAGGAAGGTCTAAGAGAAGGCCTTTGGCATTCTCCTTTTCTGGTAAAATAAGGAGTGAAGAAGAGCATTACAATCCTGAAGGTTGCTTCCTGAAAGTTTTAAATTTGGTGATTAATTAACAGGGTGGTTTGGCTTCTGTAATCTCAAAGGCCTTGGAGAATGACTGTGGATCACAGAGGGTCCAGTGGTGGTTATTAGTCTAGTTTTTTTCCTCCTTACCAGAATAAATCAATGTATTTTTCAACACTTACGGTGCTGTTATTGACCCTGCCAAGACATTTTTATCCACTTGGTGTAAGCATCACCAGAAGTTTACCTTCGTTGATAGAAGCACCAACAAATTTTTATTGTCATGCCTCAGGGATATGTCAGCTCTCTAACTGTATGTAGCAGCTAGTTTTCTGGAACCTTGAGCATGTTACCACTTTGATCCAAGTAGTACATCATTTTTATCCAATATCCACAAAAACATCATGCTAATAGGACATGAAGATCAGAAAGTAGAAATGATCCTGGGTGGTTCTGTAAGTCACATGTATGCCTGTGAACTTCTCTAAAACTACAGACCTCTTACCTGACAGAAAAGGGATGGATGTTTGAGGATTTATGGCATTCCAAACTATTCCTTTCAAAATGGCTATCATAATAAGTGAAATGCGCATATATTTGTATGTCTTACTCTGACCATTAGCAAGATTATTCAAATTACTAGAGGCCCAGTGCATGAAATTAGTGATGGTGTGTGTGTGTGTGTGTGTGTGTGTCCCTCAGCCCAGCCTGTACCCTCTCCAATCTTGGACCCCTCAGGGATGTCCCACTGCTTACTCCCAACTGCTCACCTGCCTGCCTGCCTGATTGCCCCTAATCACTTCGCTGCCAGCCTAATCAATGACTAACTGCTCCCCTGTCAGCCCAATTACCTCTAACTGCTCTCCCCTGCTGGCCTGGTCACCCCTAACTGTCCTTTTCTGCTGGCTATCTTGTGGTGGCCATCTTGTGTCCACATGGGGGAGACCATCTTTGACCACATAGGGGAAGCTATCTTGTGTGTTAGAGTGATGGTCAATTTGCATATTAATCTTTTATTAGATAGGTTACCCATTCATAATTGGGGTTCATAATAAAATAAAACTTAGTACCTGGTGCAAGTAACTGTGAACAGGTCTATAGTTGGCAAATACTGAATAGACATTTGCTAACTCTAGGTAGGAGATACACAGAGAAGGACCCTCAAATTTGGACAAAGGCCATGCCCTCTTCAAAAGTTAACATTGTGTGAAAAAGTTCCTGACTTGATATGAGTTCCAAGGAGACTGAACATGGGATTTCATTTGGTTCATGCTACTCGTAATGAACTATGTTATATCTAATTCCAGCCATAAAGTTTGTGGTGCCCAGTAATTTAATAACTGCACGTGATCTCCATCCCTTTGCTTTCTGCAAACTGCCATACTCATTTTAACTCACATCTATATCTTAGGGAAAGTTTCTTATGAACAATTGACTGAGGTTGTAAAAGGCAATTTTATATCCTGATTTAGGTAGTGGGGGAAGTGAGGTATCCTGGTTTAAGGATGGTTCCACACTAAATGCCTCTGTTAGATGGAAGAAGATTGCTGGCTCTTAGGGTAATGGAGAGTAGAAATTGCTTTGGTGTGCAGTACTTATTAAATACATTTCATGATCCGGCCTGAGGTCAGGATGTAGGTACTGATTCCTGGGCAGGAGCTAATAGTATGCATTATCTAGAATTTGGAAGGAACGAGATCAAAGAATTGGTAAAAAGCAAACTTATGGAACTGGTGTATGTATGGACTGGATCTCTTACAATAATCCCAGAACCTAGAAAATTTTGTACCTCGAGCAAATACTCAACAGAAGGCCCAAGATGGAGAGGAGAACCCTTAATAATCAGGTAGGCAGGATGGCCTTCTGGCATGGCATTTGGTCAATGATCTCATCAACAGAGTGGTGACGGGGAAAGAGGCATGAGGAGGAATTGGAAAGGAGAGAATAGAACATGGAGAGGGCATTGCAAAAGACAAGAGGCATGTAGAATTTTTGTCAAATGGCTCTAAAAGCCCAGATGAAACCAGAGATGATGAATTTATAGGCGCAATATGAACTAGAATGAGTTTTTCAACATACTGGACTTTAGAACAGAAATATTAGATTGATGCAAATTTGAGGATTTACCAGTGGTTACAAACAGAAGTGTAACTTTCAGAGGAGTTGTATATGGAGAAGGGGAACTATTGCTTACCTGAGGAAATTCTATTTTGCAACATTGGTAATTTTTTTTTAAACAGAGAAATAGTTTAACATGAAAGTTAAGATTATGATGAAAGGACAGAAGAGGAATCAGTGCTTGAGACAGGATTGTGAGTCACATTAGAGATATTCAGATTTGGCTATAGTTGTTCAGTTTGCTAGCGACCACTGCACAGGCAGACCTCTGTGCATGTTCCTCTGATTTCTGAAACTTACCATGCCGGCAGGAGGGTAGTGAAGCAAGACAGGGTATAAGGCACTGAGTGTTCTGGTCACAGAATGATTGAGGTGGTATACCATGGGACTATGCAGAATGGGCAAAGAAGTGATTGGTGATAGACTGAATGAAATGGGATTGTAAGATTAAAGGAGTGAAAAGGTCAAAAGGGGTATATCTTGCATCCAATCTCTGCTCTGGCCATTAGAAGTTTCTTGACCCATCTATTATTTGCTCCTTTCCATGTCTTTGCCCTACTCTTTGCACTAGAAAGCTCTGCCCTCACTTCCAATTCATATATTTTTACTTTTTCAAATCCTGGCTCCAAAAGCGATTTTAATCATTCTAATTACACCTTAATTTTAATCTACCTTTAATCAGCACCTTGATTTTGTGTTATATGAAGACTCAGCATTATAGTGATTTGTACTTGTTGATGTTTCTCTGAACGCACTTTTACTTTTTCATATGCATTTGTTCTGCCTCCCTACCCAAACTAAAAAAAAAAAAAAAAAATTTGCTACCAAAAACTATCTTTTCTTTTCTACCCTGATATGGTGGATTTCCCAGTCAGTGAGTTATTAATACAAAAGATATGTGAAATATGTTTTAATTTGATTTTAATCATATGGATAGGTTCAAATTGTCAAATCTAAATTTTGTATTTTTATTGGAGATGAAAGGGAAACTCTTGCATTTTAATTTTGTATTCCTGTTTTTTGAAAACATGAACTGCATCATTCTGCAAAGGCATTTTGCAGGAGACAAAAATAATAAACTTTAAAACCCAGAAATATTGGTACCAATAAAATACCCCTTTAGAATACTTTACTTAACTTGGCATTCAGTAGGGGAGTATGAAAAATATACAATTAAGATTATACTAGAGAAGGAGTAAGAGTAATCATTTTTTATAGAAGATTTCTTCCATCATTAAAAATAACATGAATACTAAAATTGTTACTAAAGAAAATAATGTAAATCTATGGTACTGATGAGATATTCCTTACATCATAAATTGTTTTATTTTTCTTAATACTAACAATGTTAGTTAATTTAGTACTAGCATTTTTTATGGGGTCCTCTTATAAACTGAACCCTTGGGTTTCAAAAAGATTTTATTTTGACAAATGCTGCTTTGCAATGTCACGGGAAATTATTTCCCCTGGGAAAAATACTTTGTTTACTCCATTCATAAAAGATTTTTGTCAGGATTTGATAAACTCTATTTCTTTAAACAACCCTCAAAATAATATATTATTTGCTTTAGGCTTATATATCTTATAGGATGTGTCAAAGATTCTGAGCCTTACATTTTAAAAGACTTGTGCAACAGCAACACATATGGATCTGAAAGTGACCTGGCACTCAAGAAAGTGGGCCATTAAAAGTAGGTCCAAATAAGATAATTTAAATCTAATATAAAATAACAGTTTTTTTTTTAAATTATGTAATATAATGTACTGGTTTGTATACAAGGAATTCTGCATCAAGTAGATTGGATAAAAGACAATTTTCTGATCCCTTTGTTCTTTGAGTCCATAAATGAGTGAGAGAAAGCACCAGAACAATAATCATGAGACTCAGGTTAAGCCATGATCTTTCATACAGACGCACGTGCTCATATATATAAATACAGGGTATCCCCAAAGATGTATACACACTTTAACAGCTGATAGCTCAATTTTGGAAATGAAATGTATTTTAATAAACACTGCCTTTATATTTAATTACTCAAAGTGTATATATACATATTTTGGGGATACTCTATATGTGAAATATATATGGGCACAGGCATTAATTTTTATGACACACTTTGGTGTTTATTATAAAATTTTATAATAATAACTTCTAAAATGAGATTAACAATGCACTATAAACATGGGCCACTGATCAAAGCTATATATATATTTTTTTTATTTGGCTTCTAATAAAATTGACTTTTATATCAAGTTTTTAGGTATTTTAGGTCTTCAGTTTTCAGTCTGGGAATGCAAGATTATTTGCTTCAGGTTGGAACTTTATGTACAAAGCCAGGGCTGCAAGGGCCAAGGCAGCTGCTGCAGCTGTGAGAGCTGAGCCCCTTGCACGAATTTCATGCATCGGGCTTCTAGTAGTATATAAAATGCTTGCTATATAAAATCTTAGTGGCTGTAGTATTAATAACAAAAGTGTCCGAGGGAAGATAGGGATTAATTAAAAGACTAGTTAGATAACTGCTTTTACTAACTTTGAACTAGGTCATTGGTTGTTTCTAGTGATTATCTGGAACGAGCTTTCCCAGGGCCATCTTTTAAGTTATATTTTCCAGGAGATAGCAAAAGACCATTGAGAGGCTATTGAGGTAACCTGGATAAGCTATGATGATAATTGGACAGGACTGATCGTGATACAGTATTGGAAGAACCAAAGGATTTTAAAGATAGAAATTGGAATCAATAAGGCTTGATGATTAATTGGCTATGAGATAAGATGAGTTATTTACTAGGCTCATGAACAGAGAAAGAACTGGTTAGTGATTAGAAAATTATGAGTTCAGTATTGAATATAGAGAGATTGTGATGCCTGTGAGACATCCAAGTGATATAAAAAATGGGCACTAGCTATATGGATTTAAAGTATGGAGGAAAGATCCGGGTTGGAGATATAAATGGGAGTAGTTTGCATTTAGATGGTAATTGAAGCTATTAACATAGAATGGAGTCTAGACAATTAAGAAAAGAAGAGGTTGCCTTGAAAAACTCAAACATTTCAAGGCTGGGTAGAGAAAAGGAGGCCATCAAAAGGTAATGAAAGCAAGTCGTCAGAGAGGTAAGAGGAAAGCCAGTTAGCAGTAGCCATATTTATGGAATGAATGAATCTAGGAGAATTCTTAGGAGATTGTATTAGATTCCTCTCTTATCAGCAGAACCAAAATGTTTCTGGCAGTGCTGGATATCGTGGATTAAATGGTACCTCTGCCTGCTAGGAGCATCCACTCTTGGCTGTGGAAAGTAGAAGTACACCATTCCTACCTCCAAATCCATTCCCACATTGACCTTGTGCTTGGTCCTGAGTGAGGTTGGACCAAGCTGGTCTTTTATCTAGGAGGCAGGCCTTGATAGTGACAAGTTTGCCGTAGTGGGTACACCATCATCACCACCTAAGTCAGGCTACATGCTTTAGGCATTGTATCCAGCTTATCAGGAATGGACCTAGGTCATGAGAAATGACATCCTGGGCTAGGTCTGATGCTGACCAGGCATGAAAACCAATCCCTTCCTTTCCTACCATAGACATTATACCAATCTATTCTCCACTCATTGGTAGGGCCTGAAGGAATGCAAAGGGGCCAAAAGAAGTAGTCATATATCTAGAATGTTTAGAGGTGACTGCCTTAAATAGTACTTCTCAACTTTTAATGTGCACATACATTTCCTAGGTTTCTTATTAAGATGAAATACATCTGATTCAGTATGTCTGATTTGTTGCCTGAGATTCTGTATTTTCGACTGGCTCCTAGGCTATGGGAATGCTGCTACCCATACTTTCAGTGCCAAGGTTTAACTTACATTAGTAGGGTAGCAAGCCAGAAAATAAGATGGACACCTAAGCAACTAGAGCAGAAACTAATCAAGAGAGAGATTGGATGCTATGTGAAGCCCAGAACCGACCTCTAGGTTCAGGAACAAGTTCTCAACAAGGTGTATAGAATGGAGGTGCCCAATTAATGTGTATTGAGCTTGAGAACTTAAAGGGTTCCACCATTTTGGCCCTCATGTTCCTTAGCACCTTTTCACTTCCTGGGTTTCCAAATACAAATTCCAGAAGAGTTTGAAGCACTTGTAAACTCAGATGTATAGCAAAATGTCCATCTATCCACAGCATCTTTAGCAGTGATTTCGCTTGGTAGTGTGAAAGAAAAAAGCCACATGCTAACCTGTCAAGCTTAGGGAAGGCCTGTGTGGCAGTCTTGCAAACCCAGAGACCTAAGATAACCACAAAAGATGGTTTGAAAATTAAATATCTAACAGGTTATAGTAGGTAGTCATGCCCCAGATATTCTCCCAGACAAAGATCAACTTTGATCTTTTTACTGAGCCCTTTTGCCTTTTTGCCTCTAAGATAACATATCTGTGAGATGTCTGGGTAACTTGTAACTCCCCTTTTTCCGGAGCCCCTGGGGAACAACCAAATGTGGTGGGCGCCAGGACAGATGCCTCAAATTCCTTCGTTATCATGTTAATTGTTCCTGCACTCACCTGAGTACACCTCCATCATTTTACTTTTTATCCAATCCCAGGACTTTCCCACCGCTTTGCTTTCTCCCGCCTCCTTACTCCATCACCAATGAATTTCATGAAACCCACCTATGTCCCTCCTTTGATTTCGGTGTATAAATAGAGAAATGTAACCCGCCATTCTTCGGAGCATTATCTCAATCCATTGAGGTTCTGCTTCCTGGTATATGTCCACAGTTTTGGCTCAAATAAACTCATAAAAAAAATTTCTTTACAGATTTCAATGTTGTTTTTTTTTTCGTTAACAGGAGCTTAAAAAATCATTTCTGATGGGAAAGGAAATGGAGAAATATCTCTAGTAAGAAAGTTGAATACACTTAATTTTTTAAAGTGTAATTTTATAAGGTGTATATTATCTAAAGAATAATTATGTCCTTTGTGTGTGAGGGAACCTAGAAAAGTTGTACTTGGAGGGGCAGTTAAATTGTAAAATAAGATAATACAACATGAACAACTATACAAATTCTGCCTCCTGTAAAGTATGTTCAAAGGAAAAGAAAAAGCTGGAAGAAAAAAAAAAAACTGGCATAGAGAGAGGCAAAGAAAAAAACGCACACTACAGAATATATAATATAAAAGGAAGCAGATAAGGAAAATTAAAAGGAGGGTTTTTACAGGGAAAAACAATTTCATTTTATTGTAAAGACCTAAATGAATGAAAGAAGTCTTTGAATGTGAAGATGATTAAAAAGACATCATTAGCTAAAGATATTTACAAGTTTAGACTCTTTCATTTTGATTGTAATTTTAATTAGCTGGACACTGTGGGGGGAAGAAAATGAAAGCTTACATCATTTACTTGCTCTTTGAATTGTATTCCACCTTAATTTTCTGCTCTTTAGTTCTTAATTTTCTCTATTTTTGTTCTGAGTAATCCGGTTATCAGGCTAAACTGATTTTCCCTCAGATTTAGCATTCAGTGTTTGCATCTGTAAAACAAAAATTCACCCCATTGCTTTCGTTTTTATTCTTTCAATAGCCAAAAACTCTCTTCAGGTAACTTTTTTTTCAGTCCTTTGTCTATACAGCAGGGTGCTTTGTATAACCATGACAGTTAAATTACTAATAACACAGGCTTCTATTTTTCAAATGATTATGCTCTATTTACAGTTTTCCACAAAATTTACTCATAAAATTTAGAAGGCATCACAGCTTTAAAAATCTGTACTTTTACTGTTCATTAAAACCATTTTTCTGTATGCAAGCAATTTGCTTATTTCTGTTTCTCTGACAGAATAGAAGCCAAAATAAAAGAAATCAGCATTGGTTAATCAAGTCTAAGATTTATGTCTGTGTGAATAATTTTTTTTAAAAAAATAACATTTATATAGAACAAAATATCTGTTTAGAATAACCTACCTTAGAGAGGTTTATCTTCAAGATATCTGGCTTTCTAGTAGACTATTTATTTTACACTTGTTAAAGAAAACAAAATTAGCATAGCTAACCATGTATTATGTGATTCTCAGTTTGCCCTGACTTCCAAAAGAAATTCACTCAAATAATGGGAAGTAACAGTGTTGGAGTGCCTCAATGTCTGAGGATGAAAGGCACTATTTAAGTGGTGACAAGTACTATTATTATTATTCTGCCCGTGGACAAAGAGTAACAACTGGCTTTTAAAACCATTGTGGACAATTTTATTCTGCTCCCCTATATCTCAAAAACTATCAGAGCATGGAGTTCTCAGCACTCAAACTAGAACAGCACATATACAGTGATAAGGAGTATACATATAATGAGCCTAGTATTTAAACAACCCACAAATAGTTTTGGCTACCAGTCATAGCCATCCAGGGTGGTATAGTTAAAGGAACAGCAAAACAAACAACAACAACAAAACCAACTGTACACCATTAGTTGTTTCCATAATACCAAAATTCAATGTGTGTTTCTTTAAGGTTTTCCTCACCTTAAAATAAAAATAGTTCTTAAAATGAATTATTCATTGAACCTTATCATTGTTGCATTATTTTAATGAAAAGGAGTTTCAGTGTTTTTCAGATATAGGTTAGAAAAGGGGTAGAATAAGAGAGGAAAACTAAAAAGTTGATGGAAGAAATTAGAGGAGCAGTTGAGGGTGAAAAAATGTGCAGAAAGTGAAATATAGGAGCAAGAGAGCTCAAGTTTCTGATTTTACCCAAGAATATAATAATAATTAACATTATAATCACTAGGAGGTGTAATCAATACTATAGAATTTTATTATATGGAAGTCTTCTAAAATAGGATACTTGGGTCTCTCTGGCATGGTTTATGGGTACTATGGACTAGCACGTGAAGACTGATTAGTTGTCCTGTCTAGGATAAATCTTTTTTTGAAAGGTCGTCTTCCTTACTGCACTATTGGAATGATGTACCAATTTGTTTACAATTTGGATATGCTGCAGCAGCATTGAGATTTTATTCCAGTATTTCTTATCTTGCCCATCTTATTGCAAGGTATCTTCAGACTTTTGCATCAAAATCAACTGGAGCCGAAACCGGTTTGGCTCAGTGTATAGAGCCTCGGCCTGAGGACTGAAAGGTCCCAGGTTTGATTCCGGTCAAGGGCATGTACCTTGGTTGCGGACACATCCCCAGTGGGGGTTGTGCAAGAGGCAGCTGGTCGATGATTCTCTCATCGATGTTTCTAACTCTCTATCTCTCTCTCTTCCTCTTTGTAAAAAATCAATAAGATATATTAAAAAATCAACTGGAGTGCTAAGTGTTTCAGTCCCTGAGGCCACATCCCGTGGAGTCAAATACACTCAATTTGTGAGTCTGCAGACACCTACTAAGTTGAGGATGGGATCAAGGAATCAGGGTGGGGTGGGTGAGCAGGAAACAAACCTTAGTTCTTTACTAAGAGGTTTGTGACCCATTTTATACTGTTTGATTCTGTTACAGATAAGCAACAATGAATGAAAAACTTGAAGCCGGCACTTAACCTACAAATTGTGTTTACCATTCTTTTGAGTATTAAAATATCTGAGAATTGTTCTTTAGTGGGAAAGAAATCATTCCTTCAAAAATAATGAAAGAAACATTCTTTTGCTTTCAAAATAACCAACAGATCACATATATAGGGTATTCTCCAAAATATATACACTCACATACTTGGAATAATTATAAAGGCAGTGTTTATTAAAATGCATTTCATTTTCAAAATTGAGCTATCAGCTATTAAAATGTGTATACATTTTTGGAGGACATCTTTAATGTCACACTACCGATTGCAAAATTGTCACTATAGTGTTTTATGTGTATTCTAAAACTGTCCAATGATGTGGCATAAAATTGCTAATTCATTTTTACTGATGATCATGACATTTAATTCTTAGAAGTTTATCAAGTCTCTATTCAAAAATTGAAAAAATAAGGTAAAAAGTTCCTAGCCAGGTTGGCTCAGTGGATAGAGTGTTGGCCTGTGGATTAAAGGGTCCCGGTTCATGTCCAGGTTGCAGGCTTGTTCTCCAGTGGGGGGCATGCAGGAAACAGTCCTTTGGTGATTCTCTCTCATCATTGATGTTTCTGTCTCTCCCTCTACCTTCCGCTCTGAAATCAATCAAAATATATATATTTTTAAATGAGCTAAAAAGAGCAAAATGACTTGTGAGAGAACAGAGTTCAGGTGCAGGATGAAGACTATCAAAGACATGAAATGTCATTACTTTGAAAAGACATAAAAGAATAACAAGTTTAGAAAATTAACTATCAAATTACATTTTTTTAAAAGAGGGGCAGTTAAAATGTTGATGAACAAATATAAGATGATGACTCAGGGGCACTAAAAACAGGAAATGTGTGGGACCTACTAGATAATCCAATAAGTACTGGGAGCTTCACTTTATAACCCACTGTGATTAAACTGCATACTGCTGAAAATGCAGATGTGATACTACCACAGTAAAACCAGCCTTTTAAAAGATGTTTCTAATTAAATCATGAGAAATCAAAAGGAAAATGTTAAGAGAAGCCATTCTGAAGATTTTATTAATGATGCATTCATGGAGAGGGCTTTATTAGATTTGAGCTAGCAAATGCTAACACTATTATAAACAAAATGATAGATAAGCATTTCCCCCCAAAAAAGCTTTTCTTCCAGGGTAAAAGTTTTGTTTGTTTGTTTGTTTGTTTGTTTTGTAATGCAAGTACCTTTAGATTCTTGAGAATTTAAAAAAAAATTCTACAAATTATTTTTTCGTATAATAATGGTAATATAAACCTATTGTAGGTAAAGGCCCACTCTTACTGTACCTGATCTCTATTTGATAAAAATCTCTTGACTGATCAGTTTTTCCCTAATTTATTAACACCCTTCCACCCCGGCCTAAACTACATGGTTCATTACATCAACTATTTTTTCTCCAGCCTCTTTATCTTTATTCCTCCAGCACATCCATTTGGCACCTTCTCATCCTGGCCAAACTGACAGACCACTTTCTCTGCTACCCTTAGTATGCTGGGAACATCCAGAGAAAAATCTTAGGATCATCTGACTGGTACTATTGCACATTTAGTGTGGGGCCTCAGTGCCGTCCCACAATCCTAAGATTATACTCTGTCAGCTCCCTTTTGGATTCAGTGACATTTCAACATCTTACCATATTCTTCAATTTGCTTACCTAAATGAGCTTGCTTCCTACTTCTCAAAAAAATTAAAGTATGAGGTTTGAGACCCTAGGAGATATATCAGCAAAAATATTGCTATATGAGATGTCTGAGATTTTACTGCCTATGTTTTCTTCTAGGATTTTTAAGGTTTTGCAACTTACAATTAAGTCTTTTATTCGTTTTGAGTTTATTCTTGTGTGTGGTATAAGTTGGTGGTCTAGTTCCTCCTCCTCCTCCTCCTTCTTCGCATACACTTGTCCAGTTTTCCCAACACCATTTATTTATTTTATTTTTTAAAAAAATATATTTTATTGATTTTTTACAGAGAGGAAGGGAGAGAAATAGAGAGCTGGAAACGTCGATGAAAGAGAAACATCGACCAGCTGCCTCTTGCACACCCCCTACTGGGGATGTGCCCACAACCAATATACATGCCCTTGACCGGAATCGAACCTAGGACCTTTCAGTCCACAGACCGATGCTCTACCACTGAGCCAAACCGGTTTCGGCCCCAACACCATTTATTGAAAAAACTGTCTTGACTCCATTGTATGTTCTGCCTCCTTTGTCAAATATTAATTGACCATAAAGGCATGGATTTATTTCTGTGCTCTCTGTTCTGTTCCATTGATCTATTTGCCTGTACTTAACGCCAATACCAGGCTGTTTCAATTATAATGGCCTTATAGTATGGTTTTATCTCAGATATTGTGATAGCTCCAACTTTGTTTTCCTTTCTCAAGATCAGCATTAAGTATTTTTATTAAATTTTTTGTTGCTTTTGTTAATTTAATAGTGCAACAAAGCTGGGCGGGTTTTTTTGCATTAATTTGCATAATTTGCATTTTTGCACTGTTGTTCGTTTTCCCCTATGTTTGTTTGAGTGTTATTTCTGTGTTTAGCGATTATATTTTAATTTCCACTAGTTTTTCTTATTTTCCAATTGACACTCATCTTTTAATAGCATCCTGTTTATATTTTACGAATATAGTGCTATAAAATATTCATGAGACATCACAGATTATTTTTCTTAATTTATTTTCTATGCCTACAATCTGTATTTCTTTGATGGTCACTTCTGTTTATACTTCGTTATTATTCTCTTTCATATTACAGGCTTTGCACAATGCCAAGTGATGATCTATTTTATTTATTTGTGCTTAAGAATGTAACAACAACAATAAATGACTATAGGCTTCATATAGATGGCAGACTTGACCCACTGGCATGCTTGGTTTGGTGGGAGTGGGGTGGAAGCCAGCACCATGCTGAGAGGTCCTAAAGCAAGGAAGGACGGCTTTGCTCTGGGGCAGCTGTATCACACTCTTGTATTCTCCCTCCCCCCGCCCCCCCCCCCCCCCTAAAAAAAAAAGGTTTGTTTTCTTTGGAATACGAAACTGTGATTTTGTTTCCTTTTTTAAGGTGGGCAATAAATGCTTAACTTCTGGGGATTCTGCATGTGTGTGCTTGTACATCTGTAAGAAGGAGGGAGCTAGATGGGGTGGAAACAGCCTTGAGTAAGTTCTGTGTGCCTTTGAACCTGTTTCTCTGTAGCCCCATGTCTCACTTCCTGATGCTTCTCCACTGTGGGGCTCAGCAGGGCAGAGCAATCAACCCACTCAACACATTGCAGGCCCCGCCCCTCTGCCCTCTGTCACCAGGTACCTCCACACCTCAACCCACCTTCCATTTTGCCAAAATTGGTTGGAATTCCTCATTCACATTCCCTTTATTGTTTTGATATTTATGAGGATTTTTCCCTTTTGGACATAGGTACCCACATAATTTACTTTTTTCTAAAATTGAAATAGAATTTATTTAAAAAAAAAAAAAAAGCCAAAGACAAACTTTCTTCAAACAAAAATCTTACATAGAAATTTAAGTTCCATCTCTCTCTCTCTCTCCTGCTTTCCTTTATCCCTGGTCTTATATTTGAGAGAATGTACTCAGTTTTGGGGAAGTAAATAGAAAAAACACTGGTATATGGCATAAAAGAAAGTCAAAATCAATCGATCCTATTCCTAAATTGCCAACCAATTATCCCAAACTAGCCATTGGTAAGCCTTTTCTTCCCCATTGAATTGTAAAACCCTTATGATATGTTAATTTGTTATACACAATATACTCTATTTAGAGTCTTTTTTCCTGTTCCATTGACCTAGCTATCTCTTTTTATGCTAGAACTTTACTGTTTTAATTAGTATAGAATTGTTTTCATGTGCAGTAATTAAAATTATACCTTTTTTTCCCCTAAGAATTTAAAAAAATACTCTTGCCTCTGTATTATTCCAGAGGATCTTAAGAATTCTACATTATATTACGTTCGGGTGGTATAGTTTTCAATCTGTTAGATTTCTAAGCTATTAATTTTTTTTTATTCTTTAAAATCTTATTTATTTTAGCCAAGTTGTCCTGTCCCAGAGTGATAGCACTATGTTAAAATATCTAAGTATAATACTGTTTCTATTCATTTCTTTTTGGTTCTGACACAGTTTTGTCCTCATGCTTTTGCTATTCTGGCTCTGTTATTTGGCACTTAATATCAGTCCCCATGTGATGACCTGGCTTGGGTAGGCCAAAATCCAGCTGTGGGGACACAGGCCGCACAGAAAGAAAGCAATCAGCAGCTGAAGACCAGGAAGATCACCTGATGAGGAAAGAAGGCTGCTAGAAGAAAATTGGGCTCAGTGCCAGCGAGTCAAAGAGGAAGCCAGGCATGATGGGAAATGGGGGTGTGCAAGAGGTGGGTACAGTAGACTAAACACCCTGAGGTGAGATGTGGATACACGTAGTGAGAGAGAATATGAGTACAGACAGTTTGAGTAGCTTCAGGGATGTGAGATGGCACCAATAAGGTATTCACAGGATACCAGAGAGGCATTGCCTGCGTTTGCTCTGCCAAGAAGCAGAAAGAATCCTGTCAGAAAAGGAAGGACCAACTACACCCTCATCTGAATGGGGGTCTTTATTTCTCTTTTATAGGGAAAAATGGGATAAAATAATATATTCTCTTTTAAGTGATTGTCGTAAATTCTACTTGCTTGAGTTTGTTTTATGTAAGTCCCTTTTACTTTTGTTTGAACTATCTGTATTGTTTTGTTTAAACCATATCTTTTATAATCTGACGATTTTTTTTTTAAAATTCAACCTGGGAATCTTTGATTTTTAGTTAAATGAAACAGTTTACGTCTATGGCTGTGGTGGAGATGACTGGCTATTAACTGAGGATGTGTGCTCCTCTCCTAAGGGGCTGAATCTATGTGCTGAGGAGGCAGGAGAGGCTACTGCCACCTCCACTGTGCTCGCCAGTTGTGAGCCCCGCTTCTGGCTGAGTGGTGCTCCCCCTCGGGTGTGCACTGACCACCAGGGGGCAGCGCCTGCATTGGGCTCCAGCACGTCATAGCGACTCGGTGGTTCTGCTGTTCAGTTGATTTGCATCTTAGGGTTTTATTCTATAGGATTGTATACTTCAATGATTTGTAAAGGAAACATCTTGTTTTAAAATATACT
Organism: Pipistrellus hanaki; assembly: GCF_964339955.1. NCBI lineage: Eukaryota > Metazoa > Chordata > Mammalia > Chiroptera > Vespertilionidae > Pipistrellus > Pipistrellus hanaki. Next base: position 29,160,827 of record NC_140514.1, read on the forward strand.
ATTTCCCTTAAAACTAAATTTATATTTATTTTTTTAAATAAATTTTTATTTCAGAGAGGATGGGAGAGAGAGAAACATCAAGGATGAGAAAGAGTCATTGATCAGCTGCCTCATGCACACCCCCACAGGGGATCAAGCTCACAACCCAGACATCTGCCCTTGATTGGAATCAAACCCCAGACCCTTCAGTCCACAGGCTGATGTTCTATCTACTGAGCCAAACCAGTTAAGGCTAAAATTCCATTTATTTTATTGGATTAATTAAAATAATGAATGCTTACTTTATTAGGGACAACAAGAAACTTCATGTTTTGGCATTCTACTGTAAAACTCTTTTCACTGGTTCTTGCTAATTTAATCTGGAGTCATTAAAAAAAAGTTTCAGTTTTCTGATATTTTAAAATTCTACTTTTTAACCATTTTGATAATATAAACCATTTCCCAATTAGTTTTCTCCATATATGTTTATAGTTTTCTCTCATTTTGGATTTCATTTCTCATTTCTATCTGATATAATCTGTTGATTCATTTTCCAGTTGAAAAGAATCTTTTAGTAGCTTTTCAGAACTTATACCTCGCTGACATATTTTCTGTGGCTTTTGGTATCTGAGAATGTCTTCTAGTTGCCATTTCACATGAACAATTACATAACTTTATAAAATTATTGGAATATTACCTTTTCCTCTAAAAGTTCTATAGAAACTTCCCCAACTGTGCTTTGATAACTGTTTCTGCAAAGGAAATCCAATTTTAGTTATTTCCCAAAGCAAATACACATGGGCATCCATGTATACACATGTGTGCATGTTTGTACTGATTGTTTACAAGTTCCTGAATCAATCAAGAAATTTAAGGTTGTACAAAGCTGTGTGTAGGGATTAATCTCTGTTCTTAATTTTTACCAGTTATATGTTTAGCCTTGACAACTTGAGTTTTAGTTCTCTTAGATCTTGAATTCTTTTTTTCTGTTCTATCTTTGCTTATTGTTTCTGATCCGTTTGCTATGATGTTTAAACTCTTTAGATTCTAATTCATATTTTTTCTCTTTATGTAGTCATTTATATATCTGGGAACATTTCTAAAGTTAGCCTCTATGTCATTGATTTAATTTTTTTGTAGTCTTAAGCATTATTTTTTGTGTGTGTGTTCAGTAAAGCTAATTTTATTTTGCTTAGTGTGTTCTTCATATAAATATACTTACTACTCATCTTGCCCTGTTAATTTCAGAGGGTGGATTGGGTGCCTTTGACAACCAGGCAAAGGTAGAAGTTGAGGCTCCCCACTTGGCCTTTCCTGGAGGGGTAACGAATTAGAGGCTTACATTTTTCTGTGGTGTTTGATGGAGCAGGGCAGTCATTGTCTAAAAATTTCTGTCCAGCGAGGCTATTTTTTCTGTTCTGTTGGTAAGACAGAACAGGCTTTTGCTAAGCTTTATGGTCTAGACCTATTGGTGTTTTCTGGTATTTCTCCAGCATCCAGTCTGAAATATCCTATCTATTAAAAGAGTAACATGCAAATTAGCCATCACTCCTCTACACCCACAAGCCACAACCATCAGTCAATTAGAATGATTATGCAAATTAACCCAACCAAGATGGCTGCAGCCACAGAGAGCAGGAGGGAGGCTCGGGTTTCCCTGGCAATGGAGGAAGCCAAGCTTTGCACACACCGTGGCTGGCCCAGGCCTCCACTCAAGGGTACAAAGTTTCAATTATAGAAGAAACATAAATTCCAACAGAAATGGCTGCTGCCAAGGAGTGAGCAGGAGGCTTGGCTCCACTCGAGGCTACAAAGTTTCAATTAAATTCCAGATACCAGGGCCTCTGCTTGGGTCGCTGGGGGGCATGGCTGGCCTGCAAACCACCACAGACCCCTCGCCCAGGCAACCTCATGCCCCAAGGGAATCTCCACCCTGATCCGGGACAACTTTCAGGGCAAACCAGCCAGCCTCCACTCGTGCACCAGGCTTCTATCCTATCTAATAAAAGAGTAATATGCAGATTGACCATCATTCCAATACACAAGACTGCTGCCCCCATGTGGTCAAAGATTCTGCCCCATGTGGACACAAGATGGCCACCACAAGATGGCCAGCAGGTGAGGGCAGTTGGGAGGGACCAGGCCTGCAAGGGAGGGCAGTTGTGGGTGATCAGGCAAGCAGGGGAGGGCAGTTGGGAGGCACCAGGCCTGTAAGGGAGGGCAGTTGAGAGGGACCAGGCCTGTAAGGGAAGGCAGTGGTGGTGATCAAGCCTGCAGGGGAGGGAAGTTGGGGGCAAACAGGCTGGCAGGGGAGCAGTTAGACATCAATCAGGCTGACATGGGAGTGGTTAGGGGGTGATTAGGCTGCCAGGCAGAAGTGGTTAGGGGCAATCAGGAAGGCAGGCAGGTGAGCAGTTGTGAGCCAGCAGTCCTGGATTGTGAGAGGGATGTCCAACTTCCCGTTTAGGTCCGATCCCAATGGCCTCTAGTGCTAATCATAAAATAAAACTCAGGGAACTCACCGCTGTGTCATTCCTTTGATCTCCATGTCTGCTACCCAGCCTGCTTTTTTCTCTCTACCTTTCAGAGTGTTGATAAGAAACATCCAAACCTATAGAGAATAGTTATAAGAGTTTATTTGAGCCAAAACCAATGACAATTACTGGGAAGTAAGATCTCAAATGCTCTAGAGAATAAGTTTGCAGTTACAGTTGACATTTGGATTCTATAGTTAATCTCAGTCATTTTTACTGCTTTCTCTACATTGCAGCGCTTGACTCATTTGTCTTTCAAAGGACTAGTAAACCTTAATTTGCTTTAGCAGCTTTGAATGGATTTTTATTGTTTCTTACTACTGCCTTTCAACTCATGTAATTTTAAAACTAAATGCAAACTGGAAAATTCAATCAATTTGGTGGTATTCTTTTAATATCAATTTTTATGTAATTAGCCCCCAAACTGTGTTCAAATACTGATTATTAATCGTATGTACTTTGAGGGACAACACTAATTTCAACCTTAGCAGCATTTAAAAGGAAGGTGGTACAAATAATATAGGAGGAAAGTCCCTCCCTGAGGAGTTATACTTTATTATCACTGACTAGAGAATAAAAGTGTTTCCCCATTGCAATCCACTGTGGGGGCCCAAATTTTCTTTTATTCAAAACTGGTAGATTTGTGTAACAGACACAGAAGCAAAATCACGCATACTTTAATTACAGTTTTCATGAGACCATCAGCCTTTTTAAAAAGATCCTCGATTTTCCTTGTTCTTTTGACAATTTTCTTGAGTTAGTATTCTTATCATTCTATATGGTTAATTGTTCCATTGAGACTGACTGCTAGAAACCAAACAATAGAACCATAATAGGACAAAATATGAGAACAAAACAGTTTAAAAGTAAAAAAATCTAGAAAGCTTCCTATTATAAAAGTTCATAAAAATAAATTCCAAAACTAGAATGTATTTAGTCATTGCTTAATATTTGTTATAATGCTATAGGGCCCTTTTTATATAGTGCCCTATATTACCGACTTTAAAAATAAGTGTGCAATTTGCAAAAAAATAAATAAATGTACCAATTTCTAATTCAAAATTACATTTTATAATATCTTATTATTGCCTTGTATGCATATAAGTACCTTCCCCTAACACTTTGAATCTAAAGTTGATATCATCATGACTGAATCACATTAAAATAATTTTTGAAATGTTATTATAATTTATCCTAATAATTCAAAGTCAACTACTGTGAATAAACCAAGGTTTGAACTATCTTCTAGTGTCAGAAAATAATGAATACATGTTGGATTGTATGCAAGGTGTTTAGCAAAAGGTGCATACCTATCTATTTACTTTGGTCTTTCATGACTTTGACCTTTTAGGTGCTTTTTGTTAGTAATTGGGTGATGAGGAGTTGTAGCCAATTTTAATGTTTGTAATTCATACTCAGATATGCAAATTGCTGAGTACATTATAAATTTTTAAAATTATAGGGACAATTTATAGTGCAAAGTGGCATTGCTCCAGGGGCTGAGAGGTGACCTGGGAACTCAGAGCTATGCATTTTAATTTTGATTAACTCTCAGCATGACCACAGGCACAGTACCTTAATCTCCCTGTATTTTGGATAGCTTATCTATAATGTGTGTGTAACGATTTCCTTCCTGTAGTTGAAATAGAGGTGAGATAAAACTATAAAACAAAGAGTGGCTTAAAGACCAATGTGAAACTAAAGATTTGTGGGTTTCATAAACATTAAGTTTTGTGTCATTTACACAAAGATAAGACACCTGGCCCATGGTCTGAGAAATATGGAATTCACCATATTCCAATCTAGAAATCTTATTACAGTGTATTTAGCATAAAAAATAAAAATAAAAATTCTAACAGTAGTCAGACACTTATGTGGCTATTCAATATTTAATGAACATTATTCCTTCCTTCATGTTCTCTTCAATATTATGCATCTTCTAAATGTAAAATAAAGCATTTTTAAATGCTTTTATTAGGTACCCTCTTTTAAGGAGACCCTTTTCCACCTCTCCTTAACAATACCTAGGTTTTCATCAGGCACTTAAGCTTTATACCAGGAAAACAAAAGTCACACAAAGGAATCAACTTAAAAGTAGGACATTGCAAGATAACATTCAATTTCATGGTAATTCACAACAAAGGATAAATCCGTATTTTTAAACTCACCTAGTTGTCCTACCTGTTAAATGATATAGTGTATCCTGGGAGCCACAGAATACACAGATACAACTGGTGAGTTGATGATGGAATTTGGGCCTTTTTATTTTTTTTCACATATTGAAATATCCATCTTTTTAACTTAATAAATAGCTCTGCAACATTGAATTTCAGCGGGGAGGCCATTTGCCAGTTGTGCAACAATACAATTTTGAGCTCTGGTGTCTTCCCAAACCTCCCTTGAATTGTGAAGTTGATGTTTAGAAAACTCTAGCACACTAACACCTGTTAAACATCCATCACATGCAGAAATCTACAACTGGACAAGCTCAGGAAGACATAATAGATCAAATCCATGAAGAACCTCACGATGAATTAAGAAAACCTTAAACTTAATCCTATAACTTGACAGGCAGTCGGCAGCCTGACTTATGGAGAACTGTAATGTGGGAATTAGACTGAATGCCAGGTGGCTTCTAGAAGTCAAATTTTTTTAAAAAAAGAAGAAGAAACTGCAGTCAATGATAAGCACAGGTAGGGAGCCTGACAAGGAAAATGCAGTAACTGCATTTTGAAATAACACACAAGGAGGAACTAATATTTTACACTACATTCTCTTTCTTTTGTTTATCCCAGCCAGCTCAACAGAAAGTAGTAACATTTCCCTCGTTCGAAGCCTAATACCAGGTGCCAGTTTGAACAGGTGCAAAATCGGAGAATAGAACACTTACAGTTGGAACATCATCAGCTTTCCTCTTTATGTCGTCCCTGATACGCTTTGTGGGAACTCACCTACTAGGCTTCTTATTGTTATTCCCCTGCTTGGGAAGAGTTCTATTGGATGAACACATAGCATGTTCCCTTAGTCAATGAAAAAAAAAAAAGTTGAACACAGAATGACCAGTTCATTTATTTGGGACCTAATCTCATGCCGACATTTCACCATGGAGAGAGGATACAGTGCTGGAATTTTGAGATGGTACTGTGCCTATTTTCTGTTACCGTCATCACATAATTGTGAAGCGCTAGGACATAAATTCAACACAGGGAAGAGTGGAAACTGGCAATGCCAATTATCAATGTTAAATGTATGGTCAGTCAGTACCAGGGGCTCAAACAAACAGGCAGCTTGTTCCTAACACTTAGTTGGGAAATTAGATGCAGGCAGACAGAGGAACACAATATCCCTCCTCAGTAGGTGGTCCCTGTTTCATTAGGTTTCCAATTGATGTTGCTGCACGGTAATCCAAAAATGTGTGATGGGGACATCACTCTCATTTTCCATTAAGGCTCCTTCGCAAATGTATTGGAGGCAGGTACACAACAAAGATTTTGCCAGGCTTACTTTTATCCCTTTGGAGACTATTGCATATCCAACATCACTGCTGGGTGCTTAGTTACTACTCTTTCAGAGTTACTGTTTGATATGATCAACTTCCTTAAGGATGTAATGGAAATTGTAGAAGAGTCTCTAATCTTTAAAAGACGTGGTTTAGGAAAACCAGCTTATATACATTAATGAATAGTAACAGGGCTACTGAAATCAGATGGGGCCAGAAAAAAATAGAGACAAAACTCATTGTCTCATGAAATCTACCAGGAATATATAAACCTCGGAATTTTTTTTGTGATCTTAAAGATCACCTGAATAATTTCTCTTTTCATTTCATAAATGAGGAAATGGAGACTTACACTGGTTTTGGCTTTCCCAAAGCAATGCAGTTATTGGCAACAGCAAAGTCTGCAAGGCAGGGCCTCTACCTCACGCTCTGTTCAATATGCCATGATCAGTCTGTAACATGTGGACCCAGAAAACCACCAAGGACTCCATAATTCATATCCCCGGCCTCCATGGGCAGCTTCTCTTTATAAAGACCATCTAAAACTTCCCCCAGCATGTAGCTTCTGGAGAGCTCATTCAGCATTATGCTATGGGTAGCAGCATTAGTGTCCTGGCATAAAGTGTAAAGTGTTACACATTTCTGGTAGATTTCCTGAGATAGTAGGCATCATCTCTGTCTTTACTTCTATCATCTAACTTTGGTTCTCTTGATACATCTGGCCTGAAAGCCTGCCTGAGTCCCCATCCAGTGATGGAGATGGTGCCATCCTGCCTTGATCGTAGCCAGAAGCCTCATCCCCATGTTAAGGGGGGACAGTTCTCAGATGACCAACCAACCCCTTTTGTCTGATTCCAGAAACATGGCTATTGTCTTGCATTAGTGGTGACTGTGTTTTGTCTACATGATGGGACTCTGTTTGCAGTGTTGTTGTTTTTTTTATAAATGAAGGAAACGCAGTAAACAGGGATTCACCACCCCCCTGGCACAATCTCAGAGCCAATCTGGCTACATGGGCCCCCTGTTTTTCTATTCTGCTGTCACTAAACCCTACACTTATTCCCTGTGCTTCTGGGAATTTCTTGCTTTAGTAAGTGGGGAATTACCATCCCTCAGTTACAGACCTTAACTTGTACACAGAATATTGAGTCATAGCTTGTGTGTGTGTGTGTGTGTGTGCATGCGTACGTTCATGATTATTATCTAAGCTAGTTTAAAGACTAGTGTAGTCATTCAGGATATGAATATCAGAAAAAGGATGGCTGGTTTCAAACTATTGAAAGTTCTTCAGAATGTTTGATATGTAAAAATACAGAACACTTTATGTATCACAGAGTTTGCCCAAAATTTTCAGTGTGTATTGTATTTATATTTTTACTACAAACGTTAGGAGTTAATTCATACTACCCACTGTGGTTCACCTTTCTTCTGTTTTAAGAGCATCCAAACCTCATCATCAAAAAGTGTGTTATATGGGTAACCGTAGCAGCTAAAGGGGAAAAAAATGGCAATTTTAGTGTATTATTTTATTGTCATGAAAAGCCATGTAATTAACCATATCCTATTCCTTATGGTATGAGTAAGTAAGAGCATGCTAATCACATAATCAAAACAAATGGTAACTATACTAAATGCATCACAGTGCCTCCAGACATACGTTAATTTCATTTGCAAAATTCAGCTGCCTTAAAGTCATTGGCAAAAGTAGAACAAAAATGATTAGTAAGCTGAGAAATGTGAAAACCTATGCAATTGCTACTCAGGTTCTTTGGAAAACATTTCCTCGATTCATATCAATACACATATTTGACAGAAGTTTCAAATTAGGTTTTGCATGGACTGATGAAATAAATTATTCTAGTGCCCATCATTTTATTTAAGAAAATTATCGGTAACTTTAAAATTTTAAATCTTAGCATATGAGAGGACTTCTGTTATAAGAGATATGTAAATGAACCTTATAAAACAAAGTTTTGGGGAAATGTAGAGTCACTTTTTTATTAACAATAACATTAAGGAAAAGTACATGAAATACTTTACATCTCCTGCTGGAGTCACTCTACATTTTCACATATAACAACCTGTCTCACTGCATTTTTCTTTTCTCCTTTTTAGGCCGTGGGGGAAAAAATGGGAACTCTCTCAAGGACTAACAATCAGAGCTGCCTAGTTGACGCGGGAGGTTTGGTTTCAAGAGGACCCTGAAGTAAGGATTCTAAATCAAAGATTCAGAGGCAATCTGAGTTTGCATTAAAGATCCCTGTGCCTATAGCAGTGGCCTATATGTTATGTTCAATTGACGTGTAAGACTATGATGAAATATTCTATTACAATCGCTTATGACATTAACATTGTGTAATTCACATAGAAAGTTTGGTTTATTTCATCCCAATTACAACTCTTTCTTAAAAGCAGAACTTGGAAATTAAATTTATTACATAATTGACAGTATTTATTGCACACCTATTCCATACTAGCAATGAGCAAGGTGTTATAAAATACAGCATAAAATATGAAGTCCCTTTTCACAGGCTAATTATTTCCCACTTTAAGTAAATAAATATGATATCATATTTCCTATAGTCGATTTGCTCTGAATAGTTGTTCAATTTATATTGCAAATATTACTACTTGACTAGATGATTTTACTAGTAGAGATTGAAATGGTGAGGAATTGTCATGGAAAAAGAAAAATACTAAATGACTGTAATTCTTTCATCTCAAATAAGAGAATTCATGGGGCTTGATCTATGGAAAGTATGTCCATTGCATTTCTGGAGTCTGCATTTTCAAGGAGTTGTAGTTGACTTTGCGTACAGTGGTCACTGTCCTTTATAAAATTAACTTGTGCGTTTAAATCAGTAGGTAGGGGAAAGTAAATTTCTCCATCAGTCAAGCAAAAGTTCAATGATAGAAAATAAAGTTAGAGGAATTTGAGTATCCCTTTGTCTTTGTAGTTAGGGAATGCATGTTCATGTCTGCAGTAAAGGACGAATTCAAGAAAAATATTCTTTTTAATAATCTTTCTTTGAATTTCATATGCAGACTTAAAAAATAGTTACTGATAGCATTGTTTACTTTGACTAACACTTTTCAGACATGAGTAGGCTGCTTTATTTGGGAAAGAGTTGCTAATTTATATAAAACTTTAACTTGGAAAAATCAGGATTATAGTGATATATACTTCCCAACCAGATTTTTTATTTGTACAGATAAATATTGTATGGATGGAATTTCCACCCAATCTTCATTTTTTCCTTTGTGAATGTTTTCACAAAACCAGTACAGTTTGTGAAAAACTTTTTTATTTATCAGTTCAACTAGACAACTCAAGTTAGTTCTAATCTGTGTCTAACACCTTGGCATTTTCATTTCTATTCATTTCACTTTTGATGATACCTGGTATTCTTGTTTAATTAGTGAGAAGAGTGATAGAAATTGAGGTCTCAATTTATTTGTTAAAATCAGCTCCTTAAAGCTGATCAGATGGTCTTTCTTTCTACCATCCTATTATAAGAGGTTTTTGTAAACTAGTGTTATAAACGATTATTTTTAGTTAAGAGAAGCCCCAGGAAAGATTTTTTTTAAATGGATATAAAGACATTCCAGTTCTTGATCTTATCTTTTTCTCATCTCAACCTTTAGAGAGTCTTGCTGGAAGAACACAAGGAGAGGCAGGAAGGATTCTTACAGATCTTTGAGACCTCCTTCCACTCAAATCCCAGGGGAGCTAGAACGCCATACCTCTGTGGTTCAAAAAGTCTTTGGACCAGAAAAGGGGCCTTTATCTGCTAGCATTTCAAACATATTCAATCAAATATTGATCTAGAAAATCAGCTACTTTTCTCTTTAGTAGAGAAATTAAATTAGTACTACCTACAGAAGGCCTACACATGGTCCACGGAAAGATAATGATGGTACCCTAGGCTGTTCCTAGGATCAAAAGTTTATATGGACACCAAACTGATTTAACATTTTCTGTAATGCATGGAGACAAAAGGGTGAAAGATCTGCTCGCCAATAGTAATGTGCTGGAGATTATCTCATGCGGCGAGGAGTCCTTGCATCAAGAAGCCAGGTTATGGTTTTCAAATCCATCTCATCTCTAAAAATAAAAGGAATGGAATGTGGTCCGGGTCACCTCCCTGACAGGTTTTCATCACCAGAAATATCTGATGGTTCTTATTCAGGTTGACAGTAGCACATGTTTCTCTGACTCATAAACAGTCCCTCTCTCTATGGTGCCCTGTTTCCAAGAAGCACCTGATATGTTATTAAAGAATAGGAGAGTTGTCTGCTTATTCTCCCATAAGTATGAGAATTAAAAAAAAAAAAAGATCAAAAGCTTCCCAAATTCTAAAATCATTTGATATTTCAAGTTTAATTAATGAAATAATGTGGTTCGAGTTGGTGTATGTTATAAAATTGTGACAGCCCAATTTTAATGAGAAGTTTTAGGTTGGTGAGAAGCTTGTTTCTACCAATAGTATCTATGGTTTATTTTTGCTACATGTATTCTCCTAAAGTTATTTTTTTCTAGAGAAGCCTTTAAACTTTTCTTTACTTAAAGAAATGGGGATGGATTATATGCCTTACAAATTATAGCTGCTCAAATAAAAATTTTCATAACTGATAAGGCTAAGAAAATAAAATATTTCTCCTTTGAAGCTTACATGTGGTAGCAGTGGCCATCAGAATTGTGAACCTACTAATTACAAGACAGTATTGTAGAGACTAAGCATGTGAACAGCCACTTTACTCAAAATAATGCTTGTCAGTCTATGGCATTATTAGTTGCTTGGCTCAAAGGTTACATTCTTAGGTTAAATGAGACATATGGTGGAAATCTGCCATGAACTTTGGGTTTTTAATGGTACTGAACTATTATATATTAGGGAGATTATTTCAATCAAACATTGTCACCATCAAGTCACTTGGTTAATTGTTTCGAATTAATGGACTGATGATGCAACCAAACTATTTCTGTAAATCGGCTTGTTTTCAGCATTATGGCGAGGCAGTCAAAAATTATGGGGAAAGTAAAGGTGTTCTTGAGCAACTACTGTATGTTAGTTACTTTACTAAGTGATGAGAATGTAACGCATAGGCCCCACTCTCACAAAATCACATGGGAAACATAACGTTACTTCTGTGATAAGAGATGCATGTGAAAGGGAGGTACAGACATTTGTTAGGCACCTGGTTTGTGCAGAGCATTTTGTTTCTTACATAAATTAATGTAGCATGTTGAGTGAAGGTTGAAAAGATTAATTGCAAATTTAAGAACTGATTTAGGATTCATTCAGAAAAAAAAATGATATGAGAAGACTTCAGTTTATGGCAAACAGAGTGGGAGTCTGTAAATGTAATGTGAATTTCAAAATAACTCAAGCAGCTTTAGAATGATTAACAGGAAGCCCAGGCTATAGTTTAAGAAAGGAAAAGGTAGCTGCATATTTGACTCTGACTACATGTTTTAGACTCCTTTTCTGGGAATTACAACAACTTAGAAAGGATATTGAAAATCGGGTGGTATCCTAAGGAGCTGAGTCCATATGATAAAGGGTCCAGAAACCACATCTATAAGAAACATTTGAATAAAGTGGGATGCTTTTCAAGGAGACGACAAGGGAGATTATGATAGTGTCTTTAAATAATTAATATGCTGTCATGGAAGATGAATTAGATAATGTTGTATAGCCATACGTGACAGATTTTAGACTAACCAAAGGGTGGAAGTTACAAGATTAGGTTTAACATTAATGAGGAACCTTTCAACAGTAAAAGCTAGTTGAAAATATAATGAGCCCTTTGTGAGGTAGGGATTCCGTGGCATTAGAAATGCCCAAATAGTGGCTTGAATAAAACTTTTCCACATGAATAAAATCCAGCTATTTTCTATTCTGGTGACACTCTGCTCAAAATTCTAATTCCAAGAAGAGACTGCATTGAATGACCTAGCTTGGTTCACAGGCTCACTCATTGGTTTCCTAGTCCCATGAAGACTGGGTTCAATGGAAGGTGGCAAAAAACTGGGATGCTTTCTTCAAGAGGAGGAAATGGACTTTTTACCACCCTTACCCTTTTATTTAAATGCTTACATATATATTTTTTATCTATCATTGGTCACAAATCTCTAAAATAAGGAAAGTGAAATGTGATCCGGGGGCACGTTTTAGAAATTAACCTTTTAAAGATCCCTTGAGATTCATGTAGGGAAGAATATTCCAAGATATGAACCCTATACTATGGCATCTTATCTTATAGTCTCTCCCAAGGTACTATCTGTATATTTATATATTTATATAATATATACATGCCATTTATACAATAGTGTGTATATGTAAAATATATATATATATATATATTATATGTAAATATGTGAACTGTACACACACATACACAAATACACACATAATAAAGAAGTAACATGTCCATTTATTTAGTGTCCAAAAAGGAGTACATGAATTTTTCCACTTCTCAGTGGGAAAAAAAATATTCCCATTATGAATGTACTTGGATTTTGATTTTTCACTTCTATCCTCACTTCAGGGCATAGAATATAGTTAAATTACAGGAAAACCATAATGAGTGCACTCTAGGTCCAATAGTCTATCAGCATAAAAATATGCCTTCGTGCAACAAAAGCTTTTCCTATAGGTATGACCAACGTTGTAAATTGCCTCCATTGCTTCATGCAGACATGTTCCGTAGACTATTTAATTATAAATTTCCCCATTAGTTTTTTTTTTTTCTTCTCATTATTGTACCCTCACTATAAAGTTCTATAGTGCGACTAACAAAGGAAAAGCCACAAGATGCTGTGGATAAAATGAGAAAAATCAAGAGGAGGTAGAGAGACAGGTAAACGTAATTATTATTATGAATGGCGCATTGCAAGATTTCTGCACTGTATTTTACATATAAAGGAACTTTTCAAAGCTACATTTTAACTGTGCTGAAAGAGCAATTTAATTGGTTATACTCGTAAGTAAGTGTAGACGACACAATGCAGTTGGGTTGCCCCTGGTGAAATCAATTTGTATTCCAGCATTTCCTAAGAAAGACCTTGGTTTCTTTAGATATGGGCACTTTGAGGGTTTATCGGTGAAGATATTTGTGAATTTGGTTGCAGAAGACATAGAGTGGCCAGCGAGAAAACTGCAGAGAACGCGGGCTTTAATAAAAATTCCAAGGGAATTCCGAAGGACTTTGCAGGTTTAGCTGAGTGGTGGCACCTGCTCCCTCCTCTGCTGCCACAGCATGGAATATGATTTTGCACTGCCATGTCACACTGCCCCACGATAAACAAAGCTATTTATTTTATAAGAAACAATAGCAACATGATATGACAACTTGAGCTGGCCCAGTGCAATTCAATTGTGTTATTTTCTGATAACAGGAGTATAGCTTGTGTCATCGCTGTATATCACATTCTCTGTGTAAATTTGGTAGGTTTTTCTGAAGCCTAAGAAAACAAAGCCAGCTTTTATTATCTTTCATACATTACATAGCAAGAACAGCTGCCCTTTCCATTAAACTACATTAAAAATAAGGTGAACTTGAATTAGGAATTAATATGCTTGCAGTCTATAATAACCAAATGGGCTGCTATCAAATGACAAAATTATCACCACCTGGCTTCTTTTCTTTTCGTAGGGTTGGGAGACACAGTAGTTTCCATCTCTATTCTTTGTTTCAAAACTGTTAGCAGTTGACATGCTTCTGTTTCAGATAATCTAGAACAGTAATTTACTTATATAAGAAGCACAGAAAGCTTTTGTTTTGTCATGAAAATCACAAAAAAGCACACCTAGATTTTTTCAAATCAAAAGGAAGGAAGCATTTAAATTTCATGCAATAAATTTTAAAAATTATTTTACTGTGAAGTCCCCATGATAGAAAAGTAAAATTTATCAGAAAAGAACTTCTTATGTTTTAGTCTTTATTCCCACCTGCAGAAAATATAAGCATGCATAATACGTAGATTTTGAAAGTATCACTACAGCATGCTTGTTTTATTTTCAAACTATGTTATAAATTCTCTATGTTCCTGTATTGAGAAAACCAAGTACCCATAAACACCAGGGAATAGCTATGTCTTTGATATGTGTGTTAAGTACATAAATGAATTACAGAAACTTGCAGGTCAGAAATAAAACACACAAAGCAAATCCATGTTTATGCTGATTGTTTAACAATTAATAATTCTTTATGATCATAACATAGACATGAGAGGTAATGAACTTTGTGTCTGAGTTTTGAGCATGATATTGCCTTTTTACTTTTGAGTTATCTTTTCTTTTAGTAACATACATTTACCCTTTAAGGTTTTTTGTTTTATTTTTTAAAATATATTTTATTGATTTTTTTAAAGAGAGGAAGGGAGAAGGATAGAGAGTTAGAAACATCCATGAGAGAGAAACATTGATCAGCTGCCTCCTGCACAATCCCTACTGAGGATGTGCCTGAAACCAAGCTACATACCCTTGACCAGAATCGAACCTGGGACCCTTCTGTCCGCAGGCTGACACTTTATCCACTGAGCCAAACCGGCCGGGGCTAAGGTTTTAATGTTAGGTATTTTCCTCTTTAATTTGAAGTATTCACTTATGATAACTTCCCCTTGATTTATGCTGGCTTTAAACTTTTTACTCTGACTGCCTTCTATGACTGGACTCAAGTTATAGTGACAATGGGTAAGAAAACATGAAACAAACCTAAAATAAAACAAAACAACAAAAACAGAAAAACAATAACAATGAAAACTAGCATTCAGGACAACATCCTTTATTCTGGGAGGGGTGCTTGATTAGTTGAGTCAAGAAAATTTGTGACTAAGAAGGTGGTTCTCATGGTCTCCTTTGTGATACAGGTAAACAGGAGATGACTATCACAGCCTGGTTGGTGTGTGGGTTCACACTTGACTCCCAGGCTCACGTATGGCAGGTTAGCCTGTCATTTGGTCTGCATTCTTCAAGTCAGAGAGCTGCCTCTCACAGCTCACTCAATTTGTGGAAAGGTGGAGCTATAAAAATCTATCAAGCATGTCTTCTTCTCCCGTATACCTAGGGGGTGGAGGTGGACAGGAGGGAGAGGCTGAGGGGCAGAGAGAGACAGTCAGTGGCAGAGACAGAGAGAGTGAGAGAGAGAGAGTATGTGTGTATTAGTTCCTTCTTAACACCTCAGTGCAAGGGAGGAGGACTCAACATTCTAAGGAATGTACTAGTATAGCCTTAAGAAGTGTATCTCACTCACGCCTAAGCCTGTTGTGAGACAAAATGGTACCTATTTGCAACTGTGGAGGAATAACACTGGTACAAGGAGACCAGTCATTCACATTAAATGAGATGATGTAGATGGCGTTTGTTTCGTGGTAGGCAAATACATAATTGCTATCATTATAAGGGGGCAAATTATATGATTTCTAAAGTACTTGCTAGTCTGTGTCTTATAGTGTTATGACATATTTCAATATTTGTATGGGAGTGTGTGTGTGTGTGTACAAGGTCCAAAAAGAAGAACATAACAAAAAATCAGAGAACTATGGAATATGTGTTGTTATTTTAGCTACACAGTTCTACCCCCATCTCTGTTACTAGCCAGCTCTATGACCCTTTCTATGGCTATTTTCTCACCTATTGAATATGAAATGGAAGTAATATGAAATGGAAGTAAGAAAGTTCCATTCTTATCACTGGTTTTCATAAGGCTCAATATAAAGTAAAGAGGCTTATATCAAATTGCTATATTTTAAAGCACTATCATATATAAGTCTCCTGAATTTGCTTAACCTGAAGAGTGCTCCAAAACTTCATTTATTCAATTATTCACTCATTCAAAAACAACTGTTTATTGGCCCACCATGTTTTTGCAAGGCACTGTAAGAGTTGATGGGGATGCATAAAAGATAATATTCCTGACCTCAAGAAATTTGTATTACAATGAGACAAATATGAGAATTGACAAAATAATACCATATGACAGTTGCTGGAGGGAAGGTGGGAATAAGCTGCAATGGATGCCATGAGAAAGAAGTGTCAAGTGTGAATTAAAAACATTTGAAAAATCTTCACAAAGGAGGAAGCAAGTGAATTGACACTTCAGAGGTGTAGAAATTTGTTTGTGATCAGAGGTGGAGGGGAAATTTCAGTGAGTGGAACTATCATGTGCTAAAAGTTGGATGTATAGAAAAAACGGTCTATTCAAGGAATAACCCTTAGAAAGCAGAAGTATGAAGAGGGTATAATAATAGGCAACTATAGAAAGTTGGGCAAAATCTTAGTCAAAGAGGACCTTTCCTGAATGGGATTGAATATTATCCAGTATGTTGCCATTATTGTAGTAGGTAGCAACATGATTTAATCTGCATTTTAGAAAACTAACTCTGGAGATACAATTACTAAAAATAAAAAGGACGAAGGATAAAAACTCTGCATGAAAGGTATTTCAGGAATGTAGGATGTGTTTTTGTCAAGGGAAAAAATAGAGTAATATTGTCCTAAACTGGTTTTTTAGAGGTTGTTTAAAGGTTGTTCTAGAATGAGAAGGAGGGCAATGAAGGAAAAACACATAAATGGCTCTAGAACATTGTAGTCTGTGGTAAAGAAAGAATAAAAAGGAGAATGAGAGAGAATCTTATTTCATATGGTCAAGCTAGCTAAGATTGAATGGATTTATTATCAATTAAATGGGCTTTAATGGAGATAAAACTAGAGTTTTTCTCTCCCTCTTAAAAAACACACCTATTGCTGCCAGGCCACAGTGGCTTAGTGATTGAGAGCCAGCCTATGAACCAGGAGGTCACAGTTTGATTCTTGGTCAGGGCACATGCCCAGGTTGCTGGCTCAATCCGCAGTAGAGGGTATGCAGGAGGCAGCTGATCAATGATCCCCTTTCACTATTGATGTTTCTATCTCTTCTCCCTCTGCTGCCCTTTAATAATATTTTTTAAATTTTATTTTATTTTTAAAATATATTTTATTGATTTTTTACAGAGAGGAAGGGAGAGAGATAGAGTTAGAAACATGGATGAAAGAGAGTCGTCGATCAGCTGCCTCTTGCACACCCCCTACTGGGGATATGCCTGCAACCAAGGTACATGCCCTTGACTGGAATCAAACCTGGGACCCTTCAGTCCGGGATGACACTCTATCCACTGAGCCAAACCGGTTTTGGCAATAATATATATTTTCTAAAGTAAGGTAAATGGAAGCATAAAATACAAGAAATTATTAAAAAAACAAAAACAAAAAAACACCACATTGCTGTTTTATTTTATATTTATTCCAAAAATCAAATCAACCCCAAATAAAATTTTGATCTCAAACTGTCTTAAAGATTTTTCAAGACTGTTTATGGAAAATGTGAAAGGATTTGTTTGTTCATCTTACATTTTTACATAATAAAGCTTATTGTATATGTTTAATTGCTAGAAAACATTGTCAAATAAGAGATACTTAACCTTCCCTGGATTATATTTGTATGGGTACATGTGTTTAATATAAGTGTCTCAAAGTTATATAAAATTCATAGAAATTTATTCATGATGTAGATGTTCATGATATCTCCTCGCATGACATTATTAGTCATAATTCCAATTATTATCTTAAAGTGCTGTATGCTACAGAAACAACAAAACTTCATTGTCAATTGTGTTACTTTTTATAATAATCTGCCATTAAATCTTTAAGGGCGGCCATTTTAAGTCTTTTGTTTTTCACAGATAGTTTTTTAAATTATTTTTATTTTAATGCTTTATTGAAAGCTCTTGTAATCAGCAACAAGCTACAATGCTTCTTCCTCAATAAAAGGGACTTCTCAGAGACCCACAGGACGGGTTATGACAAGTACTCTGGGTACAGGATTTTAATGGCATCCCTTAAATAACTTTGAGATCATACCCCTGGACAGAGAAAGGATTTCCAAAATTCTAGTGGAGAAGTCAATGGATTCATTAAACTGCTAGCCCAAGATCAAGCAGAATAGGAATGGAAAAAATAGGACTAAATGAACTGATGAAGAATGATTATAATTTTTATGACCTTTTGTTTAGAACTTGACTAGATCTTTAATGTTTTATTTTCTGGATTTAAGGAATCCCTTTCTCTTTTATCTTACATGATCTATAACTGACAACAATTTAGTAGATTATACCTTTATAAACAAAAGTGAAACATTTGTATTTTTTTCTCCCTACCTAATTCCTCCAGAATTCAGAAATGCTTAAGTATCTTATTTTTTTTGGCCATATAGTTATTTGCATAAGTTCAGTAAGAATATGTTTTCCATATAAACAGGACATAATGAGAAGAATTGGTGATATCTCCTGGCTTTGACTGGACTCTTATATTTGAGAATGATGTGCATAGAATCAGATATGAGCAGATAGTTTTAAGGAACTAAGGTTGAATTTATAGAGCCAATGCTTACAAAGCCCTCTTAGAAAAACCAGCTTGGTATCTGACTTAGAGATATTACTGATGAGTAAGGAAGGTCACTTCCTGACAGGCCCTGGAAAATTAAGCTGTTTGGGGAAACCTGAGAAGAAAATAATTCATCCAAACCTATAGTAATGAAGGTAAAGTATAATTGGTAAGTTCTTAGCATGGCACCCCAGCCTTGAGAGAATTTTAAAAGTCCAATCTGAAATTCCTTATGAAAGTTCCAACAAGGAAAAATTTAAAAGGCCTATGTGATCAGTTATTATTCTTACTGTACTTATGTATATAAAGGACCAGGCTAAATTTAATGAGACCGGACTTACTTATAAACAAAAGTTATTTTACTTTGATTATCTTTGATCAAAATGGGGGTGATTGTGGAGAGATGTTTTATGTTTAAATGGGCAACCACAACCCATCCTTGTGAGTTATCGGGTTCTAGTCTTGTTCGTTGTCTCTGAACAAAACATATTCTCACCTCATCTTGCACTTTTTGTCAGTAATTAATGGTTCCCACCCTTTTGACCTGGCACCACTGAAAACTTAAACTGCCTTTGCTTGAACCCTGGATGACTTGATATAACTTCAAAGGCTTTATCACCACAACATTGCAGGCTGCTCAGGAATTTCCCAGGAAATGTCCATCTTCCAGTCTCCGCTCCAGATAATGATCATGATTATGACAATCCCACCACAATTCTCACTCCAGGTGTTTTGAGCCCAACATCCAAAAATCTTCTCAACAGGCTGCCCTCTGGACTTAAAAACTGGTTCATAGTTTACTCCAACCACTAATCTTTGATTTCTCTCCATTTGCAGAATTCCTGCCCTACAACCTCTAACCTGAATCTCTTTCCACAACAACTACCCCAGCCACTTTTTTGGGGTCAAACTTCTAGGGATGTTTTAGATAGAGTAAATATGCAGTCCCCACTTAGCCTTCCAGAGTTAGTATAAAGACTACTTCAAGTAAAAACATTTGCAGAAGTAAATCTAACCTGAATTTCCCTTATCTGACTAACGCAGAGCCTCCAGAAAATACAGCTGCCACTAATGCTCACTCCAGAGAATTTTCTGTGAATTCAGCAACCACAGAAACAGATTGCCCATTTTTATTAGCATCCAAGAGCCCAATAGAGCCTTCCATACCTTCCCATTGAAACCATAAACATCCGCCCTTCTTTCTTAAGTTTTATATATACACCTTTTATCTCTGGCTATTGAGTGAGTTATTTGTCTTTAAACTCTCCTGCCTGTATATACCACACACATAAACAAACCCTGTCTTTTCTCCTGTTAATCGGCCTATTGTCAGTTAATTTACAGGCCCCCAAACACTACACCCAAGTGGGAAGAGGAAAAGTCTTTCTCCCAACAGTGACACAATGAATGGTAGAATGTAGGTGGAAGTGTGACACAGAACAGGCAGAAAGGTAAAATGTACAGAGCTTCAGGTGGAAATAAACACAATCCACAGCGGGCAGAAGAGAAACCTATTGCAAAGACCAGCTAGTGTCATGATGGTCTTCTGTCTTATAAGCCCTATTTGTCATTATGCTTAGAGGGGTCCCGGCTCTCACAGGTGAACCTTGAGTAAGTTCACTGGACTGATTTAAAAAAACTGGAAGATCATGGTTAATTTACTGTACGAACCAGATTCCCTCAGAATCAGCAATCCAATTCTAAGACTCAAGGGAAATGAAAACATAGGTCCACAAGAAGATTTGTACATGAGGGTTCATAACAGACTTAACCCTAAAAGCAAAAAAAAAAACTAAAACAACTTAAATGTTAGGTAGTACATCCCCACAATGGAATACTATTCGACAATTTAAAAGAATTAACTTCTGATACAAACAATGACATGAACAAATCTCAAAAGTTTTATGCTGAGTTAAAGAAATCAGATGAAGTCATTCCTGCTACATGGTTACATTTATATGAAATGCTAAATCAGGCAAAACTGATGGATACTGATAAAAATTTTAAAGTGGTTGCTTAGAGGAAAGGGTGAGCAATTGATTGATTGGAAAGGTCCTTGTGGGAACTTTCTGGAATGATGGCAAAGTTCTATATCTTGATTGGAGAGGTGACCAAAGTATTTCTAGCTCAGGGAACTATACACTTACAATCTGGGACTTATATAAAAATATAGATTTTACTTCGATAAGAAGATTATTATAAGCCCACAAACAGACCCAGGCTAGAGACACTATCACCATAGCATGACTGTGAGAAAGATAATAATACAGAAGAGTTGATTTGCAACTGAATTCAAAGTTTCAAAGAACAAAACAAAGAAACTGACAGGAGAAAAGTAGGCAAATTAGAGTAGAAAAACAGGACAAGGAAAAGTAAATATGAACCAAATATTGACAAATTGGGTGACTGGAGGAGGTTACTTCTTGTTCCCTGTCCTAAAATTGTAAGCAAGAGAGACGGAGTGCACTTAATTGGCTTTTGGGTGCCAGAAGTGGCCGAGGGTTTCTGGCAGCGCCCATTTGGGATCTCTGCAGATATGCCTTTACTTTCCTGAAGACTGTGCACAAAATAACTGCTTGAAGGTATAATAGATTCAGTCTTGGAGGTGGTATCCCAGAAACCAGTGTGCTCTGGCTCCTGCATGGAGGGCTAGGCTTTCCAGAAAAAGTTCTCGGTATTATCACAGCAGACTCAGATCCATCTATATATATAAAACTCTAATGTGCAAATAGACAATCTGTAGAACAACTGAACAACTGAAACACTGGCCACTATGATGTGTGCTGACCACCAGGGGGATTGAGTGGAACATGGCTGTCATGGGCTATGGCGGGATGGTGAAGCAGGTGAGTGGGGGCACCAGACCAAAACAGAGTGCCAGTTGCTGACACTGGGCTGTCATTGGGGCAAGCCTTTGGTGGTTACTGAAAATTCTTTGCTCCCATGTGCTGCGGTCCACCATGCACTCACACCTGCTGCCAGTGTCAGCCCTGCTAGGACCCTCTGCAGGCTCCAGAGCCATCCCGATAGCTGGGCAGTATCAGCAGATGCAAGCTGCAGCTGCCAGCACCAGTTGCTCCTCAGGGCTTCTCCACCTCCCCCTGCTTCTGAGGGGCCACAAGTGCTGGCAGCTGCCACTCACATCTGCTGCCAGCAATGGCCTTGCTCACACCCACAGCCAGCACCGAAGCCCCATTCTCACCTGGTGCCAGTCCCAATCACCCAGTGCCATCAGCAGGTGCAAGCTGTGGCTACTGGCCCCAATCACCCCTGAGGCCTTCTCCACCTCCCCCTGCTCCTGAGGGGCAATCGGGGCAGCAGCCACCACTTACACCTGCTGATGGCACCCCGCTTGTACCCCCGGTGCTAGCACTGGTCCTAATCACTCTATGCCATCAGTAGGTGCAGATGTGGCCAGCGCTGTTAGTGTATGGGAGCAGCTGCAGGAGCAGGGCTGCTGGCAGACAGGGGACCGGGGATGTGGCAGGAGGGTCAAGACCCAACCCTGTGCCACAGCAGCCTTGCAGCCCACAGTTCCTTTCAAGATGCATGAATTTGTGCACTGAGCTCCTAGTTTAAGGTATAAAATGTCCCTCTTCAGTTAGAGTCAGGGTGAACTTGGCCAAAAGACTTGGAGATTTAAGGCCATTTCAATAATTCACATTCTTATCTAAAATGTGACCAGAATACTTCAAATGTTTCATGCCCACAGTGCTTACAATGCTCAGTGAAGAAAGAGCCCCTTCAGTTGTTCTGTATTTCTGGTTCCCAATTAAGCTGAAACAAAGAACAGATTTTTTTTGCATAGTATTTTGGCATATTCACTCAATCCATATTAGGTAAGGATTAGTGAAAATGGAAACTAACAAAAGAATAAAATTGCCCCAGCTTTTGCAAAAAAAAAAAAAAAATGGGCATTTGTCTTTGCCGTACTGGGTGAATGTCTGTGCAGTTCTGATTTTTCTAAATGAATGGCATGATTTTTATTTTCACTTTTATGCCAAAATAGCTCCCATCCTAGGTATCCCCTCTGTATACTGTACATGAATACATGTGTTTTAATTCTGACTTTTCCTGTCATTTGAAATCTTAAGTCATTACTTTTTAAAAAGATCTACTCAATATAGAATTTCTTTTCAAATTCCCTGGAA
The DNA here is from genome assembly GCF_964339955.1 of Pipistrellus hanaki. Lineage (NCBI taxonomy): Eukaryota > Metazoa > Chordata > Mammalia > Chiroptera > Vespertilionidae > Pipistrellus > Pipistrellus hanaki. The sequence goes on from NC_140514.1 coordinate 29,183,415, forward strand.
ATCTTATAAAGACTATATTATTGCCTATTTCAATTTACAAAATGAATTTCACATTAGCTAGGTTTTTCCTAATATATTTTCACTCATAGAATATATATTCTCATAGATTCACATATCATGTCAGGATTTATTATCTGAGTCATTGTGCTCCTAAAATTTGTGACACTTGAAAAGCATTTTTGATAAACAAAGTTCATATTGGTGTTGACACATAGAGAACATGAATTTCAGCTTACAAAAATAGAGTGATAAAAATTTATAACCTTATAATTCGTGACAGTTTTTATACCTGTACTTTCTTAACTTTCATTAACATTTAATTTCAATTTATTTCACATATGGGTGTTCTGTGACTTAAATTATATACTTTGCATGCTTGGTGTCATTTATAGTGTGGCTCAGCTTTAACATTACTCATTTTCACCATTTTAAAATACTTTTGCCTGATGTTATTACAGTATTGTATGTCAATTGTTTATCTGAAATTTTAACATTACATCTATAGTCTAAAAGCAGGTTGCTGAGTTAGTTACTTAAATATAATCAAACAATCTATGTAAGAATTTAGTTTTTAATATATTTCCATATAAAATATATTTATTTTGCATTATCCTTGATAATGTACTAATATATATAATAGATAGCATATATATTATATATATATTATTTGTAATGTATATACTAAGTGCAATGGGTAATTATAAATTACACATATCAGTGCTCTTTGAGAGAGAGAGAGAGCACCGAATCCTAACCACTAGACCACCAGGGACACCCAGTGCTCTTTGAAAAATGGTGAGTTTCACTAGCAATTATGGCCTCTGAGGTTTTTGTCACATACATGCCATTATCCACATTAAGTAATTATCAGCAGGGATGCCTGGTTTTTTAATTCTTCACCACTAAAAGGGGGTTTCCCATTTATGACTACTGAATTGTATTGAAATTTTTATTTACAAACTAGCTATTAGAAACTTTGAAGTCATTAAGAAGCAACATAAAATGAATTTTTATATACTGGTTAGACTTCATTTGAGGGTGCTTCCCATCTACAGCCACTTTTCTGAGACCTGTTTCTTGCCATGGAAGTATCTATGTTGGTTCAAGGTGTCTGTTACCTATGGCAACAGTTGATTGGACAATAGTAGGCATGTCTCATTAGAGTGAAACCAATCCAGAAGTTCAGCTTGGCCAGACCTATTCACCTCTCTTAAGAATTCAGGATTAAGGATTGAAGGACTGAACTTCAGGGAGAATGGGTCTATTCTAATGGAGCATTTGATGTAAGGTCATATTAACTTGGCTGGTGGGGTGGTAGTGATTGGGGGGGGGGGGGGCAGGCTGGGGGAATGCATCTTTTGACCCTGTGTATGAGGAGGAGAGAAAAGCGGATCTGCACTGAGAGGTAGATAAATTAGAAAAGAGCCCATGTCTCCTCACACTCCTATGTAATGGCACACACAAGTTCCTGTTAGATTCCTAACTCCTGGCTTGAAACCCTGTTCCGTCAAGGAGTGCTCTCTACCTTTCTGTTCCATGACATTTGCTCATTCATTCTTTTATAAATTTATCTTTTCCCATTAGTGTAAATGGGCCATTTTCCTTATCACCAAGAGGTTCTACATAAGTCATTTGGCAAAGTACAGTGCTATTAAAAGAGAATATAAAAGAATTACCAATATTACTCATCAATGGTGGATGTCCTGAGGGTAGAAATACATGTGAAATAGGAAAAAAGAGGAGGAAGAGTTTCATTTTTTTCGTAAGTTTCAGGCTAGCTTTAGACAACATTTCAAAACAGGCAAAATCTGAGCTTGATACCTCGCTACTCCTTGTCCTCCAATCTCCCAGTGATCTTTCTGATGCCCTAAGCCCTCTACCACAGCATTCCTATTTTGAGGAGGATAGAAGAATAAGTCTACTTAGTTTTCCAAAGTGTCCAATGCCCCCCAATGGTTAACTATTTTTACTCATCGATACTCATTCAGCATTAAATGGAATCCCTATAACCCTTGGAATGTGAAATTGCAACTATGTTACATACATGCAACTTGCCATGTGGTCTTGGTCAAGTTCCTGAATCTATGAACCTCAGTTTTCATATCTCTAAATTAGGGATCTAACCAATTCACAGGTATAGGTATGATTTCAGTTAACAGTAACCACTTACTCTGACTCGGTTATCTTAAACAATAAGACAGATGAGTTCGTTCTTATGACACAAAATCCTATGAGTATGCAGCTATCGGAATATTTAAATTAATGGCTAATGAACGTGACTAAAGACCCTACAACTTTCCATTTTTTCTGTCAGCCATTTTCTGCATTGGGACATAGCAGCCTCCTGGTTGTGAGAGGACTTCTATAGCTCTGATTATTCCGTTCTGAAATGTGGCCTCACCTGCAAATATAATGACATCTGATGGAAGCAAGGGGACTTACTTCTTCCTGTGAATACTTTATCTTCCCCACCCCCTTAGAGCAAAGTAACCTTTTTGGAAGCTCTTCCACAGAGCTCCCTCATAACTATCGGCCAGAAATGAGGTCTGAGCTCACCCAAAATAAATCATTGGTAAGTCAAATGATACACCACAATTGGTTTAGACTTTTTTTTTTTTATTTGACCCATATTCAAAATGAGGTTTGGGGAGAACCCAAAATCAGGGTTTTACATACAAGCAACTGAAAGTAGGCAACCAACAGTGTCTTTTTTGTCACATGACATATTACCATCAGAGTATGTGACAATTCTTTTTAAATTTTAAAGATCATATATATATATATATATATATATATATATATATAAAATCAGCCAGCCTGCCCTGGCCAATGGAGGTAGGCTGGTCAGGGAGAGGGGCCATGGGTTGTTGGCCAGCCAGCCCCACCCCCTGGTCGAACTACCAGTCGAACTCCAGGTGGAGGGGACAATTTGCATATTAGCCTTTTAATATATAGTATATATTCTTGCATATTTGTATTATAACTACTCAAATAAAAACTAGCATTCTGACAGTGTAGTTACCTTGAGTTATTGGAAGGAAAGCAACTGTATTAAAAATTTCAAACTAATTCTCATTAACTTGTGGCTATTAGCCTTCTTATTCTCTTAAAAGTTAATTGAATTTTAAAAGGGAGACAGTTAGTAAGCCCATTTATTCCCTAAAGAATAGATTTTTCTGGATAAAAACAGAGTGACCTGGAAAATGTTTGCAGGGAGGAACAAATTATCAAGAGGCCCAGTGAAACATTCTCCAGTTGCCTCCAGAACCCACCTTCAGAGTCAGCTTTCCTGACATGTTCCTCCTCACCACAGCTTCTTGCCTTCCTCCTGCTCAGAATTCAGAGCTTCTGTGCAATGCTGATATTATCCTGCAACTTTCATTCATGTGGTGGAGGAGTCATCAGTGATCTTAAGAATTCCTCTAAATATAGATCATTTCAAAATTGTATGTGGATTTGGTAATTTACTGATCAAATTTGGCACAGGTTGAAAACTTGTGGAAATTTTACCTTGTAGAGCTTCAAGGTTATGCAGGAAAATTTAGAGCTACCTGGGTTAATTTTAGTATTAGCTAAAGGAGCCCCTATATCTGAAGACTTGACTATTCAGCCCAGTGAGAAAATAGGTATGATGATAACCCTTACATAATTTTAATTTTGGGCCAAAAGATAGGCAATATGATGGCTGGCATGTTTTAGGTCACAGCTGTGTTTTGTTGAGCACTAACTGAGCAGATATTCTATTATTTTTATTTATATGGCCTACTATGTTGCCTATGGATCTGGAACAGTGGTTTTGATATAATAAGCTATCAACAAATACTTGTAGATTTGAAAGAAAAGAATTGAATTGAAATAGGTCATATTTATATAGGTCTCCTACCATTCATTATATTGGTAATAAAATTCCATTCTTTAGATATCACCAGAGCTCTGCCTATTGTCATTTCATGACCCAGTTTTATAGTATTTGAGTCTATTATGTACCTACAACAAACTTATGAAATTTGTTTTCTTCCTGATTGAAATCTTGATTTATTATAGAAAGATTAAAGTGTTTTTGCTCATCCTATTTAGTGTACAACACAATTCAAATATCTTCAAACAACAAAGTGCTTTTAATTTTATCTTGCATGGTCTTTCTATAATATAAGCTCTTTATTATGGATTATGTATTTGTTAACAAATGCATGTATAGAGTGATAGAATAACTCCTATTTCCATGACAAAAAGATTTGACTGTTGAGTGGAATCATTTAGAGAACCCATGAGCAGGTGGGAGAGATATGAGATAGTTCCTGATATTAACCCTGTAACCCACTCCTTATGTTTTCATTACTTTTTCTAGGTGGTTAATTAATAACTCAGAAGTCTGTATGGCCACTAAGGAGTAACCTCTTCTGCAAGGTCAACAGGGTTGATGAGGCAGTTGTCTCTACTAAACGATCCCTAGCCTACCTTTCAAAAGGTCACCTTTTAACTACCTGGAATGTCCTGGTTGTATATAATCATGCAGGGAAATTGGCCCTTATTTTCAGTGATTTTATAATGAGATGCCTTTGTTTTTCATTTTAGCTGAAATAATTGTATATTTTATGATAATTGGAAAGATATCAGAAACACTGCTCAAAAATAAAATTTTAAAATGAAAATTAATGAATTTGAAAAAATGATGTTGAAAAGTGAATTTATGTTCTTTAAAAACTCTATATCTTTCAATTAGATACTTAAAGAAATATTTAAAAATACATTTTTATTGAGTTTTAGTTAGGAATAAACAGAAGCAGTCTATGCAACTTACTGGTTTCACCTCTTAGATCTTTCTTCCAACATACTTTGATTTAAACAGTTTGTGCAAAATAAACAAACAGATAGATATATCTGGACAGACACTGAACTTCATAAGCTAGCTTGGTTTGAGGTGAATCTTGATTTTGTTTTTTTAATTTTAGTCCCCTGGTCTATTCACCTATCAAAAGAGTAGATAATGGAGGAGAGTTAGATCACTTTTTAAGAGAAGATTTTTTTTCCTCAAAATCTGCTACTAGAGCTTTGAGTGGAGACAGAATGGCTGCAAATGAATTATCTTATTAAGCAATACAAGTGTTTGAAAACTGGATTGTGGTGATGATTGTGCAATTCTGTCAATCTATCAAAAAACATTGAGTTATACACTTAAAATAGGTGTATTTTATGATATGTAAATTTATATTTCATTAAACTATCAAACACACATAAATAAAATAAACAAAGCAAAACCCTGCTTCTGGAAAGATCATATGAATTAAAACACTTGTCAATAAGCTTTACTTATTGCATAATTGGTTACATAAGTGTATTAGCCTGCTTTAGTAAGAACATAATCAAAACTAAACAGAAAGGAAAAAACCCTATGTAAGTAAACATAAATAGTAAGTGTTCACTAGTTCAGAGTCATTGACATGGCCTTGGGAAGAGCCTGCCTTTTATAAGATTCCAGCTAGGACCAAAGAAAAGCAATACTAACTTGACCTTCAAAGTAAGCTTTCATCAAAGTAAAATGTAGCCTCACATTTTCTTTACTTAAATTTCTAACTCTCCATTAAAAGGAAAATCTTTTCTTTAATCAACTGGGGGACAGGGTAGGAAGTGGATCCTAAAACAAAACCACATACATACACACACACACACACACACACACACACACACACACACAGTTTCCTAACAGCTTAAATCAGATTTCCAGGCCAATTTTTAAGTTTTCTGTTTTATTCCTGGGGTTGCAAAAACTATATAAATATGCTTTGGTTAAACTTTAGAAGTATACTAAGAAGATTATAGAGCCAGGATTCAAACCAAGATTTGAATCTGGAGCCTGCGAGTGCAACAAGACATCGTGGTCATTTGTATACATACAGGTATGTGTGCAGACAGAGGGAAACGTGTTCAAGAAGAACTCCTGGACTTTTTTTTTTTTCCTGACTAAGATTGATTAAGGCTTATTAAATGTATCCATGGGTTCTACCGGAAGAGATAAGATGTCTCTGAGGAGGAAATTAATAGTAGTAATGAGATATGTGAAGAACAATGGCACAGGGATAAAAATCAAGTTTCCTATTTAAGAATCCTGGTTGTTTCATGAGACTGAAATAGTCCACACTCACCTACTGTGGTCAGGGTGGGAATGTTCAGTTGTCGCACTGGAGGTAACAGTAAATACGTTCACCTCAAAGGCAGGCAGCCTTTACCACGTTACAGCTATAATCCTGCTTCCAAAAAGCCAGAGATTATACAAATTTTCTCATTTAGTCACAGGAAACATAAGGTCAGAAATTGCTTAAATACAGATAATTACTTTTCAAAAAATAGGTAATTTTCAGTTTTTACCTGGAGTGAGCAATTTGAAATATCACCTGTCTTTCTACATTTCAGAATTACGTGGATCTCTACAGTAGCTAGTAAGTAATAACAGAGCTAGTTGGGGAAAGAGAAATATGGTTGATTAATATTTAATTTAAAGGAGAATAAATGAACAGATATTTTCTGCAATTAATATTTAAGTCAAAAATAAATTTTAAAAAGTCATTACAATATAGAGATCATTAAAATGTGAATAGTCTGGGCCACAGAAGATCAGTTAATATAAAAAATAAACAAACAGAACAGAATGGCCAATCTAGAAGAGATACTGAACTAGAAAAGAAAAATATTTCCCTTAGTCACAGTTGGCTGAGAGATTGTTTTCTGTTTCTTAGTTAAGAGAGTTTAGTAGTTAATACCAGAATAACTCAGCATATTGCTTTACTTGCCTAAATAATAAAGTATAGTCTTTATTCTGTGAATTCTAAACCTATCATTCTAGATCAGTCATTTTGTAGTTTTATAAAGTTTGGTAGCATGGTACAGCAGGAAAAGGACAGACTTTGGGGTTTGAAAGACAAGTATTCTCTTAAGAGCTCTACCTCTCACTAACCATGCCCTTGAATGTTTTACTTAATCTTGATAAATCTGTAAAATGAGTACAATAATATCCATGGTGATAGCTGCAGATCATCTTTCTAAAAGGGGCCTGGAAATGGAAGGGGGGGTGAAGTGATTTGTCTTGAGGCTGAATTTGGAGAACTAGCACATGAGCAATTTCTGACCACATGTTTCCTGTAACTAAATGAGAAATTTTGTATAATCTCTGGCTTTTTGGAAGCAGGAGCATAGTTATAATCTGATAAAGGCTTCCTGCCTTTGAGGTGAATGTATTTACTGTTTTTACTTAAATTTATTTGAAGGGTCCCTGACTGGTTTGACTCAGTGGATAGAGCGTTGGCCTGCGGACTAAAGGGTACCAGGTTCAATTCCAGTCAAGGACATGTATCTTGGTTGGGGGCACATCCCCAGTGTGTGCGTGTATGTGTGTGTGTGTGTGTGTGTGTGCAGGAGGCATCTAATTGATGTTTCTCTCTCATTGATGTTTCTAACTCTCTAACCTTCTCCCTTCCTCTCTGTAAAAAAAAAATCAATAAAATATATTTAAAAAAATTATTTGAAGGGATGGGGATCATAGGGAAGTTAAAGTTCACTTCCATACTCAAGTCACTCATTAGCATCACCATGGGACTTGGGGTTTGTGGGAAGATTTTATGGGTAACCTAAGCATCAAATTCACTAGGCACTCAGCAAATATTAGTTCCTGTCACTGTAACCGTCCTGTAAGTTCAGATCTCACATAGGTAGATTTTAGAGTACACGTTCTGATAACGGGAGGGGAAAATCAGGTAAGCAGCATATCTGGCAGGCTAGTGCTGGAATGCAGACCTGTTTCTATCTTGATTGGCCACATCTACAAAAGCACCAGTTATGAGGGCCATGTTGAATTACAGAAGAGAACAAAGAGGTTCCCAATATCAGAATATCTTCTCCCTCTTTCCCCCCTTTCTCTCTATTGACTTCTGTTGGGCTCATGAAAATAACACCACAAGTACATCACCACTGCAGAAAATGTAGAAAAGGCTAAAGAATGCCAAAAAGGAAATAAGACTCACAGGTAATCCCACTACAAAGCGAGAATCACCATTAACAGTTCCTGTATTTAGCAATTCCTAGAATGCCTAGTGTCTGACATCTCTTCTGGCAGCGTGCTTACAAAAATAACTAATACAAGCTGTCCTCAAGGAGGGGTAAAGAGAAGGGATTTCTGCCAGCCCTGTACCTTTCATATGTTATGGACAGATCCAGGATTTATTTATATTCTCTCTGCTCTTTGAAGTCTTTTGACAAAGTTTAGCATTTACATTGTTTGTAAGACGGGGAAGCGAAGTCTGTTCTCTGCTATTCCTGTAGGTATCCGCTAAGAAAGTAGAAGCACTTCGCTACCAGGGTTTTCAGAAAGGGTGGGTCTGAGGTGAAGGTTATTTACAGAGATCTTCCCCTGCCCCACAAACCTGGCATTTCTCATCTGAGTTCATCTCTGAAGATGTCAGAGAGCTTTTGCAATGTTTTACAGTATTTTCCATTAAAAGTGTGTCATGTAAATCAATCACAGCTTCAATTTTTCTGTCAGACTCCTCTAACCTTAAACCAAAGCTTTCAAAATTAATCAAAAGAGTAAGTCAATTTAATTTTTCATGAGAGAATAACAGTATGGGGTTTGTCTTCGGCTATCTCAATTATAAATATTTATTAATGAATTGTGGTTAATGCGTTTTTACAAAGGGAGTTTAAAATGTGGATTTTTTTTTAAAAAACCACAAAGGTCTAACCTTAATTTCTGCATAAATAGGCAACTGCTTTTTAAACATTTTTCTCATTTCTGTGCAAAATACAGAAAGCCATTATAAAAATTAGAAGCTAACCATCCTACATTTTTTATATACCCATGGTTAAGATTTATGCTCTTATTCACCTAACCATCTACCAGTCTATAAATATTTATGGAGCATCTATGCAATGCTAGACCTAATGCTAGGCATTAGGGATACACATCCAAATGTAAACCATTTAGTCCCTGTCTTTGAAAGCTCACAATCCCATGGCGAAGAAAGACACATAATCAGATAATTAAAACACCATCAGTTAAAGGAACACAGCCACAGCTGGAGGAGGAGGTAGTACCAACCTGGGTTTCAAGGTAGAAAGGGTCAGTCATGGGCTGGTTCCCCAGAGGAGGAGTGCCTGGGCTGAATTTTAAAAGGGAAGTAGGATGGAGCTACAAGTTGAAAGCATTCAGAGGCATTCTAGTCTGAGAAAGTCACATGAAGTTGAGCAAACAGAAAAAAACAAACATATTAAGAGAATGCCTTCAGTTGCAACTAACAGAAAAACCAGCCCACGGTGGTTTAACTAATGAAGGGAATTTATTGCCTATAATTGGAAATACAGAGCAGGGAAGGCTTTAGGGTTGGCCAATCCATCAGCCCAATAGTGTCACCAAACAGCTTGTCTCTCTACTCTGAGTCCTCAGAGTCAGCTTCATCTGAAGGCTGGTTCCCCTGGGGTTGTAGAGCTGCTGCCAGTAGTCAGTAAGGCTGTGTGATTTCTCAACTTTGTCCAGTGGGAGTGTCACACAACTGTCAAACAGGAGGCTAAGATTGCTCAGTCACCCCAAGCCAGTTCTGAGGTCATGCACAATGCCATACACTGATTGTTCACTCAGGTTAGGATATATAAGTCAGTACTGGTTTCTGAATCAGCAATTTTTAATGTTCTAATAGATGACCAAAAAATGGTTTCCAAATGAGGAAATGAAATGAAATAGCAAATACAGATAGAAAAAAATACCTCTTAACAAACCAAGGGTTTTTCCATTACCTTTTGCAAACAAACCAATAATGAAGGAATTGTCTTTCTTGAAGTTTGGTAGAACTTTTCTGAGATTATGTGGTGTTCATACCATAAAAATAGTTTTAAAAATACTTTTGATAGTTAAAATAATACAAACAAATAGTGACTGTTTTCCTTCTGCTAGAGAGATATATATCTACAGAGACATCTTTCTAAAAATATACAAATATATGTATTTTTACCAAAAGTGACACAATATCTTCTATATTTTATGTAATTTCCTTTTTTAACTTAAACTCTATTATTTTATAATAGCATATTTATAGAGAGCTACCTCATTCTTAACAGCAATATAAATCTCCAGTAGACAAATCTACCATAATTTATTTAGCTGTTTCCCTTTAGAAAAACTTGTAGATTGTCTAAAAATTTAAGTAGGTGAAAGAGGCATTTTCTACCTTTAATCCTAGTTATTATGTAGCTAAAGAAAATAGTAATTGATTAACTCAACCTGGAACAAATATACGGCTGAAGAATGCAGGATCCTTTAGGCTGCCTTGTGGTGAAAAAGGGTAGCCTTTGCAGAGAGTATGGGAAAGAGAGAAAGAACACTTTGAACTCTAAAGGAGAGTGGAAAAGCTGCTTACACAGAAATTCTAGCTCATGGATGAAGCTAATATATTATTGCTGCAACACTTGGTAACTCTGTGCTCTAATCAGAATATCACATAAATATTAAAATTTCCAACTAAATATTTTCCAGCATACTATGTGGTAGGCAGCCAGAAGTAGTTAACTTTAAATCTAAAATAGCTTTGGATGAGTGCTGAATAGCTGATACAGACAATGGAAAAAGATTGGACAAAAGAAAGTTTTGAAAGGCTGGTTACAGAAGAGGTGGAAGAAATTGAATAGCGTCATAAGAAGGTGGGGGTGGGTGGGTGTATGGGAAGAGATTAACCAAAGAATTTGTATGCATATATGCATAACCCCTGGACACAAGACAATCAGGTGGTGAAGGTCTGGGGCAGTGGGGGCAGTGCCAGCTAGAAGAAGACAGTGGGGAGAAAAAGGGGACGTATGTAATACTTTGAACAATAAATATTGTTTTTAAAGTTTACCAAAAGAAAGATTAGCACTTAAAAAAAAAGAAAAAGAAATAAAGATACAGTTTACATAGGTAAAGTGGAAGTTGGGATTGGGTGGTGCAAGGAGAGAGGGCGGGGGGAAGGGAGAGAGAGAGAGATGGAGATACAAATCTGCAATAATTTTTCAAGGGGCTAGGGATAGGTTGGAGGTTCACATTCAGGGCTGCAAAGTCATAAATTTGTTTGAGGATGTCAAGATCAGATTACAGAAATGCCTGAATGAAAGTCTAAAAAGTCTGGATTTTGTTCATTTGGCAAATTAGAATACTCTAAGATGAGAAAACACTTTTATTATTCCCCAAAATAATAAATTAGTAAAGAGTCACATATCTTGAGTTATATTTTAGTGTTATGTTATACATTCAATGTGTTTTGTTTAAGTGACTTTTGTTTAAGACTTTTAGAGTTGTTTTATATATCCTAGTTTATATACTTTCCAAAAGCACTATAATATAATTGAATAAATACCTTACAAATATGAAGATGCTAATTTTTGCAGTATATCTTATCGAACAAAATATTAAGACTCAAGTTTTTTGAGATATTTGGTATGTTGTCCTAATTTAAAAATGTGTTTGTTTGCAGAAATAGAACAAGATGATTGGCACCAGTATAAATAAAATGTTAATAAACAGCTCACCATCTCTTTGAAAGAATCCAGGTGAGTATTAAATATTCAGCTTCCTCCACTCTATCCCTGCCCCAGCCTATGGCACCACATCTCCCCCAATTCACATTCCTTTTTGTGCTTCACAGACTTGTCTAGATCATTCTTGTGATTATGTTTATGTTGAAGACTTGCTTATCCTACAACAACATTATAAGTAGCTATCATATTCTAAAATGCCAGATACTGCTTAATTGTAATGGTGCCTACTTTTTTATCGGAACTATTCATATTTTATTACTGAAACCAACTTTGTTCATAATGATGCCATTCAAAAGAGCTGATCAAGCTGAGAAAAATGACACTACAGTAGTAAAGTCACTCTATATGTAGCTATTAACATTTTATAGTGCATATAAGGGAAACTGTGTTAAGTTGCAACCGTAGACAGATAAGAAAATTAATTTTAAACACAAAATTATCTTTTCAAAGATTAGAAATAATGCTACTTAAATCATTATTGTCAACAGATACTTTTTTATGCTAGCCAATGACCCTCAATGCAACGAGCAGCATGTACATACGTTGGGTTTTGTATTTAGAGAGATTTAAATCATCTTTCTTTGTTAGGGTTGAAAACAAGGACTTTCCTTCCTAAGAACAAGTAAGAAAGAAACATACTGTAACCTCACTTGAAGAACAGAAAGACAATGCTGATTTATCTTTCCAGAATAGTTTTAGTTGCCCTGGCCAGTTGGCTCAGTTGGTTGGAGCACCGTCCTGTACACTAAATGGCTGCAGGTTCGATTCCCCATCAGGGCACATACCTAGGTTGTGTGTTTGATCAGATAGGAGGCAACTGGTCAGTGTTTCTCTCTCACATGCATGTTTTATGTTTCTCTCCCTTCCCCTTTCTCTATAATCAATAAAAAACATATCCACTCATCGATTGGTGTGGATATGTTTTTTATTGATTGTAGAGAAAAAAATGACTCCAGGGCAAAACCATTCCCAGATGGGAACCACTCATTTAATACCTTCAAAATACCTTTATTTTTTAGACAAGAGGTGTAATTAAATGGATATCACCAATAAGTAGACATCGGTATGCAATATTATATTTATAACTTGAAGGAAACGGTATGCATACATACGAAATAAACATGATGAACATTACCTTTTTCACATTGCTCTTGCTATCCCAGCAACAAAATGTAATATTGTCTCTATCTTGGATGATTGAGCAATTGAGAGAAAAACAGTGACAAAGGAAAAAATTATTAGATGACCCACAAACCATTATTAGAATAAATAAGAACTGAAATAACCACTAATTCTGTTTCTACAGCAAGACCAATTTTGTGTTTTATCTCCCTTTTAAGAAGCTATTTTTCATTCATAGCACCGTTGTAAATTATGCACAGCAGACTTCTTCACTTAATAGGTTCGGGTCAGAGAGTGATTGTATTTCAGCAGTTGGTATTCAGGGATTTTGTAATTTATGAGGTTTATTAATTTAGCAGATTATTTGCTTAAGATGCCACTACCCCTTCATGAAGCATTCACTGTGAGAATTTCTGGTCAGCTCAGTACTTTCAGAAGAAGCTTTAGTATTTAAAACCTTTACCTATTACTCAGAATTATATAAATTCCATGAAATGTAGCTGACAAGAAGTGACTGGGAAGAATGTAAAAGCTCCATTTGTTCCTTTTGTGAATGAGAATGACGGGAGATGAGAGATTGGAAGTTGAGGGCTGAGGGGCCCTGCCTTATTGTTCCCAAGGAAAATGAACATGTAAAAGGACAGGCAGCCCTAACCGGTTTGGCTCAGTGGATAAAGTGCTGGCCTGTAGATGATAGGTCCCGGGTTCGATTCCGGTCAAGGGCATGTACCTTGGTTGCGGGCACATCCCCAGTAGGATGTGTGCAGGAGGCAGCTGATGGATGTTTTTCTCTCCCATTGATGTTTCTGACTCTCTATCCCTCTCCCTTCCTCTCTGTAAACAATCAATAAAATATAAATATATTTTTAAAAAGGACAGGTAAATGCCCACATAGGAAGCACTTATCGGATTAGGTCCCCTAAAGAGGGCAGTACCCTCCTTTCGGAGAAAACCTTGAATTGGTCTATTGCTTCCTCAAACAAGGAGATCCCATCGGGCACAAAACAGCAGAAGGTATCCTCAGCGATGGGCGACCCCGAGAAAGGTGTGGGCAAATTATTTAGAAATATAAACTGTTGCTACTAGGATAAATTTAAAACAAAAGAAAACATCAGGTTTGAGAAATTAAACAAAAGGGTACTGTCGGCAGGGGCCCAGGTGTCTTCCAAATGCCAGATCTGACTCTGGGCTCCACCAAGTGTTTAACTGGTTATCTGGTCAGTGGTTCTCCAAAGGCATCATCTGCTGAAGGACTCAGGATGGCTGTGTCAGAGGCCTGCTGGGGAGAAGAGGCCTTGCCGAGGTCATCAGAAGCCGGTCAATCTGACTAAAATGATTCAGATATTTCCCTTTAAAATAGGCTCCCTATATTCTTCATGGAGAAAAGCCCAGGACTTAACCATTCCAGCTTTTTCACTCACAACCTTCTAGAATCTTCCTCCTCATGTCAGTGGTGGTTTCCTCGCCGTACAGACTTCCAGCATTTCCTCATCTCCACACGTTGCTTCTATCTCTCCCCTCACATAGGTACATCCTACCATCCCTGAAGCTTTGGCTCAAGACCTCCTTGTACTGAATCTTTATCTGCGCTCCACTTTCCACACACACCTTGTGGTAATATCATGAATCTCTGAACATCATGGTCTTTTGTACGAGGACCATTCATGTGTCATTGCCATTCACTGTCTGTATATTTTAACTAGAGGCTCAACGCACAAAATCCTATGCAGGTAGGGTCCCTAGGCCCAGCCTGCAATCAGGCCCATCTTCTACCGCTTGCCAATCCCTGGCCCCATCATGCCACCCCTGCCAACCAGTTAGTTCCCCTTGCCAGTCCCTGGGTCCCGCCCCACCACCGCTGCCAGCCACCTGGTTCCCCTAACTGGCCCCCACCTCATAGCAACTGGTCTAGAGGTGGTTCCAGGCATTGTGCTTATGGTCACTGGCCTTTTATTATATAGGATATTTTAAATGTGTGTGCTTTGTATTATTAACCACAGAGTAGCTATCTTAAATATAGAGATAATGACTACTTTGACATATTCTTTACCCACTGTTGATATTTTTAAAATATTTAAGGGATATTTATTGAGAAGGAGGTGATTCCTCTTTGTTGCTTATAGAATCTCACCTCCAAGCATTCCTCTCCTTTCTTTGTGAGCCTTCCCCCCAGTTCCAAGCATCTTGCTACTTGTATCATGATACTATTGGAACACTCTGTGTTCCAGTATCTCCCACAATCCCTAAAATCACATTGTTCCCTAAGTAGATGGCATAGATTAATTCCTGCCCATGAATGAATCAGCTTACCCAGTTTATTTGGACTCTATGCAGTGCTTGTGTGTGCATGTGTGTATGCCTGTGTGTGTGTGTGTATGTGTGTGTGTGTGTGAAGGAATTATGATGTTCTTCCAACATCCTCAGATTGTGTCATCCAGTTGCTATGTGTTGTATAAGGATGAGCTGCTTACAGCTATCATCTAGAGCACATGTGTCAAACACAAGGCCCGCGGGCCAAATCCAGCCCACCAGGCCTTGCAATGTGGCCCGCACCGCGCTGTCATCACTGCACTCCGCTGTCAGTTTATGACATTGTCAGTTTATGACTGTTCAGTAAACCATTCGGCCCGCGATTTAGGCTGGATTTTAGATTTTGGCCCCTTCTCTGATTGAGTTCGACACCCCTAATCTAGAGCGTTGATCATCAAACTGCAGCTCGCAAGCCACATGCGGCTCTTTGGTTCCTTAAGTGTGGCTCTTCCACAAAATACCATGGCCTGAACGAGTCTATTTTTAAAGAAGTGTCATTAGAAGAAGTTTAAGTTTAAAAAATGTGGCTCTCAAAAGAAATTTCAATGGTTGTACTGTTGCTATTTGGCATGTGTTGACTAATGAGTTTGCCGACCACTGGTCTAGAGGTAAATGAGGAGATAAGATGATACAAACTAAGGAATGTAAAAAGATCTTGATCCACATTTATTGACCATCTAAAAGAATATATTACGTGTGATTATCCTCATTAAGACTTTTTAAACCTGCAGTTTTAAAGTTCACTTTGCTATCCCGGCTCTCACATGCCAATGGCCCATTTCCCTTATATGTGCATTGAACTGGAGTCAAAAATCCCTCCAAGGAAAGGCCTGGAAATCTACAAGGAGATCCTTTGTTCTTTTAAAATTGTCCCAAATTCACTACTTCAATGGATTAACATTGAAATTTAATATTAATTCCATGCCATGTAGGGCTTTAGTTTCCAACTTTACATAACAGAGAATGATTGTGCCGTCCCTTATCTCATTTTCCCCCCTCTTTCTGTATAGTTATTTTAAATTTTCACTGCTTTTCTTGAAACTTAGCAATCAGATAAAACTGTCTTGATTGATGTTACAGAATCATGGCTTTCCCCCCAAACCAAAGGAAGCCTTCCTCATTATCTCCGTTCTCTTCCGCTGGGCCATGCTCATCTTCAGGTAAATGTACTTGTTCCCTTATCTTTTCAAATCAGCCATCCACTTTTCTCCAGCCAAGCTTGGCTGTAAATTGACAAGATCTCCAGTTGTCTTTGTGATTTCCCTGCAGAGTGCAGCTGGGTCCCTTTCAGTTTAAAAGAAACAGGTGTGGGGGTAACGCTGCTCAACCTTTAAAAAATTGCTGTCATAAAAGACAGAGATGGAATGGTGACTTAAATCTGGTTTTTTTTTCTTTTTTTCTTCTTTTTTTTTGAGTAGCAGAATCATCATGCTCTTATGGAACAGGAAATGGAGGCAACACAAAATAGGCTAATAACAAAGCATCAGGGTAACTGGCTGCTTCCAGTTCTTCATTTTTAGAAGAAATGAAGAAACTTCAATATTCAACCTCACAGCTTTTAAAAGCCCCAAATATACTTAAAAATTTGTAAACAGTGAGTTCAGGAAGAAGTATTAACTTTGAAACCTACCAAACCTGGTAAACACCAGGAGAAATTTGTCGTTAGAAGAATTAATAAAGTGAGAATTAAAGAGCTTGGGTCCCAGTTCCATCTGACATGAACTAGCTGGGAGACCTTTGAGAGGTCAGGAAAATTCTTTGGACCTCAAAATTCTCATCCATAAAAGGAGGAAATTGAACTAGATAACCCCCGATAGCCCTAAAATTCCAGGGCTCAACCTGCTAGTTAGACTTATTTTGTTTCTATTGTTGTACAGTAGGTACAGCCTTTTGTTTTTCCTAGAGAAATTTGGGAATACAATAGTAACACTTTTAGACTTAAGACCAGAGATGCTAATGAGAAAGTTAAGTTTGTCTTAAACATACTCTAATTCTCTTAATGTATTGGCATTACTTAAAAAATGATCTGTTTATTACTGACCCTGCATTATTGGGTTCACTGGGACTTGGCTGATCTAGGCTGGGCTCTGCTGATAGCTCTGCTTTAGGTCACTGGGCTGTGGGAGAGTTAGGGTGACCCTATTCCATATGTCTCTTGTGCTTCTTATGCTGGAGAGCATAGCCCGTGCATGTTCTTCTCATGGTGATAGTAGAAGTTCAAGGGTAATACCCTTATGTATAAATAAGAAAAATGAAAGGCAGGTTAAGTAATAATACAACCCATCTCAAACTAGATAGAGGGGAAAGAAAGGAGGAGATGATTCATTGGTTTAAAAAAAAAAAAGAGAAATCCAAGTGGATGGTGTGGCTTCAAGGCACCGCTGAATTTATTGGTTCACGTGATGATCTAGCATCTCTGTTCCTCTCCATCACTTGGCTCTGCTGTCCTGCCTGTCGGTTTCATTCTCAAGCACATTTGCTCCAGGGGGCAGCAAGACACCTGGCAGCACTGGCCTTCCGAGTTCACAGTGCGGAGGGAAAATATTCCACCTCCTTGTCCATGGAGCATTTGCTGACCATTTAGACTGGCTGAGCAAGACACAGGAACACGAAAGGCCATCTGCCTGGCCCTGAGGTAAGAGAAGTGAGGCCATTTGATGTCAGCTTGTGGGAGGGGGAGACAATCCCTGAAGGGAAACGATGCTAAATTCACCAAAACTTACAGGTGTGTACTTAAGTGTTCACCTGAAAGCCTGCAAAACTGGCAGAGCCAGCACTGAAACATATTTCCTAAATGGTAGGCCAGTACTCTTCAGGATATTGTATATGACTTAGCGGTATCATTTCTGTCCTGTTCAGACTATAGTGAGAAGCAGGACTACCTGAGGATTAATCAATGCCAATTCTAAGACTTGTGTAAGTGGAAATGATACCTGGGACATATTCATCTCACATCTCTGGATTTTTGGAAAGATATTGGGCCATTTGTTTAATCTCTGATGATCCATCACATTGAGGCTGATAAGACGGCCCAGCCAGCTGACTCTGTGCCTTCATGACTGAAATAAATGGCTTCTTATGCTGCTAAGAGTGACCATACTCACTTGTGTATGCAATCCCTCTAGGTAACTGAGGAAAAAAAAATTGCATTATCTTCTTTTGGAACATAACTGAATCCACTACTATGTTTTCTTTATTTATCTGCTTCAGATAATATTAAAGACTTTTTTAAAAGTCTTTAAAAGGCTCTATTAAAGACTTTTTTAAACAGAAAGCGATTGGTCCCCACATCAGGTTCCTAGGGCTGCTGCAACCAAGGACCACAAACTGGGAAGCTTAAAGCAACACAACACTTTTTGTCTCACAGTACTGGAAGCCCGAGGTGTGAAATCAAAGTGTGGGCAAGGTTATGCTCCCTGTGAAACCCACGTGGAGAATCCCTCCGGGCCACTCCCTAGCTTCTGGCATGTGTTGCCCTCGGCCTTTACAGTTCCTTGGCTTCCGCCTGCTTCCGTCTTCACAGGGTATTCTTCCTGTGTCTCTGCATCTTCACGTGGCTGTGTTCTTATATGGACAACAGTCATATTAAATGAGGGCCCACCTTTCTCCAGGATGACCTCTTCTAATGAAGTATACCTGCAGGGCCTCTCTCTATATATCAATGCCTAAGTGACTGGCCGACTGGCTCACCGGCTGACCAGCAGACCACTGACCGGACGGTAGCTGTCACGTGCACTGACCACCAGGGGGCAGACGCTCAAAGCAGGAGCTGCCAAGCAACAGCAGCTTTGCAAAGTGCCCTATCACTCTCCAGGGCCCCCTCAGGGGATGTCGGATTGCTGGTTTCAGCCCAATCCCCACAATCCAGGCTGAGGGATCCCACCTGCTGGAGGGACCCCATTCACTCTGCAGATGGCCTTTGAGCCTCAGCACCAATTCCAAGTGCAGCTAGTCAGAGAGGGACCTAGGGGCGTTGGCTCCAGGGCATGCCTGACCCATCTCACCCAGTCCCGTCCAGTCCACCTTCTAATTAACTTACTTTCAATGTGCACTGGGCCTCTGCTTTCTAAATAAGGTCACATCCTTAGGCAGTTAGTGTTAGAACTTTACATATCCTTTTGGGGGGGAAACAGAATTCAACTCAGAACAGTGCTTGACAGGATAAAAGGTTAAGACTAAAGGAACTGCTGGCTGTTTAACACTCCAATTAGTGAGTATCCTAGGTCTGTTTTGTCCCTTTCCTTCCTCTCTTTCTCTTTTATCTTCTATCTTCCCTGTTGTAATCTCCAAAGCACTTTCAACCTCAGGAGACAGCTAATGCCTTACATTTAACTTCTGAGAACATTTTTCACATCTATTAATTTGTCAAATCTTACACTGATCCATGATGTAAAATAGGGAAACTTCATTATGTCTTTTCAATGAGTGATGAGAGAGAGAGAGGTGTAAAATGACTTATCCAAAGCCACTCAGTGAGATGGTAAAGCTGGGATTCGAATGAGGATCCCAAATTCAAATACCCGAGATTCTTTTTACTCCTCTACTGCTTCCAAATACCAGCAAGACTCGTGGATTTAGTGGCTTTTAAACTGATCTTTTCTGTCTACCAATGCCATTGCTTCCCCAGCCTGTCCCACATCCAGCCTTGCCTCCGTTTTAGACCATACATTGATAATCCACTCAGCTATAAATGAGTCCTGAGGGCTTTCCTCAGGAGCGTGCCCCTATTTCAACAGCTAAGTGGGCATCTTCACTTGGGGGTCCCTTGAGTATGGTGAGTTAGTATTTACTGTCTCCCTAAATCTGTGCCTCTTCTCAAAGATCCCTGTCTCTGTTAATGGCCACTCCAGCAGTTGAGGCCAGACACCGGGACTTCTTTCCACTCTTCCTTGAGGCACACACCTAACTCATTGCTAGGCAACATTGCATTCATACCCAACTCTCCCAAATCTGCCTCTTCCTTCCTATCCCCCTTACCACTGCTATAGTTCAGTCCCTCATCAGGTCTCCCCAGACTCTGGTTTTCCTTCTCCCACATTCTTTCTGCTCCAAATCATCGTCCACACTCATTGCTGTGGGATTCCTTCAACAACAACAAGCCCATCTAAAACTCTGTTGTTGTCCGGGAGCCCTGACTTACATAAGAAACTAGTGACCGATGCACAGATTTGTGCACATGGAAAGGAAATTAGAAGGTGGCCGGTAGGGCAGGATGGAATGAGATGGGCCAGACACGCTCTGGAGCCAACCTCCCCAGCATCTGCGGAGTGAGCTGGGGTTCCTCTGACAGGAGGGGTCCCTCGGCCTGGCCTGCGGGGATCAGGCCAAAACCAGCTCTCCAACATACCCTGAGGGGTCCCAGAGTGTGAGTGGGAGTGCAAGAGGGCACTCTGCAAAGTTACTATCTTACAGGGTGTGGAAAGCAAACACAAGTGTGCAATAAACCAGATTCACAGTGACAGTGACCCAACAACAACATAACCCACAGCCAAAGATGGAATTGCATGGCCTCATGAGGAATTGGGCTCCCCCCTCTCTGGTTTCGGGGTGCATCACTTGAGAACCACCATTGCCAAGCCACCACAGCTTAGCAGCTCCTGCATTGAGTGTCTGGCCCCTGGTGGTCAGTGTATGTCCTAGCAACTGGTTGGATGATAGGAGGGACACTTAGCATATTAGTCTTTTATACAGTATATATAGATATTGGTGGATAAAATACTGGAAACATCAGGGAATTATAGGAATAAGTATAGTAAAAAAGTTGCACTACTAGAACTATAGTCTCAGATTTTTAAGCTGTTTAAGAATATTAAATTCTCAAAGAAGAATTTGGGTAAGTAAAATGACTAGTGATTTGGGGTGGGGGGTTGTGGGGGGAGGATCTATGGGAACTCTATATACTATGTGCCTAAATTTTTCTCTAAACCTGCTCTAAAATGAAATCTATTAATTCAAAAACAAAATAACCAGGATAGAGAATGGAATGTCATTATTACAAATAGTGATAAAAATAATATAAACAAAATTAAGCGTAATTGCTTTCAGATATTACAGCTTGTCTGCATCCATGTTTAGGGTTAAGAGGACTGAAAGGAAGCCTATTTGCTCAATCATATGAAAGCCTAACATGCTGATACGCTGCCTTGCTCTAAATTGCGAGTTTCATGAGCACTAAAAATTGGCTGACCTACTTCACCAGAGTAATTGCAAGGGATTATTACTGACAATTAGCAAGCAAGCAATAGTAATAGATAATTTACTTTCCAAATATTTTGCAAGCAAGCACATTTAAAAAAATAATAAAGGAAACACATTAGACAGTTGTTTCTTGGCAAATTACAATGCATCTTCTATTTCTTGACAAATAATTCATACTGCAATATTTTTTTACAGCCCATAATTCTAATGTGGCTGTTACATTCATTATGTCTACAGACACTTTACTGAGATAAGTATTCAGTACAATGCATGAGGACTTAGCCACAAAGCCCTCATTATAGCTGATAGTCCCATGACTGTGGCCTGGGCAAAGCTCAGGGAAAAGGCCTTTTGCAGCCAGAATTTGCCCTTGGAGGAAAATGGGGTCATTTTCTATGTAAACGGTAAACCTCTTCCAGCATCAGATATTCTATTATGTCCTTTCCAAGATGTAAGGTGTTTTTTGTTTTTTTTAATTATTATTATTAACCTAGTGAAAAATACAGTAAAATTATGGATATCTGGCTGCATATCTTTTCCTTCCCACATAATGGAACACAAATCATTATATCCTTAACAGAGGCTATGTAAGGTAAGATAGGCTGTAATGATGCAGGATATATTAGTGGACAATATCAGGATTTATTTTTAAGGGCATATAATTTGAGTTTAAGCTAATACATGCTCATTACAGTATATTTCTGGTCCATAGGCCATCCTATAGCACTTTATTCTAATTGTAAACTGGTAATAACAGTTCCCATGACTTTATTGGTATCACCATAAGGTTAATTTTAATGCCAGGTACATATTAGGTGCTCCAAAAACACTTGATTCAATTTAGTCCTCTTCGAGTTCTCTTGCAAAGGTTCTGCATTAATGAATGTCAATGAATTGGATTCTTTCCTTATTCTTAGAAAGATAGATTGTTTTCTGTATAGACAAGATAAAGGAAATTACAGGATTTGCAAGTCAAAAATCTCTGGAAACAGTGTGCAGTCCTTCATTCTAATGAAAAATCCTGGACTATGCGACGATTATTAACCAGTGTCAACATGCTTTCCTTTTCTTGAAATAATGCTCAAAAACTGATTGTTGTATGATTGAAAGGATGGATGTCCTTCTCTCTACATTCTCCTCCTAGGATCTAACATACTCTTCAGTTTGGGTTATAAACCACCACATATTGTAATTATATTTTATGCATGTTTCCCATCCACTAGGTCTAACTTTCTGTTTAGTACGTGTTCAGTAAATATCTGATGAATTAATGACCTGGCTAACAGTAATGTACTTGCCCTCTCAACAGTATTAGGCACTATTGGCTTGTTAAAAATAAACTCTAGTCTTGGTTGATTTTTTTCTCCTGCCTTCTAGCAAACCCTTCACAGATTCTTTCATCCTTTCCCTGGTTCTCGCTTCATATTTTGGCCTCAGCCTAGACATAACTTCCTCGGAGAGGCATTTTGTTGCCATCAAACCCTGCCTCATGGCTCCCTGTTTGTTTTTGTTGTATATATGTGTGTGTGTGTTTTTTCTTTGTAGACCGCATTCTAATAGTCAATATTATATTGTTTATGTTTGTATATTCTCTTACCAGGCTCAGAACTCCAGGAGGGAGGTGTTCTAGTTTGTTCTTCACTGGACATGTTCTGTCTCGACATGTTCTGCCTGACACATATTAGTAAAACAATAAATGTTTGTACACAGAAGAAAGAATGAATACATTTGCAGACTGTACATGTCATGTAGATTTTCTAGAACCAGGTTTGACTGTGGATGAACTAAAACTTCATAATATATTTTCTGATTTTTTAGTGTTTTAGTAAAACTTCCTCCATCAGCAGCTTTCTACATGAAGAGTCATTTCTCAGGGTTTTTATGGTAATTTGGAACATTTTAGATAGTGGTTGAAATTTCATAGAAATCTTCAGCTGTGTTACCAAGAATCATTTTTTTTTTTTCCTGAAGCTAGAGGGAAATTTTAAAAAATGCAAATGGCTACTGTTTTATAGCTTAAATAACTCAAGTGAAGAAATGTGAATACAACGGCTGGCATTTAAAATCTAACAATAGATTTACCTATTAAATAGGGACGAAAATAAGTAATAAATCTTGCTTTCATTTTTGATTACCAAGAGTAAAATTAAGACTGTTAAGAAAAAGACTGAACAAATGCTGGAATTTTGCTAATAAAAAACCATTCCAGCATATAGCTTTAAAATAAGATTAAAACAATGAACACATTAAAAGATATATGTTACATACCCAAGTGCTACATTTTTCAACTGCCAGTGAATGCAATAAATTTTTGTAAGAGTGACAATTAAATGGTTTATGCTTTGGTAAAATATAACCCTTAATTTTCTTAATTAAAAAGACATTTTCCTTAATAATATTGAAATGTTTTAATATATTTAAAATATTTTATATATGAAAACATTTGAAATATAAGATATATGAAATGCTTTAATATATATATATATATATACATATAAAGCATGTATATACTTTTTATGAGGTAGCTATACCATTCCAGTCTTAAATGTTAATATACACATGAATCACCAGGGGATCCTATAAAATGCAGATTCAGATTCAGTAGACCTTGGGTAGGTCCTAAAATTCTGCATTTCTGGTCATGCCTATGCTGTTGGTCTAGGGACCACACTTTGAGTACTAACTCTTTAGTGAACTTTGCTAAAGAAGGCAGTTCCACTACTAAAAGATGTAAGTAAAAATTACTTTGGGGGTCATTTACCGTAGTCCCGACTTCAGGAGATAAATATCTATCATGTAGGACAGATGGTTCTTCTCTTAATGCAGATCTCCAAGGATATACCCACCTGCTTAATTTTTATATCACATTTTAATATTTAATCACTTGGTCCTTGAGAAGCACATATTCTGGTAAAGGTGCAGATATACAGACACATGAACTATTTAAAATGACTACAAGGCAACAGATGACCAAAGGGTAGCTGCCATCCTTGGATCTCTATTCAAATACATCTTTCCCCACGTTTTTTTTTTTTTTTTTTTAACTTTATCTTTACTCTGTTCATATTCTTGTATATATAAACATATGCTACATCAAATAATTCTTTGTGTTATAAAAATATAAGGAAATGCACATGTTTTACATAGCGAATTTGATAGATATTCAGAGAAAAGGAAAATCTAGCCATCACCAGGCATTGTTCTAGTAGCCTTCTTCTAGAAGTTAGCTTTTAAGCTGGTTCTTCAGGAGCAAGCACATGTACAGTATGGGAAAGTGAGAAGAATAAAGTGTGTCAGGTCAAGAATGAGTGGAACAACTTGGCTAGAGCAAGTGTTCACTAGATTATATGAAATGAAATATACTAAAGTTTAAAATGTAAAATTGAAGGAGGGAGTGGAGAACTTTACAGAATAAGATTCAGGGATTTGGCTACGCTTCCAAATGCGGGGGTGGGGTGGGATGGAACACTGAAGGTGTTTTGTGAGTGAATGACAGACTGAAAGAACAGTCAGGCAGGTATGCTGATGGAAGTGAGAGGGAACTGAAGGCACAGCGGTCAGCCTCACCTTACAACCCAAGAAGGTGCTGGAATGGAGGTGCAGGCTGAAGTGGATATGGAAGAGATGCATTTAAACAAAAAAACAAACAAAATTCTAAATTTGCCCCAAAATAAATGTTTCCAGCTTTAAGTTGAATTAATTACTCTTAACTTTAGGAGTTGAAAGTCTATCGCATAGACATGAACATGGGGAGAACATTATTAGACTATTTGTATAAAACAAAACCTCAAAACCTTTATATGTAAGAAAATAATGAGTTTATTATTCTTTACTAGATTTTTTTAAACTGTCAAAACATTTAATGCTACATTCTTTCTTAAGCTAAAACATACAAATATAAACATACACGTACAAATGCACACACAACATATGCACACACAATCTCAACTCCTTTTGTTCTCAGCTCATCTCAACTTGTTTTCCCTTCTACTTCCTCCTTCTTGAACTTCTCTCTGTGTAGCAAATAGAAGCCTATTGCCTTCCCTTCTTCACTGTCAATTTGCTCTTTAAATGTATTGTAGTCTAGCTTCTGCCCTGCCACCCAATTAGAATTTCTCTGAAGAATAACCTCCCATTTTCAAACGCGGTAGCCTAAATATTTTTGTTATAAAAATGTTCAAGCATACAGGCAAGTCACAACACAACAAACTCCGTATCTTCCTTTCTTATCCTATATAAGAAAAGCCCAGAGACTGAATGGCAGAATGATCAGAATGGCCAGTTGACCAGTCACTATGATGCGTACTGACCACCAGGGGGCAGATGCTCAATGCAGGAGCTGCCCCCTGGTGGTCAGTGTGCTACCACCGTGGGAGAGCTGCTTGGCTGACTGGGATGAATGGCTGCTCCCGCTGTGAACCCTGAGCGAACAGGCAGGAACCTGGCCTGGGATCCTAGCCTCCTCACCCCAGGCTCTTCCTTCTTGCTCCCTGCCTCCTCTTCCAGATGCCTGCAGGTTGTGCAGCACTGCCACCAGGCTTGCAAAGCTGACCGACCGGGGAGGCTTGGAGGTGGGTTCATGATTACCATAGAATAGAGGCCTACCCCTCCGTCTCTCAGTGCTATTGTTCCTGGGCTCAGCCCCTCCCTGGTCCCCTGGAGAGGCAAGTGCTCTGGCTCCACAGATGATGCCGTACCAGGGAGCAGCCGCTCAGAGGGCAGGTCCACAATCCATGAGCAGTGCTGCCACAGCAGGCCTATTCCCACAGGCCACACCTTCATCAGTGCACAAATCCCATGCACTGGGCCTCTAGTATTCAATAATTATCAAGATTTTGCCACATTTACTTCATTTTTATTTTTTTTTTTATTTTTTATTTGCTGAATTACTCAAAAACAAATCCCAAGCATCATGCCATTTTACCGCTACACATTTAGGTCCATTCTTCTAAATAAATATGGACATTTTACTCCATAATTATAATTTCACTAACATACCTCACAAAATTAACAATTATTCCTTAATATAATCTAATACCCTGTACTATAATCAAATTTCCCCCAGTTATCTCCCAAATGTCTTTTTATAATTGTTTTGTTTAAATCAGGATCCAAATTAGCTCCACACATGACATTTTTTGATATGTCTCTGAAGCCTCTCAAAATCAAAAGCATTTTCTTTCTTTTTTTTTCCTCTCTCCTTTTCCGGCTTGTTAAAGAAACCCAGTCTTTATGAACTGAGTTGACATGAAGAACATCCCACAGCCTGGATTTGTCTATTGCTTTCTCATAGTGCCATTTTAGTACGTTTCTCTCCCTCTTGTATCTGCTGTACATGGAGGTTCCCCCTAGATACTTGTTTATAATAAAGTTCAGCACTTTATAGCAAGGATAATTTATTGGCGATGCAGTGTGCTATATATCAGGAGGCACATAATGTCTTAAGTCCCACTTTTAGTGCTCTAAGGTTGATCAATGGGTTCAAGTGCTGACAGCCTGATCCCTCCATCAACTTTTCACCTAATGGTTCATCCACTGATGGCTTTTGCCTGAATCACTTATTTCATTAGGCTTTGAAAATAGCGATTGTTTTTCAATTATATTACCTATTGCAAATTTATGGAATTTACTCACAAAGTGAAACTTTTCTTCCTTCATCCACAGGGATTGGTCTGCAAAGCAGTTAAAACAGGAGGGGCAGGATAAATGCTTACTTTTCCCCTTTTAATTGCCAGTTTTCAGAGTAAGGTGTTGGTGCTTAGTTACTTTCAGTGGTGTCCAATGAAATATTGCCGCCGCCGTCTCTCCTTGGAGTTCTCTTTCCTAACCACTCTCTTTTAAAAGATAATTTTGAATTCATAAGACAGCATTTAATGGTTTCAACCAATTGCATTAATTACTCTCTTTGATTTTCAAATTGTCCCATCTTTTGCCAGTTGAAGGTCTTTTCATGCTGAACATTGGGCCTTTTTGCTGGAGACCTTAAATTCCAATACACCGAGATAACACAGGCTCACATTGCAAAATTCCTGCCCCTGATCTCTAAAATTAGTTAGCTTGTTTTTTATGAAGCTCTGATCACTTTTAGTGGGGACTGGTGTTTAAATGCCACAAACTGGCTCTCAGTATGTTCATTTCTCTTAGATAGTCATTGCTTTTAGACCTATTTAGGACAAATCTAAAAATAACTTTTTTAAAAAGCAATTAGATTAAATGAATTTATGTCACTATTTTAATTCAAATATGAATACAAATAAAAAATTAAAATTATATGATTTTAACTTTTTTGATTTTATACTTATATCTCTTTTCTTTTACACTGAAAATCTTGGTTCCTGACATAGTAATGCAATTACTTGTTTGCATTTTACTATCACATACATAAAATAATTTTAAAATAAAAATACCAATATTGCCACTAATAAACCACTAAGTAAAAATTAAATTGTCTTTAGAGCTCTTTTTGCCTTAGGATACATTTTATTGGGGATATATGCTTTTATAAAGTGACTTGACATACTATTTTCTTTGTGTGGTTTTGTCGTTATTTGGCATGTATTCAGGGTAAATGCTTTTGTTTTCTATTATTTCAGGAATTCTTTTTTAAGTTAATTGTTTGAGAAGGCAAGACATTTGTTTCCAAAATCAAAATTATATAATTAAATTATTCAGATTAGTCTTATCTTTGTTCCTATTTCCTCTACCATATTTTCCCACTCTCTTGTAGATAAACTTTAAAAAAAAAAAAACTTAACATTTGATGCCCTCGCTGGTTTAGCTCAGTGGATAGAGCATTGGCCTGTGGACTGAAGGGTCCTGGGCTTAATTCTTTTCAAGGGCACATATCTTGGTTGCAAGCTCCATCCCTGGCCCTGGTTGGAGTGTATGCAGGAGGCAATCAATCAGTGTATATCTCTCATATCCATGCTTCTAGCTCTCTCTGTCTCTGTCCTTCCCTCCCTCTCTCTCTCAAAACAAAACAAAACAAAACAAAACAAAACAAAACAAAACAAACAAAAAAACCCAGCTGGCATGACTCAGTGTTTGAGTGTCAACTTGTGTCAACTTGTTCCATTGTGTGTGTGGGGGGGGGAGGGGGGGGCAGGGGGAGAGGCTCTTTCTCCAGTGTGAAGCATGCAGAAGGAAGCCAATCAATGATTCCCTTTCATCATTGATGTTTCTATTTCGTTTTGAAGTCCTAACCCACAGTACTGTAGAATGTGATTTTATTTGGAAATATACTTATTGCAGATGTAATTATTTAAGATGAAGTTACTACCAGCGTAGTGTGAACTTTTAATCTATTATGATGGTTTCCTTATATGAAGATGGTCGTACAAATCTGGCACTGAGCAACACAGGGAGAATGCCATGAACTCAGAGATTAGAATTAATATTGCCAAAAGCTAAGGAACACATGGAACTACCAGAAACTGGAAGAGGCAAGGAAAGAATCCTCCTCTAGAGACTTTAGAGAAAGATGAACTGACTCACACTTTGATTTTGGACCTCTAGCCTCTAAACTTGTGGCAGAATAAATGTCTGTTCTTTTAACTCATTACATTTATAATACTTTGTTGTAGCAGCTCTAGGAAAACTGATACACCTAGCATATTTGTATTTATTTTTATATCTTTATTTATATCCTTATTCATTCTCTATCCCAAGTAAAATGTGAGCTCCCTATGACTAGGGTTTTATCAGGGTTTTTTTTTTTTGTTTGTTTTTTTTTTTGTGTGTGTGTGTGTGTGTGTGTGTGTGTGTGTGTGTGTTTTCATTGCTGTATTGCCTTATCTAAAAAAATGAGTAATTTATTGTGACTAGTAAAATCTCAGAG
The DNA here is from genome assembly GCF_964339955.1 of Pipistrellus hanaki. NCBI lineage: Eukaryota > Metazoa > Chordata > Mammalia > Chiroptera > Vespertilionidae > Pipistrellus > Pipistrellus hanaki. Next base: position 29,212,432 of record NC_140514.1, read on the forward strand.
AATAGGTCTTAGATTATATTCCATTCAGTCAGGGACAGTGACTTTTAAATTTGCTGTATTTTAAAGGTTGCTTGCCTCTGAAAGAAAACCAATACTCAAAATGAACAGGGTAATAAGAAAAATTTTAACACAAAACCAGGACACATTTTATTAAGAATGCATAAAACACAACGATAAAAGACCCAGAAGTATAATATCTACAGACAAAAATAAAAATATGTAGTGCTGAGATTGTTGCTGTTAAAATGAATGACCTCCTACTTTAACAAAATAAAGCCAAGGAGGATAAATCAAATGTTAATTTTTAAAATATATATAGACCTTGACAAGATCTGATGACAAGAGTAGTAGGCAAAAAAAAAAAAAAAAAAAAAAAAACCCTCCAAAAAAACAAAAACAGGCTATGGTAGGTTTAGAAGGGAATAGAAAAAGGGTTGGACACAGTGGATATGGATGAGTTTTATTCGTTGACATTTTGATAAGAAAGGAAACAAAGAAAGAAGGAAGTAGATTGAGGAGAGTTGGGTTCAAAGAGTTGCTTTCTTGATGACCAGTGGAGAAGAAAAAATTGGTGGTAATGGAGACAGAGGTGACAATTGCAGATGCAATGGAGTAAATATGAGGGGACAGGGCCTGGGGAGGCACTGGCCTTAGTTAGATAGGATATAGGACTCCCGTTACAGTTCATCTCTAGTAATAGCAGGGAAACCAGAATATAAGTGTGGATTTAGATGTGGGTAAGTTTGCTGTTTTGGTGGTAGATGCATGTACATTTCTTCTATTTTCTCAGAGAAATAAGAAGCAGAATCATCAAAGCAAAGTGAGTCCTTCAAATTAAGGCCAACATGAATACTTTAAGATACACACTTACTCACTTTATGATAACACAATAAAGATTTATTTTCATCACTAATCACTTATTTTCTGTACCCATCATGTATGCATCTAGATTAAAATATTTTTAAAGACTTGGATTTTTTCCTGTGAAAGCTTATTTCTGAGTTTCTTTTAAAAATAAAAAAGGCATTGCAATGGAAATGATTTACTTCATCATATAAAATTTAATTGTTGCTTTTTGGAATTTAAAAAGAAAAATGCTCATTATAGATATCATGGGCTATATGCCAAACTTTTATAAAACTTTGATAATGCCTGCAACCATAAAAATGATCTATTTCAAAATAAAAGTCTTACTCATTTTTATTCAACTGGGTGGAAATTACTAAAGTAACTGAGTAAAGCAAAAAAAAGAAAGAATAGGAAACATCTTATCTCACTAAATTAATTAATAGCAGTAGACCATGAAAAATATCTAAAGGAAAATTTCCTTTAAGGTTGTATCTGTAAGATATCTTGTTGGTAGATTAATAGATCAATTCATATCACATCCAAAAGAATTGGGGCTTATTTTATTATTTTTTGTAATAAGTATATAGTCTAAAACTTGTCAAAACAAAATTCTTGAGAGAAGCATACAAGTTTGAATGCTCTTGGGTAAAGTACCGTACTTACAACAAAATTTGCAAAGGGCAGTTTATGTTTCAAATTAATTTTTTAAAGTTTGCACCTCTGACTTCAGTGACATTTGTCAGATAAATCACAGTAGATGGCCTTCTGTGCCTATATCAAATGTGTGTGTGCATGCATGCACGTGTCTGTGTGTGTGTGTTCAAAAAAGAGGTAAGAGAGTAGAAAGTAAAGTTTATTGTTTGGAGGAAAAAAGATATAGTTCTAGCTTTATTAGAGTCTGGTTGAGGAGAACACATAAATAGAGGGAAATAATGCTCAGATGTTATGTAAATGATTATGATTTAAATATATATATATACAAGAGTGAGCCAACACAGCCAAGTGAGCTCATTACTGCCACTGCAGTAAGAATTGTGGAATGCCAACAGAGGAGAGTAAATGGAATTTAGTTGTAATAAGATCCTGATGCCAAAACCGGTTTGGCTCAGCGGTAGAGCATCAGTCTGGGGACTGAAAGGTCCCAGGTTCGATTCCGGTCAAGGGCATGTACGTTGGTTGGGGGCACATCCCCAGTAGGGGGTGTGCAAGAGGCAGCTGGTCGATGTTTCTCTCTCATCGATGTTTCTAGCTCTTTATCTCTCTCCCTTTCTTTCTGTATAAAATCAATAAAATATATTAAAAATAAAAAAAGATCCTGAGTTCTTGGCAACATTTAAAATTTCTGGCCTCTCTCTCTTTCTCTTTCTCTCTCTCTCTCTCTCTCTCTCTCTCTCTCTCTCTCTCTCTCTCTCTCTCTTTCTCTCTCTCTCTCTCTCTCTCTCTGGCATTCCACCCCTCCACCCCCTAGATTTTGTAATGCTATTTCCCCCCTAAATTGTATGCTTCCTCTTCTTCCTATCAAGAAACAACCAGACTCAGTTATTGATTCTCTTCTTTGGGAATGTTAATACATAACTGGCACTGTTATATCAATCACTGCTCTAAACATATTTTGTTATCTAATCATCACAATATCCCATGAAGTAGGGACTATTATTACTCTCATCTGCCAATGAGGATATTAAAATCAAATTACTTGCCCACATAATTTGCTCCATGCTTTTTCAATGTTTGTGTGTTCCTCATTTTTAGCATAAATTCTATTTCTTATTTTTTAAATATAACATTTTCCAAATTACAAAAGCAATTCATGATTGTCTATGTTAGTCAGGGTTCTCTAGAGAAATAGAACCAATAGGATATACACATAAAGAGATTTATTATAAGGAATTGTAATAATATGACTAAATCTCAAGTTCAGCAGTCAAGGAACTGGAGACGCAGGAAATGGCATAGTTCTAGTCCAAGAGTCCAAGACTGGAGGTCTAAGAAATAGGATAGCCAGTGATGTAAGTCTGAGTCTGAGTCTGAGTCTGAAGGCAGTGGACCAATGTCCCAGCTGAAAGACAGTCAGGCAGGAAGAGCAAATTCTATATTTAGTCTTTCTGTTCTATACAGGCCTATGGGATTGAATGAGGCCCACCCACATGGGGGAGGACAGTCTACTGATTCAAATGTTAATCTCATCTAGAAACTCCTTCACAGATACACCCAGGATAAAGTTTTACCAAATATCTGAGTACCCCTTGGCCCTGGCAAGGTGACACACAAAGTTAATCTTCGCATGTTGTCATAAAATATTTTGAAACATTACAAGAGTAGGAATTGGTAATTCCTCCTCTTCTATCATTTTGCCCTCATTTCCTTTGCTCCCGTCCCACTAATCTACTTTCCGCCCTGCGCTTTGTATAGGTCAAGAATGAACCGAGTTTGGAAGCTTTGCCCAGCTGCTATCTCTGCCCAGAACAAATACTCATCCTCATCATCATCTAAATTTTAACGCAAAATTCTTTTCCCACAAGTGACACAACTTATCTAAAGTAGCACTTAACCTGACCTTCCGATCTTTTTTTAATTTTTATTGATTTTTAATTTTTATTGACTTATTGTACAGATGAATTGTGTGTGTGGTGGCTGTGTAGTTTATATATGTCTTTTATATAAGGTTAAAAACTTTGTAGGTGTTGGAGACTAGAAAGCCAGAATCAAACTGATACTATTCTAATCAGGAAGTAACCACGCCCCAACAAGGGACTGACAGAGCAAAGGAAGCTCCTGAAGTTGATAAATGAGTACATGCGGAAGAAGAAAGATTTGAAAGTAAAGATAATGCCAAAGATTTGGGCTTACATACTAGGATCGCAGCTGGGATTCTCTTGGTGTTTAGGAAGTAGGGTAGTTGGGAAATATTTAAATGAAACAAAGACATTTGTCTGAGGCACACGGATTTAGGTGGAAATGGCATAGAATCTGATTAAAATCTTTAATCAAATGACAGTCTTTTGTGTCTTGAAATGCATGTATTTGACTACTATTTAATAACCCATCTACCTTTTGGAATATCAATAGTAATTTACTTTTATACCAGTCATTATTTTCTGAATTCTAAATGTATTAAAAATAATTTTTAGAACCTTTTCTTTTTCTTTTAAAGAATATCTTTAAAAAGAATTTGCTGTTCAACAATTATTATTTCATTCTGGGCAATCAGAACTGTGTGACTTTAATCAAGACACTTGCCTTCTTTTTTAAATTTATTTTTATTTTTTAAAATTAATTTATTTTTTAATTTATCTTTGTTGTTGAAAGTATTATAGATATTCCTTCCCCTCTCCAAAAACTCCCCCTTTTCCCTGATCTTGCCCCCTCCTGAGAAATAGGCCAGTCAGAGAAAGATAAATATCACATGATCTCACTTATACATATAATTTAATGAATAAAGTAAACTGACAAACAAAATATATCCACTTGCTTTCTTTTGATTTTAGTATTAGACTTGACATTGCAGACGAGGTATCCTAACTTAACCTTCTGCCAAAAACAACTCAGAATGTTAAATAATTTATTCCACCTCTGTATGTGTATTGATAAAATTACTACAAGGCAAATACTAAACTTTGTGAAGTTAGGATTCCAGAAGTAGTCCTATATAAGAGGGTTAGGGGAAGTTAAAAACAAACCAGATTCCTCCTCCCCTAACCCCCCAACTCCTATCCCATCCAGAATACAGGAAAAATCGCCTGTCTGAAACTATAGTGTTTAATAAAAGAGAAAAAAAATTCCTCCTTGAAAACTGTTAAACAGATGCCTATCCTCAGAGCTTGTAGATCAGTTTGCATTGGCTGGGTTTTCCAAATATCCTCAAATGGGCAATGCTATGGTTTCAGGGGGTCCTGGACAGGTCACGCTTTAACACACCTGAGAGAAGCAAATGCAGGTGTTCTTTGGAAGAATTTACTTTACTCACGGGTCTCTTAGAATCTCGATAGATAATGCTCTACATCAAATACCAAATCTCTCTCTCTCTCTCTCTCTCTCTCTCTCTCACACACACACACACACACACACAAACACACACACACACACACACACACACACACACGCCCATAAAGAATGCAGGTACATTAATTATCAAGTACCAACTATGAAAAAAAATATTAATACATTTAAAAAATAATAGACTATCTTGAAAATATGAGCAGAGAAAATATCAAAAACAAGCATCTTTGAGGAAAAAAAACAATTGGTAGAAATAAAAATTCTAATAATTAAATTAAAGTTTCAGTGGATCGTATTAACTGCATTGCAAACTGAATTAGAAAAATAAATGAAGTGGAAGGTGGATGTGAGAAATCATTTGGAATTAAGAAGGAAGAGCCAAAGGTATGGAAAATATACAGAAGTGACATTAGGGATGTGAAGCATAGAAGGAAACATTTTTTCTTTTAAAAATTAGAAAGATAGCAGAGGCAAGATTTGAAAATTTTTCAAAACTCATAACTAACAATAATCCAGATCTTCAAAAAGTCTCCACAATTACAAGCATAAAAAAGTCCATACCTAGACAGATCATATTGAAATTGCAGAGCTATTATTTTAAAAGACTGATTATGGAAACAAAAGCAATAATACTAGGAATCAGTGACCTCTTTCTGTCTAGGGACAGATGGTAAATAGTTTAGATTTTCAAGACTACATGGTCTCCTCTACTGTAAGTAATCAATTCTGCCATTGTAGTAAAATCAGTCATAGAAATTTTGTAAATGAACAGGCATTTTATTTAAACATACATACACACACATACACACACAAACAGGCACACACAAAACAACAACAAAAATAGATGATGATTCAGATTTCCTAGGTAGGCCATATTTTGCTAACCCCTGAATTAGACTGATATCTGATTACTCAACACTAACAATGAAAAACAAAAGCCAAGAGATTATCTTTAATGGAGCTGGAAAAAAACAAAAACAAACAAACAAAAAAAACAGCGGCCAACCTAGACCCCTGTAGCCAGCAAAATATCATTCAAGAATGAGATAAAATAAAAATATTTCTCAAGAAAAAAAAAATTCCTGAAGGACCTTACCACCAACTTATCTTCACCAAGTAATGTTCTAAAAGATATAATCTCAGGGGGAAAAAAAAAAGAAAAGAAAAGAAAAGAAAAAGAATCTCAGAGAAAAAATAAACAGCAATGAAAATAATAAATATGTGAGTAAATCTAAATCAACACAAACTATATATAACAAAATTCCTATATAGCAAGTATATAAATAGTAAAAGGAGGTAGAGTTAAAATTCCCCAAAATAGCATTTACTGTGAGAGAAGTGACTGGAATAAAATGTTCCAAGTTTGAATTTTTCAGGAAGAGAATAGAAATGCTGATTAACTTTAGAGTATAATATGTTAGGTCTGTAAATTAAATGTATGTAAATGTATATAAATTTAACTTCCTGAACTAAGAACTACAAAATAGAAATAGAAAATAGAAATCCTATCTAGTTAGGGGGAAATAAATGAGGAAAAAAATCTAACTATTTAAAGAAAGTAAAGAAAGAAGAGAACTCGGCTGGTGTGGCTCAATGCTTGAGCATTGACCTATGAACCAAGAGGTCATGGTTCAATTCCTGGTCAGGGCACATACCCTGGTTTCGGACTTGATCCTCAATGTGGAGCGTGCAGGAGACTGCTGATTAATGATTCTCTTTTATCAATGATATTTCTATTCTCTCCCTCTCCCTTTTTCTCTCTGAAATCAATAAAATATATATTTAAAAAAAAGAAAAAAGAGGGGAAAAAATCATATAAAGAGATACACAGAAGTATAAAATAAGATGGCATAAATACAACACACTTGAAGCCTGATGCATGAAATCCATGCAAGGGGCTCGGTCCTTACAGTCCCAGCCTTGTCTGGAAGGTCATCTGGATGGTTGTTTTGCTGTCCAGTCTAATTAGCATATTAGCTCTTTATTATATAGGATAGGTTAAAATTAATGTAAGTATACTGAATGCTCCAAATAAAATTTTAATGGGTTAATGCTGGTTTTATGAAAAGTTACTTATCTACTACTTTAGAAAAGAATATAGCTACATAAGTTTAAAGCAAGCAGAAGAAAGCAATAGTAAAAATTAGAATAAAAACCAATTAGATTAAAAAGAGTAAGATAATTAACAAAACTCAAATCTGGTTCTAGAAAAGATCTATTAAATTGATAAACCTCTAAACCAGACTAAGAAAAAAGAGAAGGCAAATATCAATGGGGGTCCAATGCAGTGAGGGTCATCACTATTGAGCCTATGAACCTTAAAATGATAATTTAAAATACTAAAGACAACTCTATGCCCACAAACTTGGTAAGTTAGATGAAATGAACCAATTATTTGAAAGACACAAACTACCACAGAAAAAGAAGTAAATAATCTGAATAGGTATACAGGCCTATATCTATTTTAAAAATTGAATCAATACAATAAACCCTCCATTTTGCAGACCTCAATTTAAGGACCATAGACAAAAATTTCTAATATTTCTAATCCATATGTCATATGTGAAAATTAATACCCTGTTAATTTTTAAATGATTTAAACCAAGATTTGCTTAAAATTGAATTAGGTTATTTTTGTTATTATTTTATTGTTGTTTATAACAAATTTTAGTGAATAGATCATCTGTTGGAAAAAAAACACTGGTAGTAATTTCGTCAACATAAATAAAAATTACATATCTACAAATATAGTCTACATATTTAAATCCAAGAATCACCACTTGTAAGCAAGGTTTGGGGAATAACTAGCTTGTGATCACATTGCAGCTCCAGGGGTAATTGGTTCTGTTGTCACATGGAGTGACTTTCTGCAGCAGTCTTAATGTGTGCTGACTGTTGGCTAATGCTCTGACTTGCAGTAAGCCATGCCTGGCTCATTCTTGTTGACGGTGAATGCATGCATTTACTAGATTTATTCAATATAAATTTAAAATTGCAGTAATAGATATAGAAAACTTTTCTGTGAAATTAAACTTTTCATACATACTTAACTTTAACTACACAAATGTATCTAAATAAGTAAAAACAGATAAATTAATTCGTCAATTTTTAACATACGTATTCATAAAGCCTACTTTATTATATAGCAGACTTGGGGCTTTGACACCCCTTCACCCAAAGGTTTTACTATAATTCATAAACTTCTCCCACCCAAAACAACAACAACAAACACCAGGCTCAGATAGTTTTATTGTTGAATTCTACCATACAGTTAAGGATAAATTTGTACCAATTTCCCATAATCTCTTCTAGAAATAGAAGCAAAGATAATACTTCTAAACTCGTTGTATGAGGCTAGAATTAACTTAATGCCAAAATAAGTCACTTATGTTACAAGAAAGGAAAATTATGGAGCAATATCTCTCATGAACACAGATGCAAAAACGTCAACAAAATATTAGCAAATAGATTTAATAAAAAGAGCATGAGAAGTATATAAAAAGAGTAATATTCCATGATCTAGAGGTATTTGTTTTAGGTGTGAAATGCTAGTTCAAAATTTGAAAATCAGTCTGTACACTTCATCACATTAACAGGCTTAAAAAAAAAAAAAATTGCATGGCTATATCAATTGAAGCAGAAGAAATATTATAATTTAACATAATCCAGCACCCATGTATAATATCACTCAGTAAACTAGGAATAGAGATATTTCTGAACTTAATCAAGATCATCTATACAAAATCCATTCAACTAACATTATATTTAACTAGAGGCTCAGTGCATGGATTCATGCACTGGTGGGATCCCTTGGCCTAGCCTGTGAGAATTGGTCCCAAACCAGCTCTCTGACATCCCCTGAGGCTCTCCAGACTGTGAGAGGGCATAGGCCAAGCCTAACGACTTTACCAGTTCACGATTGGGTCCAGGGAGGGACTGTGGGAGGGCTCCAGGGTGTGCCTAGCCCATCTCACCCAGTCCCAATCGGCCAGACCCCAGCAGCAAGCTAACCAACCGGTTGAAGCATCTGCCCCTTGGTGGTCAGTACACATCATAGTTACTCATCAAACGGGTAAACAATTGGTCAGACACAGCATATTAGGCTTTTATTATATAGGCTAGTGATAAACTAGATGCTTTATCCCTACCCTAAGATGTCCTTTAATAAGTAAAATGATATACAAGCTGTGATATACCCATAATATGATTATTATTCCATGATTAAAAAGAAATGAGTCATGAGCATGGAAGGACATGGTTAAGTGCACATTGCTATATGAAAGAAACCAGTCTGAAATGCTGACATACTTCAGGATTCTGACTAAACGGATCCTGGAAAAGGGAAAACTTCTATAGATGAAGTAAAGGCCAATGATAGTCTAAAGTAGTGAAATTATTCTGTGTAATATTATAACGGTGAATCCATGACACCATGCCTTTTCAAAAGAGTGGGCTCTTCCAAACAGTATGAAAAGTGGAAGAAAAAATAACTTGATGGTAGAGAAACCTGATAAACCACTGCCTCAAACAGGTGATCAAAATCAATATCAACAGTGATGAGTCATGTAGATAGTATGTATGTGCCCTTGATATATGGGATGAAATGACACTTTTCATCAGTGTCTGCCTTCCAAAATATGGAAGCCCAGTTTTGCCATGAGTAAAACATCAGCTGAATCTCCAGTGGGGAATATTCTACAGATATCTGACCAGTAATTCCTCTAAACTGCCAAGGTCATGCAAAGTAAGGAAAGTCTGAGAAACTGTCACAGAAAGGAGACATGATAATTAAATGTAATATGGTATCCTGGAGGGGATGCTGGGACAGAAAAAAGACATTACATAAATACAAGGATAATCTGAATAAAGTAGGGCTTATTTAATAATAATGTATCAATACTGGCTCATTAATAAATGTACCATGCTTATGTTAGATGATAATAGGGGAAAAGTGGTGTTTGGTATAAGGAAACTCTTAAATTATCATCTCATTTTTTCCCCAAATCTAAAATTTTTTAAATAAATAAATAAACTTATTTATTTATTTAATCCTCACTGGAGGATATTTTTTTCCCATTGATTTTCAGAGAGGGTGGAAGGGAGAGGAAGAGACAGGGAGAAACACCAGTGTGAGAGAGTCACATCAATTGGTTGCCTCCCACATACTCCTGACCAGGGCCAGGAACCTGCAACCAAGATACATGTCCTGACTAGAATCAAACCAGGGACCCTTCAGTCCACAGGCTGATGCTCTATTACTGAACCAAAGTGGCTAGAGATAAAATTTTTATTTCAAAAATATTTTATTAAACCAAATGCAGATGAAAGGAAATACAAAAATGACATGGAAAATAACAAAAATAAAATAATTACATTAAGTTCATAAGACCTAACACCCTGATTAAAAGGCAAGGATTTTTATACTGGAATAGAAAACAAGACCCATTTGTGGGTTCTATAAAATGAATGTACTTTGAATATAAAGACACAAATAGATTGAAAGTAGAAAGAAAAATATATGCCATGTAACCTGGAAGCATAAAAAATCTAGAGTGTGTATGTTAGTATCAAAGCACACAAGAAGACAAAGAATATTATCAAAGGTAGAGAAAGGTATAATTTAAGTGACGTAATAGTCTATTTTGAATGTATGCTAAATTCTTCTCTTTTTTTTAATCGGAGAGTTGGGCTACATGATTTCTGGAACCTTTCCTCCTCTAAGAACTATGACTCTAGGTTTGATTTCTGAAAGTGAACATATTTTACTGTAATTCTACAAGTCCATAAAGGGCTGTTGGATTCACATGGATAAATTCTGATGGGCTCTTTCTGAACAGATTTGTCTATGTAGAAAATAACGCAGAATATTTTGCTTGAATTCAAATGAAATTTGCATTAACCTTTGTAAGTGGGGAAGCATAAAGAAATAGCACAAGAGGTTTGTTGATATACCAGGCCATAAGATTGTTTGCTTATGAAAGCTGTTGAACTATTTATTTGATCCACACCACACACATTTCAGAGGCATTGAACTGAAAGCATAATAGACCCTAGGGTGTGTAGAGAAAGAGAGAGACTTGCATTCAAATGAATGCATTTTGTTTAATGTATGTTTTAGAACCATACTTGAAAAGTGCTCTATGAAATTTCAATTTGATTTTGCTGGGTCATTTTCATTTAGAACTTAGTAAAAGGTAAACTGCCTAATGAATATTTAGTATACCTTAGACAGTTCTGCATTTTCAAACCTGCTTTAAATGGAAACATCCAAACAAAAATATATTATTTTTCAAATTCTTCCTGGTCTTTTCCTTTTGTGCCTCCTAAATAAAGATAGTCTAATAGCTAGAAATAGTGCTATAAAATGAAGAGGGTAATGAGTAGGAAAAGAGAGGTTAGAAAGCCATAATCAATTGTGAGCTTCAATGCAATCATAAACCATGAGAGCTAAATAAGTCCTATCTCTACCTTTGCCCTTTCGTTGTAATAATGCACACAGAGATTTTAAAGTAATATAAGCTTGAGATAAAAACTGCAAAGTTCAATTATCTTAGCAATAAAACATTAGGAAGGAAAAATGGATATGTTTGAATAAGTGATAAGAGTGGAAATATGACAACATAATGACATTTCACTAACAAAATTAATTTACCTCAGCTATAAGAGGATACATTTTCCTATAGTGATAGCTACTGATTTTTTTGGTTTAGTTTAGTGAATAATAAATCTTCCACATTGATGTCTAGTAATTATGTATTCATTTGAATTATGAAAATCATTATCATAATATTTCAGCCTCTGGGGAACTATATATATATTTTTTTCCATCATTTAAACCATTTCCTCCATCCTCCATTTTTTTGAACTCAGAATGACATATTCACTTGTAAATTTTTACAGAAATATGTGAGTTTAAATTTGATGTGATTCTAATTTGCCTTGTTAAAAAAAGAGCTAAATTTAAAGTGTGTGTGTGTGTGCATGCATGTACACAGGCATGTGGTTATGAGTGTGTTCCTGTGTGTACAAAATAACCAAGTTATTTCACTGAGATGTGTAGGCTCTAAAGAACTGAATTATTAAGTTGAGAAGAAATCAAAATAGAGCAATGAAAGACTGCAAAATGAGGACATTTTCCCATAGGGACATTCTTCATTTAAAGCTAAAGAAGGTGGATTGGGGTGGGGCAGAAAAAAATGCAAAAAGAATAACATATAGTCTTACTTTGTATGCATATGATAGAAAAAGTTGGAAAATTATAAGGAGTAAAATATTACAGAGATTGTTTTGTAGTGAAAACTTAAAATTGAGAGGAAACACAATTTGGAAGCAAGTGGACTAATGCCATTTTCTCTTTGTCATTTGTCTCTACAAGTAGGTATGTCAGCAAGTCTCTTTGCAGTCTGAAGATGCTCTCCTAATTGTGAAGATGCACTGCGTATAACTCCTCAAGAGATTCCCTCCCCTGATTTGAAAGCAGTGCCCAAACTTGTCCGTTGTGTTGGCAATCAGCAAAGGATGTTTGCAGGGAAATGCAGAGTGTGAATACTTGTAGGACTTCCCAAGGCCAGTATTTCTGTGAACTTCATTTTCACTTCTCCCAACATCATCTTACTGGTGAAGTTTACAGATAACTTCCACGTATGAAAACTCAAGATTATTTTTATCTATGATCTGGTTGAGCCCCATCCTTCTTCCTGCCAGCTTCTCTCCTGTGTCCAACATTAGTATGGAATCTTGTTTCAGTGCAAAGTAACATCATTCGTGGTTCCCACATGGATGGAAGATTGCGGGCAGGCAGTGTGGACAGTTCAGTGGCTGCCTACCCTTCTCACTCTCTCTTATCATTGACAATGTGTGCATTCAAACTAATTTCGTCCAGTTTTTTGGGGGGAACTTCCAACTTGAAGTCACCCTCTTGGCAGGTTGGGACCCCTTAAACGTTGGAAGATATTCTGAGCTTCAGTAGTGTGAGTCTACTGTCCCAGAGTTCAGCAGCCTGTGGAAATAAATTAGGTTATGTTCGAATGTATACTCATAGCTTGTGTTGTTTGGACATTTGATCCCTGCCCCTCTAAGAAACAACAACAACAAACCTGGTGATGCAGGACCCAGCACCTGGCAAGTTCCTCTGTGAAGTACTTGTGTGCATCCTTGAGTTTGTCTCCTGGATGCAGGAGCAGGTCTGAGCCTGTGGGCTGCTGCACCCCCTTCACCACCTCTGCAGCCCGCACAGACTCAGGTGCTCTGCCACTGCATTTCCAGGAGCTCCTCATATTGCTGGTTGTAAAAACTTAGTTTTGCAAAATGTTATTATTTTGCTTGCAGTTTTCCAAATTTACATTAGTAGACCATAGCAGCATATAGTATTTCTGAAGTGCTAAGTTTATTTTGTCTATCTTAAATATGAACTTCTAGATCTTGGGGAATTTCAACCCATGCTATTGAGGGTCATAAATATTTATATTAAATTTTTTTTAACTTCAGCATTATTTTGTGTGTGTTTTTTAAATGATATAGATACAAAAAACAAAACAACAAAACAGAACAACAAAGCTAATATCACCCAAACTACTGCTAATTATAATTCATGAAAGAAAAACCTGATAAAAATGTAGTATTTATTTATATTTTACTCTCTGTCTATATACATTACCTTGTATACCATGGATTTTACCTATGTATCCATCCATTTACTGGTATTGTCTTGAAATCTAAAATGGATTCTGTCTTACACTATCTTTTCTTAGAATATAATGCTGGGCTTAATTTCTCTTGATGAAAAAAAAAAAAAAAAAAGCTAAACTCACTCTCTTTGTTAATGACTATTGAAGATGAATTTTGCTGCCAATAGCCATACCTAGATGGGACCTAATGTTTCCAAATAGAATAATACAGAATTATTCTAAAGTAGCTTTTATTTGGCAAAAGCAACACAAGTTGTGAATTATAAATAATTACTGAGCACAGATTGCTTGTTTGAGCCTCATTTTAGCTCAGTGCACAACTGCTGGTAAAAGCCATGTACCTGAGGCTAAGTTTATAGGTATCAAAGGTGTAAGAAGAGGCAACATGAAGAAAATTTAGAAAGCAGAGCTGCCACTACTGTAAAAGTGCCAAAATCTTCTATTGTTTACATCCTAATTTGAGTAAAAGGCTGCTTTTCTCCTTCCATTTAGTGCTGAATCTTTGATCCTTTCCAGATGTTCTCAAGGCCAGAGCCTAAACGAATGCTCCACTTTATTATTTCTAAAATTGTTATAGAATTGGCCATCTTACTTCTTTTCTGTAAAGAACACAGGAAAATGTACATAACTCAGAGAGCCTGTAGAATTGAGAAAACAACTCATGACTGCAATATAAATACAAGATTTGCAACTTTTTCCTAGTGGAGGGATTGAGGGAGATGCCTGTTTTTGGTGGTTATAATCCAGTGCTGTGGCGCTACATAGAAGCTGATCATTTCACCATGACAACCACCAATGCTCAAATCAGTTTTTAAAAGCTAGATGCTTTCTATTTTTAAAAAGTGCATATTTATTTGCAAGAAGGAACAAGCATTCTACCATTGTCATGCTACTATTCTACTTTGTCACATAGCTAAGTTAGATGTTGATTTTGTGAAGAGCAGGGCCATTTTTTTTTATTATAAAGACTTCAGATTTGTGCAGGCTCTCTTTCTGATTGGACATCCTTCTTCATCCATCCATGCTCACCCTAGGGTTGGCTTTAACACCTGCCCTCCAGACCCAGGGCAGGCCTTGCTTGCTCTGAGGAGCCTGTCTTACATAAAGTCATCCAGCAATAGAGTAGGGAGGTCATTCTAGCTCACATTGCAGATGAGGAAACTGAGACATGAACTTGTTAAGCAGCTTGCCCGAAGTCTTCCAGCTGGTTACTGTAAAAGTTGAGATGGAGCTTGAGTCTCCTACAGGGTGGGCCACTAGATTTCCTTTCCCACTCTGGCTTTGCCTTTCCCTGGGTTCTTAGTCTAGTACATATTTAGCACTCAATTGTGTACTGCCGTGTAGCACTTCCATAGTCTTTCTTGTTTCTGAACCTTGTGTTGAATGCTGACTGCATGATAGGCGCTCCACACAGATGAGTTAATTGATTGGCGTTGGTACACACTGATGTGGATTATACCCCCTGAAAGAGCCTTCTCATGACATCAGAATGCAGAATGCCACTAATATTTTCTACTTTCATGATCAGGTTCTGGAAAATACTCCACAGACCAGTTGTAAGCATGCCTATTTACCAAAATTAAATCATTTAATATCATCCAACTTTTAACACCAAAATTACTAAAATAAAATATAGGAATGGAACCATGGAACCATACGATAGTCTACTGGGAGAAAATATCATTTTTCGCCACTAGAAAAGGTAAGAAATGAGAAACTAGCTCATTGTGTCTTTCCATATTCAATGCTAAGCAGTTGGCATGAAAACTGAAATTTCAGCCAATTATCTGGATATTTTAGTTTCTTATAAAAAAAATGGTATATAGAAGGTATCTGGAATTCTATCATTGCTTAGTTGTCAGTCAAAAAGTCATTGTTATACATAAATATGATGTCATATCAATGCATAATAAACCCTTCTGTCAATCAAAAGTATTGTTATGTATAGACTTTGTGTCAGACATTTTAGGCTTCCCATTGAGATATGAAGTGCATGCAAATTAAGAAAAATTTAAAGATGGCATGGCCACAGGCAAATATATTTTAATAGAGTTAAACTTTACAGGGAAATTGACACTTAAGCAAAACCACAAAATGCAAGTGAGTAAATACAGTTTTCTAAACAAAGAAGCCAGCTTCTGAAGAAGGAAAGAGAAATATAGTTTTTTATAGTTCCCATTTAAAAAATCCTCTCATTAAGATTCTGTAATTGAGAAATGGAAAATAATCAGAGATACAAACTAGTAAGGCAAAATTCTTACCTCATTTTCCATATTGTCTAATGATTTTAATAAAAATTTAATTTAATATACCTAATTTCAAAAGAATTATTTGCCAAGTTAATTTCTATTTAATGATTTAAAAAGTACTTATATCTGAAATGAAAAAAATTTGGTTCCATTTTTCTTCCTCATTACTAGTAAAAATTTATTTCACTGGGAGAGTCTGCTACATGGAGCAAAACCCATGAACAATAAGGATTGCATCTGATTTTCTCTTGTCTTCCCCTTAACACCTCTCTTATGGGGTGCTATCCTTATCCCTGCTGTGGCTACAACCAATATAGAAAAATAATCAAGTAGGAGTGAACCATAATGTAAACTATAGACTTTGGCTGCTGCTGATGTGTCAATGTAGATGCATCAGTTGTAACAATGGACTATTCTGGTGGGAAATGTTGAAATGAGAAAGCCTATTTATGTATGGAACAGGGGGCCTATGGAACTCTCTGTACCTTCCTCTCAAATTTGCTGTGAATCTAAAATGGCTCTAAAAAATAAAGTCTTTAAAAAAACAAATCAAGGTAAGAGGCATAAGACCAACAGTACAGACTCACATCATGTCTAACCCAAGTAGTTTTGAAATAACCCATGTAGGTGTTGGCCTAAATATGGTGCTTATACAATTAAGTATGTGCCTTTAGGCAAGTCATTTAATCCCTCTGACTCAGGTGTTTCATTTATAAACATATAAAATTCATTCATAATAAATATACATTGAGTACCTCCTTCATACTAAATACTAGGATAGAACAATGACCTAGATTATGATTTAATCTAGAGAGGAGGCAGACTTTAACAAATCCCTATGCTTTACTATGCAATTACAGGTGGGATAATGTTCTGAAGAAACCCATTTGAGAAAAGGTAGCTGGGGAATCTAATATAGTCTAAGGCAGAGTTAAAAGTAGATAGATGGACAGTCCAGGTAATAAAATCTGGCAATTACCAATAGTTTCTGAGAGGCTCTCTATGTTAATTGGAAGGTGCCTTGAAAAGTATAAATAGCTACAATTGATCTGGTGTTATTAATTTGGGGGCATTTAATTATGGAATATTAGCAACTAGCTCAACAAATTAATATCACAGATGCTACAAAAATATGTGCTGGATGGACTCCTTTTACAGACCCTTTCTCAGCCTGAATTTAGTCCAAAAATGAAGTCATCTGATGCTACACATAAGTTATAAAGTCTTAGAAGGCAGGTGTCATGCCTGTCTTGTTCACCTTTGGCATATAGAAGATACTAAATAAATGTAGTATTGGTGGAATGAACAAGTACACTTTAATAGTTTCACTTCACAGATGTAAAAGCAAAGAATAAGAAAAAGTATTTTGTTCAAGGTTACAGACTACGAAATAACACAGTTAAAACTCGAACCCGGGATTCTTAGCTCTTAATCAATTATAGTAAAATTTGTGAAGATAATATAAAATATATGTTATCTATTGGGTAGTGACATAGTGGATATAACCAACAATAGCCTCTATAGGAGATTTTGTTTTCTTCTCAGGAAAAAATATCAACTTTGCAATAACATATTGTGTGTTGCTTGTCCTTTGCAGCAGGCTGAGATTAAATTTCTTCCATATCGATTACCTCCTCACCCCTCACAGAGGTTAGAGTAGAATTTAGTAACTAAGAAAAGTATGGGGCATGGGTACCAATTACTGTCAGTTAATGTTAAATGCTTTGTAGTGGTCAAAAGAATGGTAATAAAAGGAATATCATTTTCTCATGCAAAGCAGAAAGGGTTTGGGGAGAAAATGTATTCTCATAATAGAGAGTTGTGCACTTTTTAATGTAGATACTTGAGGGGTAAAACAGCTGCAACCAAGAATAGAAGTCCTCTGTTAATAAAATTCACTGCTGCACAGCAAGTTACCCTGAAACTTAAAGGCTTAAAGCAACCATAGGCAGGCAGCAGAGCAGAGCAATGAAGGGTGAACTTACACTCTGAGGGATACATATTTGAGCCCTGGCTCTGTACCTTTTAGCTTACAAAGTCTTGGATAAGTTGCTCTCCTCATGCTAACAGGGAATAATCACAGCAACACACACACACGCACACACACACACACACACACACACACACACGCACACAGAGTAAATAATGATCTTACAGAGATTCTCTGGTCTAGAAACACTTATTGCTCACACAATTATTATGGGTCAGGAAGTCAGGAGTGGCTTAACTGAGTGGTTCTGGCTTCGGGTCTCTCATGAGTTAGTAGTCCAGGTGGCCAATGTGGTGGCTACAGTTATCAGACGGTTTGACCCGAGCTAGGGAATCCACTTCCAACACGGCTGACTCTCATGCCTGGCACCTACTCTTGGTAGAAGCCTTCGATCCTCACCTCGTGTTCCTCCCAATAGGGCTGATTAAGGGTCTTTATGGCACAACCGGCACTCCCCAAAGTGAATAGTTTTCAAGGAGGCAAGGTGGGAGTCACAATAAATTTTATGACCCGATCTCAGGAGCCACACTCCATCATTCCTGAGATAGTAGACATTTTTTCAATGTGGAAGAGGACTACAAAGGTATAAAGCAGGAGACAGCACTCATTTGGACCATATTAGAGCCTGTCTACCAGATGACCCTGGACCTCAAACTCTTCCAGGAAAGCAAGTAGACACCGAGATGAGAATACAAGGAAATTGTCTGTACTACCTAACTAATGAATGACATCCCAGCTCTCCATATGAATAAAAATCCTATGGTCTTTCTATACTTCAATAAAGTAAAGAAGCTATTAAAATTTCTCAACTAAGGATCAAAGAAGCAAAAATCAAACATAATATAAGGAAGTGTGAGATGCAGGAAAAACATTCTCCTTTTGTACCAGCAGACTTACTAGTATATTATGTGTGAGATTTGAGGTAATTGGTACCCAGAAGGAACCATATAGGCTGGCTGAATTGTTCTGAGAAATATCTCCATCCTGCTGACCAACTCACAGAGAGATGCTGATAACCCAGTCAGAGGAGGTCAAAAAGTTTCACTTGCCGGATAGAGAAAACAAGTTCCATTAAGGAGGCAGAGGAATGGAGAGATGTAAGAATTTTGTAAAAGGGCGGAAAGGTAATTTGGACCAAAAGGTGGACTGGAACTCACCCAGAGATCCCTGAAGCTCCTCACCACCAAACCAAACAATAAGAGCAATCCCATCACACAAGGCAAAGGGTTTAGACCATTTGAGACCAATTCCCCATCCAGTTCCTCTGTGGGAAATGTGATTTAATCCAAAAGATGGGCATTTCTTACTGTCCTGAGGAAGTACACATTGTCACAGCTCCCAGCCGAAAATGAAATGTGCTCCAAAGTAGGTCAGAGCCAAATGACAGCTCTCGGGAGCTTTGCAGTGCACCATGCATGCAAAAGAAGAAAAACAAAGCTGCTTACAGAGTCTCAATTTTCAGGTTTTAGAATGAATTCTTCAGCTGGAATGAAGTACAGAATAATCCTTCGCACATACTAAATTACTGAATTAGCAATTTTGGACCTGCGTTGTATCCTCAAGCTTGATGTTCCTTCGTCGCCCACCTATTTTTGAGAACTTGCATTCATGATACTAACGCAGACACTGTTTTTTTTAACAAGTATTACATAGATTTTTATCACAATATTTTCCTGGTGATTCATCTAAACATACTCATTTCTCCAAACTGTCCCCCACTGCCTGACATAACAGTTCTTGACCACAGATTAATTTGAGGCATCTGTACATTTGATACTAAAAACAGGTCAGGTTATAAGCAATAGGGAGGTAGATAGATGTGCTTTCTCCAATGGTAAGAAAGGGGCTACACTTAATTGTAAGTTTAGGTGAGTGAATCACGTGTAATTTTTATCCATTAAAGAATATCACACTGAGATAGAGATGGAGAGTCCTTGTTCTACAGAAAAAAAGTAGCTCTTCCTACATGACTTCCACAATTTGGATCTACCTTTACGAACTGTGTCTACTCAGGCTCCTCTCATTCGTTGTTCCTGTACATGCCTCTAGGCTTTCCCACTTCTAGGCCTTTGCTTATATTTTTTCTAAACTCTTCTGATTAACTGTATCTGTCTAATCCTAGCGATTTTTAAAAGCTTAGATGCTACGTCCTTTATGAATGTCAAGTCCAGTAGGCGAAGCTCTCTCTTCTCAGAACTCTTAAAAATATCTTTCATTCGCACTCATTATTTTATGATGTGTGACACAGGGAAGGTTTAGATAAAGTGCTTTCTCAACACTGTCCTATGGTGAAAGGTTCTTAGAGGTCCAAAATCCTTTCTTTAAAAAAAAAAAATAATATTTCTTTTATTGATTTCAGAAAGGAAGGGAGAGGGAGAGAGAGATAGAAACACCAATGATGAGAGGGAATCACTGATTGGCTGCCTCCTTCATGTTCCTTACTGGAGATTGAGCTTGCAATCTAGGCATATGCCCTGACCTGGAATTGAACCGTGACCTGGTTCATAGGTCAACAATCTACTGAGCCATGCGGGCTGAGCCAGAAATTCTTCCTTTTGAATGGATGGAGAATATGGCTCATCTTTTCCTGCTTCAAATCAGTGAAAGAATTGGGTTGAATTCAAGGTGTCAGAGAGAATAGCTTCATTGCCCACTGAAATGACTTTCTGTGTACACATTTCTTCCATCAGGATTTGTTTGGACCATAGTTGATGGGCGGCCGGCCACTGGCCCTACACATTATTGAGAGCACTGGTGCTCTTCTCTTGTTAAAGATCAAGCATAATTTACATTTATTTTTAGATGAAACTAATAAAATAATCATAAGTACCTAAAGGTGGAAATTCCAATAATCTGCTCTTGCACTCTACTTTGGAGACTACTGCTTTAGATAATTTTCCACATTCTTTGGCATTTTAACATGCTAGTCACTTTTATTTGTGTTTTCAAGTGACCTGAGGGGAGGAACGGAGGGAGGGTGAGGAGAAACAGCTAAAATAGCTCAACACCTGAACTTGCTCATACTGCTTTTTCTCAAGTTCATGCTTCTGCACCAGTTGGCTCAATCTGGACAGAACCCTGGGAAATGAGCAGACCTATAGAATAATTTCTCTGTGTTTGTGCTTCATGTTGCAGAGGAGCTATTTTCAACTAGTTTCATAGAGTGCTGCTACTAGCAACTGTTAAATTACACAGGAATCCGACTTCACACTGTTTATTGAAGAAATGCTGGAGCATATTAAGTGAAGTTTTATTGTGCTTGTGTACTTCTCAAATGCAGCTACAAATCTAAGTGCCTTTATTTGCATGAACAAGTTGACATAGCATTTATAATACATAAGCCTTTAAAATATATTTTTATATTGTCAAATAATCTACAAAAACAAGGTAAAGTAACAGCTCACTTTGATGTTTGGGAAAAGAAACGGAAACTGGAAATAAAATAAAAGGTCTTGATGTGGAAAATGCTTACAATCTACATTGTAGATAGCAGGATATTGTAAGAATGCACTCTGTCTAAAATATATGCTGTGCAGAGTCATTTTAAGAACCAAGAAAATCTAATCTCCTTGTTTGAGAAAACCAGCACTTAATTTCCTATGGGTTCTCCCTTTTCTGTTCTTGAGAATTACAAATCTCCAAGCTTTATCTGTTCTATATCTTCCCTCGTGCTTTCTTCTTGGATTTACATTCTATTCAAGGGCCGATTACATTAAATAATAATGTTAATTCTCAGTAGTTATTAGTTAAAATTAGCTAAGTTATTTGAAATCTCCCTATCATGACAAAAATACAATTTAAAACACTTTGTGGCTTCTTCTGGCAAGGGAGCATCATTAATATAATCACCATCTCCTAAAGAAAGCATTTATTATTACTTCTACATGGAGAGGCCCACCTTTAAAGAGGGAACAACATAAGGATATAAAGGTGGCAGTTACTTACATCTCTCCCCTCTCCCATAGGTTTACTACTAGGACCAATGGTAGCATTTACTTCACAATTGAGTGTATGCATCACTGAAAGACGAAAAAGCTTGCTAGGCATAGCCTGAGAATCCTTTTAAAAACACATGAAAGAGTGAACTGTGGATTTTTCTATTTTTCCTACATAGCTGCATACTATAAAAAAGTGTGCTCTGTAAAGCAGTATTTTAACACACAGCAAGTATGCATTTCAGATATTGGTTTATTTAAAGGAAAAATAACAGTTTTCCAAAAGTACGGATTCCAAAGGGCATAATTAAAATTTAAAAACACTTTGGGCTAATTTTAATATTTCAGGCTTCAAAAAAAAAGGGAAGCGAGGAGCTAATAGGTAGGAAGATACTCATTTGGCTGCTCAGGAAGCTGTGTCTGGGTTCTGGGACCCTCAAGTACAGCAGCAGCTGCGCCCATCGATGATCCTGCGCCCATTCCAAGAAGTGCCTGGCTGGAGGAGGGAGATTCATGTCCCCCGACTGCCTGTGCCAAATGCAGGGAGAGGCATTGTTGGGACTTGCAATTCTTCTCCCTGGGTTTGCCATGGATGCTGTGGCTGTAGTTCAAAACTAAAGTATCATGAAACTGTTAGGAGAACTTCATCGTTTCATAACTCTGCTGTATATTAGAACCTCCTACTCATTCCAAGCACTTACAAAATGCATGACTTTCCCAATTTTTATTCTCCTTGGATTTGAAAATTAATCTTCTCAAGCCAATTTTTTTCCTAGACTGAGAGAAAGGAATTGTATTTCCTGAACGAAAAACCAAACCAATGAACGTTTAGTAGCCATAATAGAAGAGTTGTTTTATTCATCACTAATGGCCATCCTTTGGAAGTAAACAGTATAATGTAAGACAACTGTAAAAATACTCCCGCCTAAATTTTTTAGGAGACATGGCAGAATTAAAATCAAAGGAGAGAAAATTAAACCAAAGAGTAAGAGATGAGGGTAAACTCTAAATCTGGGTGGGATTAAAAGCTAGACATGATAGGAAAGACACCAAAAGGCCACCCTGCCACACAAGTCCCCCCTTTCTCTGACACATGCTGAAATTCCACCATCACACACACACACACACACACACACACACACACACACACCCCACAACACACACCACATTACTTTATGATCTTTACTAAAAACTCTTTTGTCAGTCTCAGATTTTTCCTCTTCCCAAACTGAAATGCCTAAGAGTTCCCGTCAAATTACATTGTTATTAGCGTCAAATGTACAATTGGAACTCAGGTCTCCTTTCTGCTACCCCAGTGCTATTTACCTGGTAAGTGTCTTTCTCAAGGAGGAATTTTGAATTCAATGCTAACCTTAAGATAAGTACATTCTTGAACATTTCAGTGCCGTATTTGTCAAGAGCTGATGCTAAGTGGTCCAACTTTAATTATCTCGGACTGAAACAGATAAGCACTTAATGCATCCCATATGATGCGCAAATGAGGTGAGGAAGAGAACTGGGCAAAGGAAAATTTCCCAGAACTTTGAATACTAACAATGATGGGCTCATGCCTTGACTACTGGGCATATGGTAGTGTAAGAATGCCAGTGCTGCAGTGCCCTCGGCGATCCTGGATCTGTCTCTTGCTTCAATGGTGTTTGGATGGAACAGACCCCTTCTTCCAGCCTCTGACCACTCTCCTGCATCTTATCCAGTCACCACCTCCAGAACCACCTCCGGGACCAGCCAACACACCTCTTTTTTTCTACCCTAACTCTATTGCTGAACAACCATGAGCTCCCAAATTGGTCATAATTATTCCAACAAATTTGAGGCTGCAGTCAACCTCCTGGCCAACCTGCATCTGTGGGCCTCCTACACTGACCTCTCTCTGGGCTTCTATTTCAACCAGGAGGATATAGCTCTGGAGGGTGTGGGCCACTTCTTCTGTGAGTTGGCCCTGAGCATCTCTTAAAGTTGCAAAACCAGCGCGGTGGCTGCATTCTCTCCCTGGACATGCTGAAGCCTTCCCAAGATGAGTGGGCAAAACTCAGGACGCCATGGAAGCCACCCTGGCCTTGGAGAGGAACCTGAACCAGGCCCTTTTGGAGCTGCAGGCCCTGGGTTCTACCAGCACAGACCATCATCTCTGTGACTTCCTGGAGAACCACTTCCTGGATAAAGAGGTGAAACTCATCAAGATGATGGGCGACACCCGACTAATATCTGCAGGCTGGGCTGGGTGAGTATCTCTTCAAAAGGCTTAATCTCAAGCACCATCAGGAGCCTTTGGAGCCCAGGGGCCTTTGAGGGGGCCCCTCTGCATCCTCTGGTGTCTGGCTTTTACCTAATCCTCTTCCCAAAACTACTAGCCATTCTTTTAACCACTCTGAAGTCCTCTTCCATGCATTGGACCAAATGAAACAATAATTATTTATTTTATTTTTTTTTTGCAGGGAAAAAAAAAAGAATGCCAGTATTCACCAACACCAAGTTTATAAAGTTAGTGTTCACTTAGTTTAGGCAAAATATTATCCCATTAAATTAATGGGGTTATTTAGGTCTCATTGGCTTTATAGATTTGATTACTTTGTAAATGTTAGTTCATGGTTGTATAAAACTTTTGAGCCTTTAGGGATCTGGAGATTCTTTTGAAGACAAAACATTGCTCAAATTTTCAAGATTAGCAAATTCAATCCTTTGCCATCCTGAGACATCCATTCTATCATGCCCACCCCCTACTCTCATTTATAATCAGGATCATGTGTATGTGCCTGTGTGTGTGTGTATGTGTGTGTGTGTGTGTGTGTGTGTGTGTGTGTGTGTGTGTGTGTATCAACAACAAATACCGAGAACCAAACCAAAGGTTACAGGATCCAGGTCCTCAGATGCCTAATTCACTGTATACATGTAATTGACTTGACTTAGAGATAGCCAGACAACCACTTGTATGTATTGGGTTTGGTTCTTAATTTACAAGCATTAAGTTTCTTTTCTTTTCTGGTCTCACTTGGACAATTTCCTGAGGGAAAAAAAATATTTTTAAATATACCTATTTCTAGAAGTTGCAAGGACTGGGACACATCCAAGTTCATTCACTCTGCTTTGGCACTTGGGAGCAGAGCTGGGATTTGAATACAGGATCACTGAACTCCATTCAGAGCCTGTGCCTTATAACCTCCTTGTTTCATGGCCTCAAAGGTGCTTAGTAATTCTAAAGTGATGACAAAAGACAGTCACTAAAATTGCTATTACATCATTGGAGAAAGTGTGTCATTGAGCTCTGAGAGACAAATGAAGTTCTAGTTCTAGTTCTATGAAGCTCTACCGGACAATTTTTTAGTTTCCTTTCTCCCATCCGCATCTTTTTAATAAATCCTTATCTCCAGGAGGAACCTGACCATGTCTCTAGTCCTTAAAACTGGTGAGAGCTGTATCAGTTAACCATCACTCCATAGCAGACCACTCCAAAACTCAGTGGCTTGAAACAACAATGATTCAGTGTCATGATTTCATGAACTGACTGAACATTTATTCTGTACCACGAAGTGTTGGCTGGGATCACTCACCTGGCTGAATTCAGCTGGTAGCGAGGCAAGGGTACCCCAGTTCTCCACAGGGCCTCCTGTTCTAGCAGAGTAGTATAGGCTTCTTTGAAGCTTGGTGGCTGGATTTAGAAATGAATATCCCCCAACCGAAGGACAAGCCTCAACATGCAAGTGCTATCAAACTTCTGCTTTTCACACTTTTTAGTGGCTAAAGCAATTTGCATCACTGAGCCCACGGCCAGTGAGAGAAATACAATTCTGAGAAATAAAAGCATTAAGAGCAACCTTTCTTCCCCAGAGGCTGCTCTGGTAGACTCCTGGATAGTTCCCAGATGGCTCCTGGATGGGGGCTGCTCAAGCCATGATTAGAAGCCTGGAATTTTCATCCCCACCCCCAATGATTGAGATCTCTGAGACCTGGCCCTAAATATCTCTTCATCTGGCTCATCCTCTATAACTTTTATTAGATCCTTTATTATATAATAAACTGAATCGAAAACTAGGTGTTTCCTTGAGTTCTGTGAACTCTTCTAGCAAATATTTAATCAAAAAGGGTTTGGGGGGAAGCGGGGGAGGTCACAGGGACCCATGATTTGTAGCCAAGCCAGACAGAAGTTGTGGGTAAACTGGGGACTTATCACTTATGATTGGCATCTGAAATGGGGGGCAGTCTTGTGGGACTGAGACTTCAACATGTGGAATTCAACACCATCTCCAGGTAGATAGCGTCAGAATTGACTTAAATTATAGGAACCTCCAGCTGGTGCCATGAGAATTGCTTGGCGTGGGGAAGAACTGCACATTTGCTGACCAGATGTGTCAGAGGTGAAGTGTGAATGTGGTGTGCACAGGAAGGAGACACACAGGAAGAAGACTGAGTTTTCTCTAACACACCTGGTTAAAGAGAGAGATGAAAATGTTGAATGGGCTACTCAGTTCTACCTGCACTTCTCCCTTCAACTTTCAAAATAAATCTCGGCTCCTGGAAAGTGACAAATGAAATGAATGTGAGGATGGACAGGAACATGGTGGGACTATGCAAAATTCAATTGTGTTAGAAACACTTAATGTCAATGTGGATCAGCAATTCTACATAAGCAGGCCAGTTCTTTAAGTGCATTTTAAAAATTAATTTATTTAAAGACCTGAAAATATTTGTTTTTCATCTCACTTTTAAAAGTGAAACTATGGCTGAAACCAGTTTGGCTCAGTGGATAGAGTGTCGACCCTCAGTGGACTGAAGGGTCCCGGGTTCGATTCCAGTCAAGGGCATGTACCTTGGTTGCGGGCACATCCCCAGTGGGGGGTGTGCAGGAGGTAGCTTTTCAATGTTTCTCTCTCATCAGTGTTTCTAACTTTCTATCTCTCTCCCTTCCTCTCTGTAAAGAATCAATAATATATATATATATATATATATATATATATATATATATATATATATAAATTTTTTTAAGTGAAACTATGGTTCCTTAAGTCCATTTTTTTTGCAATGAAAGAAATTCCTCCGTGTACTTAGAACACAAATCCCCTAGTCAAAGACCTCAATCACATATTCTGAAGCTCAGAAGTCTCATATCTGATGCTAAGAGAAATAGGGCACAATAGTGGTAACAAAGTAAATATCAAGGTGGGTTCTATAAGGGAAGAGTTACATTGTAGTTTTGGAAAATTCAGCAGGTATAGAGAAAAACATCAGTAGTGTGGGAAAGAGCACAATAATAATCTCAGCTTAACTGTCCCGAGGGAATTCACTAAAGCCATGTGTAAAGAGGGGATTTGGGGTCATTTCGATAGCTTGGCAACCTAATTTCTTTTTCTGCATGCATAATCAGAATGCTTGAACACCTGGGCATTAATTGATCTAGTGGTCCATACAACCACAGTGACTGGCCTATATTGTAAACACTCCTAATTCAGTTCTCTTGATGGGATCAGGTAGCCCTTTTACCCAAAACATCAATACATTTTTGATCTGTAAGCGGTTGGTCCAAACTTCTAAGGATAGCATTATTCTATTCAAATAGTGCTTTCCCCCAACACAGAATTAATCATAGGTAAGGCAAGGACTTCTTTTTATGAGATGAATTCTGATGATAACGTAGGCACCATTTTACTGCAAGGTAGAGATGACTTCCAATCCTCCTTACAAATTAAAATACTGAATACTTTTTGGTGTTTACAAATAGAAGTGAGACTGAGAGTAGTTTTTTAAATAAATGAGTCCATAACCCTAGAATTTTTCTGCCACGGATTACCCTGAATCTCACCATAAAATCTGCCTAGAACAGGATTTGAATGATGATGAAATGCAGTTGTAGGCACAGGAAAACAGATAAAGAGGTGCCGAGCCTTCCTTCCTACCAGGACCTAAATATTTCCTCAACGTTTTAAACTCAGAATAAGTCCCCACAGTCTACGCCCTCCCCCAAATATTTGTGCAAAAATAAATAACAATGATTTATACAAATTCAAGGCTGAATGCCCAGTTCCTAGCTCTTCTGTGAGCTTTCCACTGAGTTTGGTGCTATTTCGGACAGTGTGTGTGTGTGTATGTGAGTGTGTGTGTGTGTGTGTGTGTGTGTGAGAGAGAGAGAGAGAGAGAGAGAGAGAGAGAGAGAGAGAGAGAGGGAGAGAGAGATCTGGTGTTTTCAAAGGAGTTGAGTTGACGCAAAAAGGTCATCTCCCCTGATTATGATGGTTATGATTATGACACTGTATTATGATTATTCCTCCCGGGAGTGGAGACCATTCTGTATGCCCTTAAGCAGCCGGACATCTCTTTGAAGTTTTCCAAGTAAGCGGAGAACCTGGCTCTTTCGCCCAGTCCCACATCCGCCTGTGAACTTGGGTACCAGAGTTCAGCGGCAAGGAGAAAAGGGGCCCGGGAGTCTGGGAGTTGCACCTGTTTGTCCTGCACTTTGCAGGGAGGACCATCTACTAAACTGGGATGTGGGGGGTGGGGGGAAGGAGAGAGGGAGGGAGAGCAGCACCCTCCCCCCTCTTGCAGAAATCACACCTCAGCCTGATATTGGGGTCTCATCTCACCTGTTATTTATTAAAAAAAAACCACCGCCCAACTGCCTCGATTTCCCAAGCACAGCGGCGCCCGAGCCCAAAGAAAAAGGGAAGGAAGACTGCGGAGCGGGGGGAAGACAAATAAATAAGGGAGCGCGCGAAGGGGGGGGGGGGGGGGAAGGATGGGGAGAGGAGGGAGCGCGGCAGCGCCCAGGACGCCAGCCGGCGGCAGGTTCAATTAGCTAAACAAAGAAATCATGGCGGATTGTTTACACTTGGCAGCGCCTGGGCTGCCCGACCGACCACCGGGCCCCCCCCGGAGCCGCCGCCGCCCCAGGAGTCGCCGAGCTGCCCCGCGCCCTGGCCGGTAAGTGACGCGGGCGCGGGCCCGGGGCGCGGCCACTGCGCGCACCGCCCCGCCGCCACCCCGCCCCGCGGCCCCGGCGGCCCCCGCCCTCGCCCCGCCACTCCCCCTCGTCTGTCTGTCGCCCCGGCCCCCTCCTCCTGCCCCCGGCGCAGCTGGGCTCCGGATGCCGGTGAAGACGCGGTGGGGTGGCTCGGTGCTTTGGCTACTGGGGATGCTGCTGCTGCTGCTGCTGCTGCTGCTGCTCAGTGTCCGGGGTGCAGCAGCCCTGGGGCAGGGATGGGGGTGCTGGGGTGAGGGCAGGGGAGCAGCCTGGAGAGCAGGACCCCCTCCACCTGTCACTGGCCTCTTGGGGTCAGGTCTTCTGGTGGCCTCCAGGGGGCTTTGCCTTGCACCACTGCCCCCTGGACCGAGCTGTGCGAGCTGCTGCCGGGGAAGTGGGGCCCGACGCTGACCCTGCAAGTGTGGAGGGCGGAGGTGGCTCCCAAAAGATGTGGCCTTCCATCCTCAGAGCCTCCTAAGTGGCTCTCTGGCCCTCCATCCCCAGGACCTTCCTCACCCTCCCTCCCTCTTCCCCTCTGTGCTTCTCCGAGGAGGCAGGCCTTGGGGTTGAGAACCTGAGCAAGAGGTCACCTCCAAAGGCTGGCCCTGCCACAGCCACCGAGGCTGTGAGAGCTTGGCTGAAGGCTGACTTCTGTCTTCATCATTTTTGGCCCCGAGGTTCACTCCCCCCGAACCCTCATAGGATGGAAGTCTTATTCCTGCAGAGGCTTTCAGACCAGTGTCTTTGTGCTGAGATGGGCACCGTGGTACTAGGAGACTGGCTAATGACAGGGGAGGAAAACAAAGGCAACAGATAGGGGGGAAACAGAGGGCAATTCTCCCACAACAGAGGGGGCTCTCTGTTCCCAGGAAAGATGGCTTCTTGGAAGGAACCCTCCAGACTTCATCGGCAGGAATGACACCTTTCCTCTGTAGAGAGCAAAACCAGTCCTAGGTCCTTCAAGTGATTCTCAATATATTTTTTTTCTCCAATAAAACTTTTGTTTAATGTTTAGTGCATTTAGTGGTTTGCTTTTTTCCTTTTTCGTGCTGCCCGGTTCCAGAACCTCAGTTAATGTATCTTATCTGTGTTTTCTTTGGGGGAAAATCACGGCCAAGAGCTGTGTGTGAGACCAAGACTGGAGCTGGTGGCCTTTGCCTTGGCACAGGCTGGAGGGGGACCAGGGCAGCAGAACCAAGCCCAGTGGCTTCGTTTGCACATATCCTTTT
Organism: Pipistrellus hanaki; assembly: GCF_964339955.1. Classification (NCBI taxonomy): domain Eukaryota; kingdom Metazoa; phylum Chordata; class Mammalia; order Chiroptera; family Vespertilionidae; genus Pipistrellus; species Pipistrellus hanaki. The sequence goes on from NC_140514.1 coordinate 29,242,340, forward strand.
GGGTCTCTCACATCACATACCTGATAGGTTACTAATAGACATTGCAGTTCAGTGAATTGCTATTTTAGCCGAGAAAGAAAATGCTGCTTTAAAAAAAACCCAAAAACTTGTATTATTATATACTTTCTGTAGAAATATGATTCAAGTGAATGAATTTTTGATTTCTAATTTTAGTATATTCTCTCAAAGCCCCATCTGGAATAAGGTATGCCCCTACTTTTTTTTTCCTTCCCCTTGAAAGTAGCAAACCTTAGGTAATTGAATCTCATTTATTACATTCAACCAAATTATATCTAATTTATTTATTTATTTATTTATCTATTTATTTATTTACTAGAGGCCCAGTGCATGAAATTCGTGCAGGGGGTAGTGGGGTGTCCTCCAGGCCAGCCTGCAACCTCTCCAATCTGGGACCCCTCAAGAGATGTCAGATTGCCCGTTTAGGCCCGATCCCACCAGACAGTTGAACATCCCTCTCACAATCCAGGAATGCTGGCTCCCAACTGCTCACCTGCCTGGCTGATTGCTCCAAGCTGCTTCTGCCTGCCAGCCTGATCACCTCCTAATCACTCCCCTGCCAACCTGATCAAAGCCTAACTGCTCCCCTGCCAACCCAATTGCCCCTAACTGCCCTCCTCTGCCTGCCTGGTCGCTCCTAACTTCCCTCCCCTCCAGGCCTGGTCACCCCCAACTGTGAAAGCCATCTTGTGTCCACATAGGGGTGGCCATCTTGTGTGTTGGAGTAATGGTTAATTTGCATATTACTCTTTTATTAGATAGGAATTTTTCTGGTTAATCACCAAAGCAACTTTTTATCCAACCCACTACCTCTTTAATAAAGCAAATCTTGCTTTGCAATTATAATTTGGCAGGCAAATTCCTACACCTTCCCAACTCCATACTCAATTCTTTTTGACCCACTAACATTCAAAAACTAAGATTTATTCACAAGGCAGTATAGAAATAGGAATGCCTGGCAAGTCTTAGCTAACTCAAGAACTCAGAACGGACCAGGGTCAGACTGTTCCCCTGCAGATTGTCCATGTCTATTTTCACCTTTGTGTGGACATTAGGAAAACTAAGTTGGTGCTCCCACAAAGCTTCTACCCAGACACTTCACTCATCAGTTAATTTGAGATTCCATTACTCAGTAACTCGAAGCACATTCTCATAAATGGATTTTATGTTGACTCCCTGCCCATACTAGGTCAGAGATCATAATCGTGGAAGGCAGTGAATTGGTCTCTAAAGTGACTTTAGCAGAAGCAGAAAGATCAGTCTTTGGGTTATAGATCTTGCTGACCCATTAGAGGTCAGTAAATTAGTAGACTACAGTTGAGTTGACACTTCTGATCCCAACTTAATGGGTTGATTAACTGATGGCTGTTATCTTCATTATGGGCTATTAGCACATTGTTAAACCTGAACTTAGAGTAAGAAATTGTTTTTATGTTTACTCTTTACTTCCCAAGGTTAATCAATATTTATCATGGCCTTAATTTTTTTTTAACTAAAGAGGTTAGTTAGATAAACTCTTTGGTAGAAAAAAAGAAGATTCATAACTGTATATGACTTTGGGATGCAAAATATTTTCTGGTGGGAGAATTTGCAATATATACAGACATATCCAATTAGAACACATTCTCCAAATGGAAAAAATACATATAATAAACATTAAGGATTTAAAATTGACATCTTTCTCTTTCGTAGATAGCACCCTGACTCTTTTATTTTCTGAGTACATTTTAGTGACTGTCAAATCTAATGTGTGATATTTAGACTTGAAATGCTGATTTCTGAAACTTTGTTATTTGTTGACATGGAATCGTTCTTTGTCATCAATCCCTAACCCTAGACTTTGCCTACCAGGAAGTGTGAATCTCAGGCCCCAATGAGACACATACTTGTGATCAACTTATGTTAGAAATCAAACTCTATACTGTATTATGAAATCCTTGGCATGCTTCTTTTTTTCTGGCCTTCCTGAAATTTCTGGATCATTCCAAGGGAGTTGGAATTTGGTGGAATGGAGATCATCAGTGATTACTTACTCTTTAACCTCATCATTGGTAATCAATATGGCAATAATGCTAGGAAACTGCCTAAGAAGCTTGCAAAATTTATATTCCCAATAGTATGATAGATTAGGAGTTGTGTAGATTGTTTGCTTCATATAGAATTTCATTCAACACTCAATCTATTCTTCTGTCAGGTCACAAAAGGAGCAGTAATTTGTGGTAGATATTTTTTAATTGATTAATTGGTAAGCATGTATTAAAATGAAAGCAAAAAACAAAACAAAGCTAAGAATTATTCTAGCAAAAAATATAGGACAATTAGAATATTTTAATATCTCTAAAAATCAAGGCTTACCCTATCCAGTTTGGCTCAGTGGATAGAGCTTCAGCCTGTGGACCCTAGGGTCCTGGGTTCAATTCTGGTCAAGGGCACCTTGGTTGCAGGCTCCTCCTGGGTAAGGAAGGACCCAGGCCCTGGTCAGGGCTCCTGTAGGAGGCAACCAATTAATGTGTCTCTCTCACATGGATGTTTCTCTCTGTCTTCCCCTCTCCCACTCTTCCTAAAAATCAATGGAAAAATATACTTTCAAACAAACAAACAAAAAAATCAAGGCTAGCATCAAGTCTGGTAGTTTTAAAAACAAGGGATTGGTCCCCAGAATTATGCGAGGCATAGAGGAAATAATGAATTTAGGGTGGGTAGAGTTGATTGAGGGGTTAGGATCAAAGGCAAGATTGTGAGAGGACAAAGAGAAAGAGATGGTGAAAACTCTTTAGTAGATAATTTTAAGGAGGAATGTCTCAGGATGATGTTCTTGGAAGGGGCTATGGGTGACAAATCCTCAGTTCACAAGCCCCAGTCTCAGAGATAATAGGACCTTAGTAGAAAGAGAATTAAAACAGCATCAAGTACATTAAAAAACCCATTGCAAATAAAAGTTGTGGAAGGCACCTGCTTTCAAAACTACCCACATTTGTCAGTATTAAAAGCCTGTGCCCACAGGTAATCCTCTTGAATCATCATCTTTAGTCATTTGGGAACAAATGGCTACAGGACTGCAATCCGCTGAGATAGAAGGTCCCCAAGCTCTCGGTACATAGATTATTTGGGGCTTTAAGATATTTGAGCTCATCCTTACTTGAAATTCAATGTTTTCCCAGACTTTCTTTCTCCCTTATTTCATTTTCTTAAGCCCTAACGGAATGCTTTCGGACCATATAGCCTTTCTACAAATTATCTTGGTATTTAGGGGAAGTGCTTGTCTTTCTTTTGGAGGGGCATGCGCACCTGGTGTCATATCTGCAGAGTTAGAGGATGTGCTGTAAGCAGGGGCCTCATTGAAACCCCGGGCTGCACAGCCCACGCGAGAGAGCAGCACCATTTATTGTCCTGTCCTGCCACTGACGTGATGGAACTGAATCTGCAATATATGAAAAGATTGCAGGCTTTGCACTTTGTATACCGTACATAGAGAGTGAATTGTTTAAAATGTGTTTGGCTAGAGCTTATTTTATTGTGTGTGGTATATGGTGAGAAAGGGAGAAGGAAAAGCAAAACATCTGGCTTTGACAACCTGCAGGTAGATAAGGGTTTCCCTTACATAGGAATTTGATTTAATTAATGTGGCTTTGAGGGATGCTGTATGTTTGGAGCAGTAGTGGGGGAGTTGATGCTGTGAGAGGCTGTGGAAAACCAAGTAGGATAGCAGAGATGGTCCTCCCCCCATCTTCACTGCTCCTCCTGTCAGAGGAAGCAGCGATATGAGTAACCAAGGCCACAGAGCAAGGCGAACCCAAATCTGTGGACCTTGTTTGAAGGGAAGGCAGGGTTCATAGAAGCACCAACTCTTATCATCAGTGAGCTTCCAAATACAGATATCAGAGCATTCTATAGCTCAGGGGTCTGCAACCTTTAAGACATAAAGAGCCACTTGGACCCGTTTCCGAAGGAAAAAAAAAAACCTGGGAGCCGCAAAACCATTGAGACATTTGAAACAAATATAACACTGCATATATTGTTTCTTACCTTAATGCTATATACCGGATCGTGCAGTTAGCTGTCAATCTGAAGAAAAAAAAAAGGACTTTTTCACTTAACAATGTAAAATATATTTTTGCAAATTAATAGCTAATTAAAATATTTAATTTACCTGGTTAATGGGATTTTTGCTCCTGAACCTCAGTGCACAGTGTCAGCACATCAGGGCTGTAAGACGTTACCTTCATTTTCACACAGGCTTGCAAGTTGTCGGAGCCGCGGTAAAGCTTCAAAAGAGCCGCATGCGGCTCTGGAGCCATAGGTTGCCGACACCTGCTATAGCTGTCAATAGGGGAGCTCGTGGACACAGAGTCTTGTTGGGGTAAGAAGATGACCAGACTTTGCTCAGAGGCCCAGGACCCAGCCTCAGACACAATTGGGCTCCATTGCTACAGTATACAGGCCAGAACCAGGCAGGCAGGCGATGAGTCAGAAAGAAAGGTAGGCTTCCTGGGATGGATGGAGATTGGAACTCTGTGTAGGAGCAGCAGACCTAACCCTTTTGCCAAATCCCACTCACCAGAGGGTTCCAGTTTTAATATTCTACTCCGAGTTTTAATATTCCCTGTTGTGAGTTATTCCCTCTAGGGGAGGGAGAGATTGGATACCCAGTCTTCCCCCTCAAAGGACAAAGCTTGGAGAGACAGTAGGAAAAGGCAGGAGTCGAAATTGGGAAACTCAGTGAAACTACAGGATTAAAATGTAGCAAAACATTCAGAGTATAATATGCTAAAGGTGTCGAGTTTGAAAGCAAAACCCGTACACTCAAATAAAACTATGTGTCCGGAATTATATATTTCCAACAATGCACTGGAAGTTACTTTAACTTGCTCTGAATTAATGTGTCAAAATTTTCACATCAAGTCCTTGTGTGTGTTGCCACAGCTCAATGAAATTTTTAAACCCAAAGACTGTACTTATACAACACATTTGTCACAGGCCCTTCCCTTCCAAATGAAAGCTTCTAAATATAGCACAGGTGAAGCTGAGCATGGGAAACAGACAGTGAGTTTGACAATGGCATTTTATTATCCACTGCCATAGTTTCCTCTATTCCAGAACATTTTGAAAAGTATATATCTTCTTGAAGGCATAGTGTATGAATTAACAGAGCTGGTTAAACGGCAATAACTTCCTGTCTAAAACAAAACACAGCACAACAAATACCAAACATTTTCCAGTTTCATAATTAGTTGAAGAATAACTGTGCACTCACCCCTCCCCACACACACACAAACTCTGTGACTCTCTAAGAATATCTAACAATCAAGAACACATAGAACTCAACATATTCACATCAATATGTCCTGAAACATCAATGTGTTCTTTTTTATTTCACTTTTTATGACCACCTCAAATTTTCAGTAGTCTTTTTAAGAATAAGGTATAAGTTTCCTATTGCCATTTTAAAAATCACTACAAACTTTGTGGCTTAAGACAACACAATTTGTTATCTTGCAGCTCTGTAGGGTCAGAACTCTGACAAATCTCATGGGACTAAAATCAAGGTGTGAGCAGGGCGGCATTCCTTTCTAAAGCCTCTGGGGGGAAATCCATTTCCTGCCTTTGTTACACCCCCTTCCTCCATCTCAGTGTCATCTTTCTCTTACCACCACCAGGAACAGTCTCCGAGTGAAAGGATCGGTGCGATTTGATGGGGCACACTTGCATGGTCTCTCCAGCTCATGGTCTCTCACTAAGCTTAAGGACATTTGTAAACTCCCCTTTGCCCTAGCACAGTGGTCCCCAAATGGCAGCTCGCGAGCCACATGCTGCTCTTTGGCCCCTTGAGTGTGGCTCTTCCACAAAAAACCACTTGCGGGCACTCACGTGTAGTTCCATTGAAACTTCATGGCCCATGGTTTTCGGCTCTCAAAAGAAATTTCAATCCTTGTACTGTTGATATTTGGCTCTGTGGACTAATGAGTTTGCTGACCCCTGCCCTAGATGGTGTCACATTCACAGGTTCCTAGGATTAGGATGTGGACGTCTTTGGGTGTTGAGGGCATTGTTCTACCTAATTTTCAATTCTACTTGCTTCCTGACTGTTCATTTAGGTTCCTAGGAGCAGATGCCAAGGCAAGGATCCCAGTGCCAAGGTTCACTGAGGATGCTGATTAGGGCGTGGGGAAAGGAGATACAAAGGAAAAGAAAGAAAAGAAACGGTGTGTTATTAAGCAAATGGTAACTGGGATATTGAAGTTTCATCCCATTAGGGTAGTCTGAGGGAGAGTGTAGGACTACAAGCTGTTCTAATGGAGGGGTAAGGAAAATGCAGCATTTATCCTCTAAGTCCCTGATCTTACTGGTTCAAGATGAGTCTAAGGGTGTTATCTCTCTGGCACATGTGGCATGGCCACGCATGCTCCCTCAGCCAGGCCGAAGACCACAAGTAGAGACCACGGGTGCTCCCAGCAAACAGGCTGCAGCATGAAGAAGTGAGTGACAGCAGTTTACACTTGGAGGCACCAGTGGGCACTTATATTGAATTCCTCACCACGTCCCACCTTCATTCTTCCTCCATAATTTCTCTGATGCGTCCTTTTTTCTAGTGCTACAATTCATGTCAGCTTCTCTATATCGCTCTACTAACCTTTTCTTTCTGCCTCAACTTCTGTTTTACTCCAGCGTGTGCTATCTCTGACTTAAAAGTTTGTCTTTCTGAAAACATGACTTTTATTGTGATATCTAAAACAAATAGGCAAACAAGCAAATGAAAGTCTTCATCCATTTCCCATTACCGTGGGAAAATTTAAAAATAAAAATCCTTAGGCTGGCCTTCTACATCCATTCTGGCCCCGTCCTACCTTATCTTTGTTAACTCTTATACCAACTTATGTTTATCAACTTTATCCTGTCCCTGGAGTGCAAGAGAACTAATCTAATAAACCCTCCTTTTTTTTTTTTTTTTTTGTCCATAGTCCTTATTCCTTTGGATCTAAGCCTGGATGACATGGACTAGTTCACCTGACACAGGTCAAACACCCTTGTCTCATTAATAACTTGACTTCTCTCATTGCTATTTTAAGCCCATCTTATACTTTCTTTGTGCTCTTGGCCATAGACTTTCCTTTTCTGGGCTAATGATCTAATCCCTGTTCATCCTTCAAGGTTCAGGTGAAACCTTTCCCTTCTCTCTTTAGCCTTCCATTAGCCCATCCCAGCTGGAAGTGAGAGATCCCTCTTCTGAACACCTTAAAGCTACTATTTTAGCTTTTATTATTTTTTTTTGTTCGTAATTTTAGCTGTCTTTTCATAGAAGGTGAGTTTAATCTTCTCAGATAGATCCCAAGGCCTTGAAGATAATAGGACATCATATATATTTTGCCTCTCAAATCCCAGAATGTTTTGGTGGCAGTATGCACTCTTTTAGCTATTTGTTGATATATTTGTGAAACACAAATCATCTCTTTTTTTTTTTTTTTTTTTAGAAAAGTATAGGGCAGCATATTTTGACCAAAGGGAAAACTGATAAAGGGGGAAACAATTAGTATTTCAGTAATATGTGCTACTGCTGTGCTACAGAACAATTTATTACTTGAGTTGATGTTGAAAGAATCTTAATTCTTTTTTTTTTCTTTCTTACTTCAAGCAAGCAACTAAAAAAGTTAAAGACACCATCAGGTTTGAAACTAAGATATCTTAAAAGTATAGACCAGAAGTTTGGATGTCTCCCTCTATTCTTAAGTTATCGCCAAGAGCTGTGGTGAGAATTACAAAGGATCTTTTCCTTTTTGAAAACTGATGGGTACAAACTGTGGTCTTTTTCATTTAACATTTTCTCATTTAAAAATTAATTTTAAAAGGATCTAGGATCTGACTGCACTTGCAAGGCAAAAATATCCAGTGGCTCCTTGATGTCAATTCTTCTATTTTTCATTGGGAAAAAAAATCCCTATTTTCATTTTGATCTTGTGAGTCAAAGAGGTGACAGCCAAAAGCTAGGAAACTTGGGAGTGATCCTTATGGCATCAGCATAAACTTTTCTTCTATGCACAATGACCCGCCCCAAGGTGTGGGTTTTGTGTTGCCTTTTTAGTATTGGAAATAATACCTCACAATGACTTTCATCTGGCTCTTTGGCCCAACAATGGCATTGCAGTACTGCCAATGGAACACATTTATTTGACAGGGGAGCATTATTTGCTAATCTCTGACCTTGTTCACAACAATCAATCGAGTTAGTAACCAACACAGATTAATAATAATAATGCAGATCAGTATCCCAGAAAAAGAAACTCTATGACCAAAAGAATGAAGAAAGGGACGCATAAGAGTGAGTGCTAGTAATACCCTTAAGTCGTTCTCAACCCTAGCAGTTTAAAATGCTGGTGCCTGGGCCCTGCCTGCAGAGATCATGAGATAATAGTTTGGGCTTAGTTCTTGGCATTCTGAATTTAGCTCCAGATGACTAAGAATCACTGGTCTGGTCCCTACCACCTTCTGCAGGTTGACAGAACATGGATATTGAGAATTGTAGAGTTTATAGATAATATAGAGATTTTCTCCTCCCTTATCCCAGGCAACTGAAGCGTGAGCAAGCAGATCTGGCAGTATTAAGGGGAATGGCTCATAACCATACAGCAAGAGTCTGCTAAATGTCAGGTGTCCCGACTCCCAGGCCATTGTCCTTTCCTTCTTAACATGTGGTCCTTAGTCCAGCAGCATCACTTGGGAACTTATTGGAAACATGGAATCTCAGGCTGTACCCAGACCTCCTAAATCAGAACCTGCTTTTCGACAGCTTCCCCCAGGTGATGGGTATTCACATTCCTTTGGGAAGCTCTTGCCTTAGGCATTGCTTAACTGCCCTCTCTGAGAGTCCAGAGTTTATTCATCTCCCTGGCTTCAAGATACAGTAGTCCACAAACTCATTAGTCAACAGAGCCAAATATCAACAGGACAACTATTGAAATTTCTTTTGAGAGCCACATTTTTTAAACTTAAACTTCTAACGCCACTTTTTCAAAATTGACTTGCCCAGGCTGTGGTATTTTGTGAAGGAGCCACACTCAAGGGGCCAAAGAGCCGCATGTGGCTCTCAAGCCACAGTTTGCCGACCACGGATCTAGCACGAGACCTGAACTTGGAAGGTAACTATTGGTTGAATTTTAATTTATTTTTTTGCTATAAATTATGTTAGACATATACTTTTTGAACAATTTATTCTTTGAACAAATAAACTTGATAATACTTTCAATGTAGTGTTCAACATTCTGTCTTTATGAGCCTTTATTGAGGACCTGTTTTATGCTAAGCACTATAGCAACAAAGGTACAGGGGGTGCTTTCTACCGGTCGGAGCTCACTGTCTGGTTGGGGGAAAGAGAAGACTAATGAACAGATGGGATAATATTGCTGGGAAAGAGACACAATTGCTGGAAATATTGTGACTTAAGATCACACCATGTTTGCTGTGGGAACCGGGAGAAAGAGCACTGGGTCTGGATATTTGGGGGAGTCGGGGATGGTCTTTGGGGTAGCCTTGAGGTTTCAGGGCAAGTGAAAGCAATGTTGACTCCTGACTGTAATCAGGCGTCAGCCAGGTGATGGAGATGTGGGGTTGCAGGCAGCACTGAAGGGCAGGATAAGAAGAGAGAGCGGCTCAGGCAAACGAGGGGAAAATGGCTGCTCTTGCTAATCCAGGGGAAGGAGCGCGCAGAGCATCGAGGATGCCTGAAGGTGGAGTGCAGGGAAGACAAGAAGGTACCTGTATTTCTTCTCTGCCTGGCTTTAGATGCAAAGGGCAACATTTAGGACACCAGGGGCAGCCCAAACAATTTTTAGTTTGGGAATGTTAATTGCCTGTTAACTGGGGTACGCATTCAGCCGTGAGTTGGATGGTCTTTTTGGTGTATGTTCTCATAGCAGCCTGATGTGCAGCATTGAAAGTAAACAAACTCTCAGTTCAAAGCCACCCAACCCCAGTACCTTCAGAGTACCTTCCCTTCTCAAAGGGGACCGTGGGTGTAGACCTGACTGGTTCTGTTCGATACAGTAGCTACTTAGCCTTTTGTGGCTATTGTGTGGTCAAAATGTGGTTAGTCCAAATTGTGTTAGGCTGTAAGCGTAAAATGCATACCAGCTTCTGAAGGCCTATTACAAAAAAAGAAAAAGATATCTGAATGTTTTATATCGGTTACACCGTAAACTCTAATATTTTGGATATATTGGGGTTACATAAAATGCACTAAAATTAATTTCACCTGTTTCTCTTCACTTTTTCAATGGGAGCTACTGGAAGCATTAGAATGATATATTTGGCTCACGTTGTATTTTTGTGGGGCAGAACTGGCCTAGACTATCTCAACCTGAAGAGGCAACCAAGTAATTGTTTTTCTTTTCCGCCACGGAAATACACTCCCAGTCCCATCTGTACCTCCGGAGGGCTTGGACGTGGTTTTAGCTGTAAAGGTGTGGAGGCACACCTTCCCAACGGTTGTGCCAAATTGGGGTAAAGGCAACTGAGGAACAGGCAACACGCTGTCTTTATCAAGTATTTTCAAAGTTTTTATTTTAAACATCGATGCACTTTTTTTTTTTTTTTCATGGTTAGGCAGGTTTATGACTTGCCCAACTCCTTTCCCTCTAAAGTCTGAATGAGATGCCATTGTCAAATGCACCCTTTCTAATCTGGGTTATTTGACATACATGAGGAAGGACAGAGCTTTAGGTTCCATTTTCACTTCAGTGCAGATGTGAGAGTTCCAGTTAATGAGAGCGCTGGGTAAGTGTTTGTGTTTCAGGAATAAAAGGCTCTGGGAACCGGCCTTAAAGCTTTAGACATTCCGTACATGGAATAAAGTGACGTGCTTAAATTAGCTGTGGCCAGACAGATCCACATGATATGAATATAAATGTTTGAGTCTTGTTCAAATTAAGGTTCTTGGTATCAGGGAAAGCCCTGACGCAGGAGGCAAGTCAAAATCACTGTACCTCACTCTTCTGCAGGGGCATATAGTAGGATAAGATTTGCATTCAACTCGACTGAGAGGTTTTATTCAGTATATTTATTTTAACACATTTAAAAGCAGCTTTCTTCAGTGGTGTACAATTAGTCCATATTTAATTTCTTTGGCTTTGGACAGTTTCAAAGATCTTTTTATTTTATAGCCAATAGTTAGAAAGACTCCATGGGGGCTAGAATTTGAGTTTTGGAGTGGGGATTCCATGCTTCACTGTCTGGTGATCAGAAGCTGGCCAGTTTACCAGAAAACAACTTCAGAAAGAATAATTCTTTGAATTGCCATTTCTCCACAAATGACTTCTCTGAAAGTCAGTGCACCAAACTCCAGTTCCGTTATTGAGCTATTTGTGGAATGGCCACGTTGCCAAATCACTGATTTATCAAAACTTTTCTCCTGAGCTTTCCTAATGTTTATAGCGAATCCTGATGGATAAGGTGACTACAGCAGCTTTAGTTTTAGTTTAGTTTGACCTAACTCTTCATAGTTTTCCTTCTTGCTCCAGCCATGTTACACAAATCTTACCTTACAGTTACTGGAATAAGTGCTAGTTCCTTTTCCGTGGAGTGAAGGTCCACCTCCGACTAAGCCACTTAACCACCTATTGTCAAATCATGTTAATTTTCTGGGCCTTAACCTTTCTTAACTATACAGTGAAGGGATTTGGCTAAATATCTCTAAGATCTCCTCCTACCAAAAGAATACTAAGGTATCAAAAACAAAAACAAACTCTGACCTGCTGAATCAAGACTTGCTTAGATTCCAAAACTTCTGGTGGCGGGTTCCGGGTAAGGACAGAATTTGGAGATTAAGGTAACTGGGTTACCAGTGCTGATTATGAAGAGCCTTTCTGAGTTGTTTGCTAGGACCCTTAATATTTCGGGGTCCCAGGAATCCAAAGTGATGCACTCTCAAACAACAGGAGAAAAAAACAGTTTGGTCTTATGGAAGGCATGGATTGAGGAGGGGTGGAGAGAAGGTGGGACCAGGGACCTGACTCTGGGGGCATCTCTGGTGGCCCATGGCTTCAAGCAAATGGCTGAGTGTCAGTTCAGCTCCAAGTGGCCCTATATACATTGATGTACGCAGGAAATGGGGTGTATGCTAAGGGTACCTGGAAGCTGATTGGGCACCTACTGGCACATATACTGGTACCAAGAGTGACCTATTGGTGTCTGTCTCTGTCTATTCTACCCTGGGCTTTTTGTTACTTATCAGTATGTGCATTATCTGCTATCTGACATAGTCTCTCTTTTTATGAAAATGAGGTATGCCCACACCTGACTGTATCACAGCCTCTGAGCATTTCTGTGCAAAGCAAGTCTTTCTTCTGGCTGGAGTACACAGTCCTAGTGAATTCAAATTAGTTAGAATAATAAATGAAAACCTTTTTTATTTTTTTTATTTTTAGAGCAGACCAGCCCACTTCTGTTGAAAACAGCTATTGCCTAATTTAAAATGCTATGGAAAAACTCCACTCTTTCTCCTTCATATTTTATAAAGTTGAGAGGTTTTTCCCCAAACACAGCAAACTTTACAAATGTACTGATTGTGTATCCAGTCAGCGCTACAGCCTCAGACCAACTGCGGGTCCCTGTGTGAGTTTAAGCCTCTCTATCTTCAAGACTTCTAAACGGAGCAAAAAAGCGCACATTCTCTTTGCATTTCCATCCATGAAATGCAGCACAAATCTCGCTACGTCTACTCAGGGGAGAAGGAGACACCTCCTTGCTCTGGGAACCATTGACAGAACATATTGCCATCTTTTCATTAAGTTCACACAAAATGAGGATTTAACGCATGGGCAAAACAGGCCATCCCCGGAGGTTCCGCGGCCCATAATCCCACCTTGCAAATAGCTTCCTGTTAATTGCCGCAGCCAGGTGGACACGGCCTTTTACCGCTCGGCACTCCCACCTCACAGATCACTGCCATGGTGGAAACCTTTGTTTTTCTCCCGCATCTTTATTCAAGCAAATATGTCATAGGTTCATTTAAACCCAGAAAATCCGTATGGATCAAGCCACACATTCATGTCTTCCCTGTATTTTTGATCCTAACTGTAAGACTTTTAGAATATTTACAAGGACGTATAGTTGCAAGTATGGGCACAACATATATAAATATGTGTCTGTGGTTAGTGGTCTTTAAAACCTTACATCTGAAAATTCATGTTTCGTGAGCTGGCAATTTACAAATTGGTCATCCACATTTCCAAAGAGCCAGCTGAAGCTTGCTGTAAGCCACCATAGCCCTAGTTAATTTAAAGTATGATTCAGCGGATAAGTATTTTATTTTCACTTCACTCCTGGGATGCACTTATTGTTTGAAGTGAGATGCACCTGGATGAAATGAGCGTTTGTAAATCCTGGCTTACCTTTCCCATTCCTGGGCCTCAGGTTGTTAACTGTTGAAGTCTTTTCTAAAATTATGTAGTGCAGCCTTTTAATAAACCCAGAATAAGTGAGTTCCCCGAAGAACCATCGGGGAACATATATTACATTTATTTCCTTAAAACAAAGAAAACTCCATTTCCTATAGACGAAATCCCTCACTACCCACAATTCCACCTTACAAATAGGAAGAGCTCAGCTGTGTCAGGGGACTGCACACAATTTGCAACTCTGGTATGCTTAAAAAAAAAAAAAAAAAAATCCTGGCACACGATCAGCCAGTAGGACGAAGGTGCCAATTTTGAATTGTTCGCTGTTTTTATTACAGGTTCTAGGTTTCAGATGAACAGGAGCCTCCTATTGCTTTTCTAGCGGGATATTAAATTGCAGCCTCTGGCAGGCGGCACCTGCCCTCTTCCTGGCATGCTCTAGTCAGTAGTTGGCCATGTGACACTCTAGTGTAGGGGTGTCGAACTCAATCAGAGAAGGGGCCAAAATCTAAAATCCAGCCTAAGTCGCGGGCCGAATGGTTTACTGAACAGTCATAAACTGACAATGTCATAAACTGACAGCGGAGTGCAGTGATCACAGCGCGGTGCGGGCCACATTGCAAGGCCTGGCCGGCCAGATTTGGCCCGCGGGCCTTGTGTTTGACACATGTGCTCTAATGTAATGTATATTTTGTGTTTTGCTCTACATGGGGATTTCAACGTAGGGAAACACAATCTCTCCCTGAAGGTATGCAGCCTGTGGTGTCAGGTCTTGAAAAAGGCGCCATACAATTAAAATTTAGCGTGGATGGAAGGTCCCGTCTTCCACTGGGTGTTCTGAGTGGTGAATGAAACAAAATCGTGTAAGCCTCTTAGACAAATGTATGTAATATCTTGTTCCCTTTGGGTGGAAATTTTCTGAAAGCTCTTTTTCTCTAGTCATCTGTTATATTGGCTACACAGCATGATGTGTTTAACACGACCTATTGTATAGAGAATTCATCATGTATATGTGCTGATCCCTTGCCTGTCCTCTGTAAGGGAATCAGCATATTCGTCTCTAAAGAGGAAATTAGGAGTAACTGATATAATTAATCATCGCTGAATACTAGTATACTATCCATTTTTATGATTTATCTATGAATATTCAATCATATTTTTTTTAAGAACTACTTGAATAAACAAGGCAAAGTTTTAAAATTTCAATTTCTGTATTACAGTTCTGAACAATGTTTAAGTCTATTATTAAAATAAAAGACACACTATTAACGCCTTTAGTTTTGGTATTAGCAGTATCTGAAATTCATTATTATGGCAACTCTCTTAAAGGTCGATCTTCCAGAGTTGTCTAGCTGAGATTACAACTTATTATTCAGTTTAAAGTGGCAATTATATCTGTTAATACACAGCTGTGGGACAATGAATGGCTTCTTGAAAAGTGATATATTTAACCTTTATCTCATTTATTTATTAAATCACAGAGAGATAGCATCTTAGACTTAGATCTTAAAATTCTTCAGCCTGACCATCATCTAATACTTAAATTAGTTCTAAAATATTTTTGCAAAACCATTTTCATAGGTATACTCCATGTAATGAGTCAAGACTGGGCTTCTATCCGATACCTCAAAAAGTGTTCTCTGAATGATGGTCAGCACACTTGATTAAGAGGAAGTTGAGGCATCTTCTGAACCAGGGACGATGACACTACAGAGTCTCTTAGTCACTCTTAGTTGAGGGTGTGTCACTAAATTTTAAGATTAAACACCTGATGTGCCCTTAGCATTTGGGTGTTTGTTCCTGACTTTCTATGGTAAACTTGAGGCCCAGTGCATGAAATTTGTACACAGGTAGGGTCCCTAGGCCTGGCCAGTGATCAGGGCCGATCAGGGCCTTCCTTCCCCTGGCTGCCAGCTGGGGCCTTCCTGCATTCCATGCCACCCCCTGGTGGTCAGCACACATCATAGTGAGTGGTCAAACTCTGGTTGGTCAAATTGTCCTGAGGGGACAATTTGCATATTAGGCTTTTATTATATAGGATGAGACTCAGGTACCACAAGTGAATTATTGCTATTTGAAAATGCCTAATAGGCAGTGGTATGCTGAAACAGGCTCCTGCCGGAAATTATGGTTTTGCAGCTATGTGTCACCTGAGCCAGCTTGAAATCAGTCTTGGTGAAAGTATTTACACCATAGAAATTGGCAAATGGTTTAAACCATCATCCTAAGATATTCAGAATTAAATATGAAAGAAGGTAACAGGTGAAATGCATTCCAGATATACTGCCCAAAGAAACCAATGCTAAGAAATTCTGGCTTTTAAAAATAAATATTATGGTAATGTAGATAACTATGGAAAAATGAAATATAGAACCTTATGCTAGTGATTATCATAAAAGCATCATTCTTTTCAAAATAATTTGTTGTTTTGGGGTCAGTTCTTTTAACTTCTTCAGGAAACTAGAAAATTTACTTAGGTTGCTTGCAGAAAACCACTATTCTTTGAAAATATTCTATATGATAGAATCACTGCATAGTTTTGGATAACGGATCCATGAATGGAAAGCCTCTGGGTTGACTTGCAGAAGCATTATACAAAGTAATGATAGCCATTTTTAAAAAATCTGTGATTACGTATGGATGTGATAATCTGTAGCAGCACTATCAGATAAATAATACATATTTAAAACATTTCTGTAATTACATGTTTACCCGATAGGCCAGAACGACTCTGTCCCAAGGAGCTGTTACAGACTGAGTACATAATACATGTTTTAAAGTCCATAATTACATATGTAAACGATAGACTATGGAGTAAATAATGCACATTTTAAAAAGTCCATAATTACATATTTACATGATAGTCTGTAAATTCTATAATTACTTATTTACACAATAGACCATAACAGCTGTTACAGTCTATTATGTTAACTCCCATAGAATTATATTATGGATTTTTAAAAACACCATAAAGAACCCAAGGAATGGAATGATGGAAATGAAATAAAATATAAACTCAAACTTACTCTAACTCTCTCAAAAGAGGACTATTCAACGTTTAGACCTTTTCAATATCAAACTCATGGCTAATACTTTATTGATAACTAGTAACTTAAAATTTATTTGTAACAATATGTCAGTTACAGAATCACAGGGTGAGGGATAACTGGTGGTGTGGTATTAGGCCAAGTTTTTCACCATTTCCTTAGATAAAATTTATTCTTGGTAGCATAGGTAAAGTATTATATGTAACTTTTAGTGTTTCTTAGCCTTCTCATAAAATTACAGGGATGCACAATCATTAGAATTGTACTTGTGTTCGTTTATTCTTTAACTGCAGTAGAATATCCTATAGTTTGAATATATTAATAAGATTTTCGGTGTGTGTACATACGTTATACATAAAGATAATAAATGCATTTGTGTGTTTTTCATAAGGCTTACCACTGGTTTCTTATCTCTTATGGGTCTTCCTGGGTTAAAAACTCATATGGTGCATTTTATGTTTCAACTTCTGAATTTATTCTAAAGTTAAATACAAGATCAATGCAACTAAATGAGACTTCTGTCCATAATTACTACTAAATAGCAAGGCTAAATCAAGCAAGTGAGAATCTGTCATTTAGTGATGTTGGACCATATATTCTTAGTAACAAAACACAGTATGGGAGAAACCTTTGATCCTATTTGTTAGGTATTATTCTATAAGATACTTGACAGCTTGAAATAAGTGAGTGCTTGATTTTCAGAGAGCTGTTATACAAAAATAAATCTTCACATTTCATAAAATTTATTTTCACTTCATATTTGAGCTATAACCCCCTGACATTTTTCAACAACATCCATGAATGAGGTTATTTAAACCAGGGGCTTTCACATTTCTTTGACTGCAACTCTTGGTAAAAAATAACTTACTTTAGGACCTAGTAGATACATATAAACAAAACTTTCACAAAAACCATACATACCCTTATAAAATGTAATGCACTGTGATATCAAATATTCTACTGTTTTCTGTTTCATTTTGTAAATGGGCTGGTTGTGACTCACCAAATTGATTTAATCTACAAATGGTTCACCACTGGCAACTAAAAAACACACACATTGATTTAGACAATGCTTTTTATTGCTGAGGTAAACAAGTCTTCCTTACTTTATAATGGGTAGGTAAAATCTGGTTAGATTTGGAATGGAAGTATTTTATTGGTGACTCATAGTTGTATAGTCAAATGAAGGTTGGACTCATTATTTGTGAACATAGAAGTATATAGTAAAAATACACCTTTTTCTCATCTATGTTCTAGCATTAAAGAGCTTGAAATAGAACATCCTAGAGTACATTATATAAGAGTTTTGGTTATTATTGAAATTATTTAATGGGAGCTGTACAGAGTGATAATTATATTTCTGACTCAAAATGTTCTGCTTGAGATGAGATTCATTTTTATGGGCATTGTTGTATCCAGTGCAGATTTGGAAGGAAAAAAAAAAGGAAATCCTACTGCAAAAATGATGTGATCAGAGAGAGATTTTAATATTTTTACGAAAAGGAAGTCCTTGAATAAAGAAACCTCATGAGGTTTTGAAATGTATTTGAATTGTTTTTTTAATACAGAGGTTCTGAGAAGATTATTATGAATCCTCACCCAAGGATAAGGTTTTATTGATTTTAGAGGAAAGGAAAGAGAGAGAGAGAAAAAAAACATTGATGTGAGAGAGAAACATCCATTGGTTGATTCCCATATGCATTCTGAATGGAGATTGAACCTACAATTGGTCAAGTTCCTTGACCGGAAATTGAACCTGAGACCTTGCTGTGTACAGGATGATGCTCCAACCAGCTGAGCCACACCGGCCAGAGCTGAAATGTATATGAATTTTAATGAAAGAATTAATTTGAAATTAGGATCCCAAATGAAAAAGTCACCACTATTAACTTACAAATAGAGTCAAGTATTTAGAAAAGTATTATTGTTTTACTCTCCTTTTCATTTTGTATGTCAATATTCATTAAAATACAGTAGGCTAAGATTTTGTTGTGGGATGTAGAATAGAAAAAGGTAATCAAGAAGCCATACTTCTGATTGCATATTGGAGGGTCTAAAATGGGTAAATATTAAATCAATATTGTCTACCAGTCTCTATCTTGTCAATAACTTTTCATTTGAGGAAACATGAGATGAAGGAAATGTGTGTTAGCATTCCTCAGTGAATATCTTCAGACCACAAAGTTACATTTGTGAATTCAGTCATAATCTCAAATATGTAGCATGTCTGATTTTGTGTTTTGATTAAAAAATATTTTCCTCTGCTCTTTTTTGCTTTTTCTCCTGTGATCCTTCCTTAGAGTACAGTGCTCTAGCCAGCCAGCCTCTCTCCTAGAGAACTGGCAGGTGTCCTAGCCCCTCACTCTTCATTCTCTCTGATCAATAAGACCAGATCTTATATGGTCTATTTCATACATACTTCTTGACTTCTTTTTCCATGCCCACTGTCATTTTTTACATTTAGGTCCTCAATATTTTCTATCACTTCATCTTTGACACTGCTGTTGGGGCACTCAGTCTAAAAATTAGCTGATGGTCATGCCTGCCCTCTTCTGAAGATTCTCTTTCCTGTTGCCTTCTTTGGCCAGCTCTGCTCATCCTTCAAAATGCAATCGTAGAACTTCTCTTGCTCCCCTGGGTGTGTCAGGGTGTCCCCACCAGGGGTGGCCATGGCACCTCTCAGAGCTGTTCACTACAAGCTTGTCTCTCTTCCTCATAAATTTTTAACTTCTCAAAAGGGAGTGACTATATCATTTCCCCCCCAGGAAGTATCAAGTGCTCAATAAATATTTGTGGAATAATTAGACAGAAAAACCACTGTCTCAAAACACTAACCTGCAATACAGGCTGATAGTTTTCTACTAGATTTATTATAAGTTGAACTCAGTCTTCTCAATAATTACTGAAGAAAGAGGAAATGGGGGACACAGGATGAAGGGAACATATCTCGGAGATGAGACTTTTCCTACAGACTCAATTAGGAGATGCCGACTCTGACAACATATTTAAATTTGCCCTATTCCTAGCCTTTTCAAAAGTACATGTAAATTATTTCCACATTGCATGAAGCAGCTTTGCTTGGACCCTATACCCAAACTCGATGTTGCATTTCTAAAACCTGGACCACTCTATTTATAAAGAAAAATTATTTAGCTATATACTATAACTATGAACGGATATCTTTGTGGGTGCTTTTTTGCTGAAGGAATTTCCCTCCTGCTATATTGAAGTTTCAGAAATTTGTGATTTAATAGCAAATGATTGGCTATTATAATGCCGAATATGCATGTATCAAAGAAGTTATTTATTTTACATGCATTTGTTGTTTTCTTTTTTTATTATTATAATAGAATTTGAAGACAGAGATAGATTTCTTTCCTGCAGTATTAACTACAGTAAGGCTTCGTATTATGAAATATCATTCGGCTGGCTCTTATAATGATAAATATTTCCACGACAAAGTCTACTGTGAACCTATACTCTAGACATTTCTCTCTCCCTTGGCTACTGTGTTACCTTAAGGAGAAAGCAGAGATGTGAAGCAGCTGTAGATTACTTCTATAAACGTGTAAGCAATGAAATAAAATTCATGTATATGAAGGACAGCTTTCCCCTCATGTTATGCTGCCATCCGTTATGTGGTATGTAGATCTTTCTTTCTTTTTTTGCTCCTCTTATTTAAATTTGATGCTCTCTAGCTGAAACTGGTTTGGCTCAGTGGATAGAGGGTTGGCCTGTGGACCGAAGGGTCCTGGGTTTGATTCCAATCAAGGGCACATACCCAGTGGGGGGTGTGCAGGAGGCAGCTGATGGATGTTTCTCTCTCATTATCCATGTTTCTGTCTCTCTATCCCTCTCCCTTCCTCTCTGTAAAAAATCAATAAAATATATATATATATATATATATATATATATATATTAAAGTTGATGCTCTCGGTGGTGCTGTTGTCCGTTCGTAAATATGCCTTGAACTGCAGGGTGTGTGCCAGAGATACTGATAAGCTAGATCCTTGGTCTAGTGACCATTCAGTCATTAAAAATATTACTGAGCACCTCTTGTTCAAAATGTAAATCTGAAAACAATCCTGGCTTCAAGGAGTGTGTAGTCTAGAAACAGTGAGGAGCTGTGTACATCAATATGACAAAAATTAAAAAGTGCTTACCAGCTCCACTGCTTGTGCTGAATGGGAATCAATATCATCTCTTGATTAGATAACTGCTAGAGTCCACTCATTTTTTTCTTACCAACCTCACCTTTTCCTTTTTCAGCACAGTAGCCAGAAGGTCCTTTTGAACTGAAAGTCAAATAATGTCACTCCTCAGCTCAAAACTCTCTAGAGGTCCCCATTGTATTGCCATAAGCTGTCCCTTAGATCCCACCACCTTGAGCCTGTGACCTCATCTCTTACTCTTTTCTTCCTTCACCTCCCTCAAGCTGTCCTTTAAAAACACAAGGCATATTCCTTCTGGTTTTTTCTATTGGCTCCTCCTGTTGTTCCCTACATACCCATGTCCAGTCTCTCCCCTCCTTCAAGTAAACCCTTCCTTAACAACTATATTAAAAGAGTTGCATCCTCTTCTTCTGCCCTCCATTTCATTTTACCCCAGACTCTTTCAGCTTCTAAGTACCAGGTGATTGCTTGTTTATGATGTCTATTGTTCATTGTTCCTCATTAGAATCTCTGCCCCTGAAGGCAGGGACCTTTGTCTTGTTTGCTGATGCCTTTGAATCACCTAGAAGAGTGCCAGCCCATAATAAGTACCCAGAGAATATTAGTTGAATGAGTGAAAAAATGAACAAGATTTACAGATGAAATATTAGCAAAATTTACAGGTGAAATTTATTCTAAGTGGAAGGGGTCCAGAAGTTCTCATGGAGATTCATCCAAACAGGATCTTGATAATATGAATAACATTTAGATGTAAGCAAATACATTGTGGTAAACCTGTTTTGCTCATTGTTTAAATATTTTTCCCCCTTTAATACTGCCTCATAATTCTTATTCATAATACTCTTATTAAAGTCAATAAGAGGCTCATTGAAGAAAGAGGAGAATGGCTGTGAAATTCTTTTGGGCATGAGAGTATACTTTTCACCCATCTGTGTAATGGCTCATTTTGTTTTGTGGCATTAGGAGGAAATAAAAAATAAACCATTGAAGCCCTCACAGCAGGGCTATCACTTTCCTCCTGCCCATTCCAAATGATCTCAGAGACCTGATGTCCTCAAAGCTTATTTCTAACTAAACACTCATTACATCCAAAATATGCTTTTTAAAATCCTGTCATTGGAATGTATTTGCAGTTCTTTAACTTCTCCTCTTTGACAGATTTAGAGGAAAAATATAACTGCACCAATGTTAACATCAGATAATTAACTAGTAGTACCTGCATAATGGAACGCTAAGGACAACAACGGAGTTTACCTTACAGAAGAATCCTAAGTGAATGCGTCGGCATGGTTTCTGCTTCCTTTATTTCTCACTTAAACTGCTTCAAGTGAAGCTTTTACTGCAACACCTAACACTGAATGCAGAAGTTCAATACTAAAATGACTGGAGGCCATGCTGAAAATTAAGCAACAAAGAACCAAGGAACAACATGAAATACAATTCCAGGCGATGCTTTGCTAATTTGGCAAGAGACTGTTGCTAAGGTACTGGTGTGCTCTGCATGTGTGCCTCTTATTCTTCTTGACCACACTCTGGTGAGGCCCTTATGCTTGTCAATCTACTGAGGTTTCCAGGACCCACGTTTAACCTCTCAGTGGCATGCGATACACTTACAGCAGTGTATTGGCCAGTATTCTAGACATCGCCCTTCTTGCCTCAGTGTCGTCTCCTGAGTGTTATTGGCTGGCTACCCCTTTTCCTCTCTGGCACCTCAGAATATTGCTTTGTTGCTGGGTCCAAGCCTCAGGGATCTCATTTACTGGATAGGCACTTGCTCTGGAGGCAGTAAGATTTACTCCCATGGCTTAGACCCGTGGTCAGCAAACTGTGGCTCGTGAGCCATCTGATGCTCTTTGGTCCCTTGACTGTGGCTCTTCCACAAAATACCACGGCCTGGGCGAGTCTATTTTGAAGAAGTGGCATTAGAAGTTTAAGTTTTAAAAATTTGGCTCTCAAAAGAAATTTCAATTGTTGTGCTGTTGATATTTGGCTGTGTTGACTAATGAGTTTGCTGACCACTGGCTTAGACAAATGTTTATGAGAAGATGGCCCAAGTGTTTATCACCAGCACCTGCCTCTCTCCTAATCTCCAGTTGCTTATCATCATCTCTAAAGGCATCTCGGAATTAACATACTAAACACAGAACACTGAGTTTCCATTCAACTTCCACTCTTCCCCCAGTGTTCTTCATCTCAGCAAATGCTAGCACCACCATCCCCATTCATTCAGCTGCTCAAGCCAAAATTCCCTGATTCATCTCAACTCCTCTCTACCTTTCAGGCTATTCCATCCAACCCTATTGTCAATTTTTACTGGCGTTACCTCCCAAGAATAGTTCAAAGTTGACTCTTCTGCCCAGGATGCCTTCCCATTCTAGTCACCATTGTCGCTTGTCTATCCTTCATTAGTCCCTAAACTGGGTTTTCTGCTTTCATTCTTATCCCCTTACAGTGCCTTCTCCACCCAGCAAACCAGGGACGTTTTGGCACATTTTCCAGTGAGTTTCTATCCCAAAGATCTATGTTGGATGGCCCATGAGGCCCCATATGATTTGGCCCCAATTTTTTCCCCCCTCAAAACCTCATTGCTCTCTTTAATCAACCCCAAATTCTTCATTCCACTGGTTTCTTTGCAACTCTTTCAGACTCTGGGCAGCTTTTATACTTGGCTGCTCCATATTCCTGGAATGCCTTTATCCTTCACAGGTAGACAGCACATGACTTGCTTTCTGCCTTCATTCCCTGCCCTAACCTCGAGTCATGGGCCTAGATAGAACATCCTTATTCGCCCTAATGAAACCAGTACCCCCATTCTCTCTCCCAGATTTGTTTTTCTCCATAGCAGTTATTACTACTAATTGATTGATTTTTTTTTTTTGGGGGGGCATATATTGTCTGTCTCACTATTATAATATGAAGGCAAGAACTTAATTATTTACTTCTCTGTTCCCTGGAACATTGTAAGAACTCAGTAATTTTTTGAGCAAATGAATAGTTGTTGAATAAATATAAATTACTGTATTTGTTGAGTCTGGTTCTATACATTTTTTTTTTTACCACCCTTGTTTTCTCTATTTTTGCTTTCCTCATCAGAAATATCATATTTTAGTCATTCTACATTTCCTATTAAAGGTTACTTTCTAAACATTATATTAATAAGAGAACAGTGTAGGTGATCCAGAGAAACTGTAAATATTTACTGGAAATTATAAATTTGACCCATTCATTCCCTCTGTCTGGCATATTTTCATTAGCCTAAGATAATTCAGATACTGGCTAGAGTTTTAAAAAAATGCTTTTCTTAGAGATATAGATTCCCATCAAACCAAGTTCAAAAAGACATGAAAAAGCAAAATATAGACAGAAAGAAATAATATGAATATTTATTTCCTGTAATGCTTCCTAAATAATTTCATTTCAGTGCATGAAGACTTTGTTGGAACCACATTAGTTATGTCATATTTTCCATGACCTAATTCAACCTACTGCCCTTAGGCTGGTTAGAACTGGAACTAGGTTTTCTGATGGGTGTTAATAGGAAGTTAACAGGAAATCATAGAGATAAAAAATAGAGCGAGAAATGAAAGCAAGATGGCAGGACTGGGGTGAGCTATCCAAGGATGTAGGCACTCTTAGATATATAACCCTTGAGTCGATCTGTGGGCTTATATAGTATTTATATAACAGTTATATGTTTTAAAAATTTATTTCATCTAGTTATTAATTTAGTTAATATTCACTATTCTGAAGCATTCATAACACTCTTTGTTTTGTTTTTTTGCTTTTATGTTGGGGATTTGTGTTTTCTTTTAAATTCAGTTTTTAATCTTTTTATGTTGGGGATTTTTGTGTTTTCTTTTAAATTCAGTTTTTAATCTCATTGTATATCAGTGTCATTCTTGTTTAAGTGGCATATGGCATTTAAAATTAATTAAGCACTCTTTTTCAGATTTTTTTTTTCTTCACTATAATAACTGTAAGATTAAACTGAAGAGTACAAAATACAGTTGCAGTTTGAAACAACTGCAACCTATGCCTGAAAGTTTTTAATTCATGTTTGATTGAGTATATTTCATCATTATTTTATAAGCGCTATACATTATTCTCTTATTTAACATATTTTAAATGAATTAGGTACAATAAGCATGTGTTAGAAACCCGCTTGAAGTCGATCAGAGATGTTTGAGGACTTCACCTTCATTTTCTAATATTTAGTTCTCATGCACTTCTTAAACTTGGGAGAATTTTGTATTGTACAAGGTGTGAAGACATTTGGTTGTTTAAGTAATTATTCTTTTTCTTCTGTGAAAATTGAACAACAACAACAAAAAAAATCCCCCAAAACACACCTTTAATTCAATACTGTATTATGCTTTTAAATACATAAAAGTCAGTAAAATAAAAGTAATGATTCCTAGAGCAAGTGTAATTCAGACATATTGCACACATATATTAAAGCATAAAAGTTAACACCATATGTACAAAATACTTCACGGGACGGTTGTGTCACCACTGATAAATGCACAACTCCTACAGGAGCTGTGAGCTCTTACATGCGCCAGAATTTGAGTCCCAGATATGAGAGAGGTTTAGGTACAGTTGTGGGAATACTGCTGCATTTCTTTTGTAAATCTTACATTTCAACCAAAAAACTGTAGAAGCAAAAATTTCATTAGAGAAACAATTCTAAAACTTCTAATTTTTATAACCACAGATTTTTCTTTGCTATAGATTCAGTGAAGTGTTTATCATTAACGGCCTTTGTTGGACATTTATTATTTTCCCCCCCAACAAATATCTGTTGAGAATTTACTGGGACCCAGACTATCCTAAATACTTTGGATCACCAGCAAACATGAAAATAATACTTGCTGATGGGAGGAAACGCAGACCGTAAACATAGCAAATAAGTAAATTCTAAAGTGCAATAGAAAAATGGTAAGGAGGAGAGAAGGTTGGTGGATAAGTTGTGATATGTTAAATAGGGGAAGATGTGAGAAAAGACTGGAAGGCTTAAGGGAGGGAGCCAAGTTCATAGATAAAAAGTGATTTTAGGCAAAGCAAACAACTGGAGCAAAAGCTCAAAGGCAAAGGCATGTCTAGCATATTCAAGTTGCAGCTTCCATGTGCCTGGAAAGGGATGAGTGAGAGGGAGAGGGCTAGGAGATAGTCTCAGAAAGTTAACAGAAGACTAGATCATGAAAGGCCTGTAGGCCATTATCTAGGTCTTGACTTTTATTTTGAAAAAACTAAGTACAATCCTAGGGTTTTGAGCAGGGAAGTGATGTGATCTTTAGTTTTAAAAAGGTCAGTCATTCTGGCTTTTGTGTTTGAGATAAATAATATGGGGTCTACAGTAAGAGTAGAGGTCTGGGCTTTATTGGAGACTTTTAAAAATATATATATTTTTATTGAGTTTTTTTATAGAGAGGAAAGGAGAGGAATTGAGAGTTAGAAACATCGATGAGAGAGAAACATTGATCAGCTGCCTCCTGCACACCACCTACTGGGGATGTGCCTGCAACCAAGGTACATGCCAAGAAATGGGGTGATACTTTGTGAAGATAGTGAGGTAAAAAACGTGGACAATTTTGATTTGTAGATTTTGCCAACCTCAGTAGCATAAACCCCCAGGGTGGCTAATTTCACTAAATGCAGAGTTGAAAAGAGAGGCACACGGTTGGCTCTTGGAAGCTGCCATGGACCAGCTCTAGGGCACCACCACTACATCAACAGAAGCTTGGCTTTGTTGTAACAGTGACATTGTGTATTCTGAAGGGACTAATCCAGTCAATAGCTAAAAATTGATAATGCAGTCAAGGAAATGGTGAACTGCTGGATTAAATTTTCCAGAGGTGGTGAGATGGAATCTAATTCAGTGCACAAATACAGGGTTTTGTTTTAGACATAAATATGTACAGTTCATCTGTATTAGCAGTGGGAGAAGACAGAGCATATAGAGAAGATTCTGCAGGTAGTTGTGGTGGAAGGAGTCTCAATGCTTATCTACACAGAAACTCAAAGTTAAAAAACAAAGTGAAATTGTTGGAAGAATATAATGGTAGCTCAGAAAATTCAACAGAACTAGCAATTGTTGAGTTTCATGAGGGGGTGTAGGGACTCATCTCTTCTCTCTTGAGTGGTAGGTATATTCTCTACCTCTGGAGACTGGAAAATGTTAGCCATTGACCCAAAGGCATCATGTACTGATAAGGCATTCTGGGAGAAAAAAATCACTTATTGCCATTTTAATCTCCTTTTAGAAATGAATTGATTTTGGTAAATTTTTATACTTTTAAGTTTCATAGATCATTTAGTCTTTATGAAAATAGTACATGGATTAATTACTTTCATATACTGAAAAGGATATATTGTATCATCCTGATGTTTGAGATAATTTGTCTTCTAAGTTATTTTTTGAATCATATAATAATGTAATACATTGTTAAAGGTTTGAACATAATAGAAGGGGATAAAATAAAAGTTAAAAATCTCTCTCCTGAGGTCTTTCCCACTTAAAACTCCCAGTTTCCCTTCTCAGAGAGAAATACATTTCTTCTATAGACTTTGTGAGAATTGTTATGTATATTTAACATATTCATACACACATAGACATGGTCTTATATTATGCGCCAAAACTACTTGACATTTGTTCTTTGAAATTCCCTGCATATATTTCTACCTTAAGAATATTTATGGCATTGGGATAAGAAATCACTTGAATCCCAAGGACTAACTTTCTCTGCTGAACAGACCTGAGAGAGAAACTCAAAATGACTATACTTTTTCCTATAATAATAATTGCATTTTACTGAATTGTGTTTTTAGAGAAAAGTTATGTGACTTGTGCATGGGTCATATAATTAGGAAAAGGCCCAGATGAGATTCAAACCAACATTCTTATTGTACTGATCTCTACTATCTCCCAAATAATCTTGCCTCTTAATTATATAGACTCTAGGAATCTCTAACGTCTATTGTCGGTAAATAAGCCTTTGTTTTTAAGGCAAGGTATCCTATATACACTTATTGGCGTGGAGGAATCATTGCTAAGACTTCGTCTACACTTAGCATTTCAGTAACTTATTTCCATTTTTACCATTGAAGTTCCTTAAAACTGTTTTTAGTGATCAATGGGAAGTACTGAAGTGAAGTTAAATAGTATGTCTTTTGCAAATATTTTGAGCAGCTTTATTAACAGTATAGTTGATGACGCGAATATCTACCCAAACCAAAGAATAAAAAAAATATTTTATTTTTTGTTCTCATTTTCAATGGGAAGAAGCAGGAAGGATTGCAAGGGTAAGAGTTTCAGCCCCATATTACATGTCTCCCCTTTTGTGTTTGTATTCAATTTAGTTATAGAAGATTGTACTAGCTAGTGATGCTTAAGAGACAGTAGTCAAAAATTAATATAATCAACTACAATGCAATCACTTTGCAATTTTACTGATGAAACAGAATCACTATAAATCTACTCAAAACAAACACCCTAGCTATTGGAAGACATCTACTATTAAGGAATATGTATTAATTGTAGTTAATAAACAGAAAGTGTTTTTAGCTATATGCAAAACCAAAGTCTCTACCTCCTACCCACCAGATGAGTAGCTGTACCCATAAAATGTTGTCACAATCTGCATTCTCATGGAAATAGGGGAAGAAGTTTTAATAATTTGAAAAGTGCAAATTAATTTTTCTGAATATTAGTTTAAGTTATTCAAGTGGACTGATAAAACAAAATGCTACTGCCCTAATGCCATGAAAAGGCACTCCTTTATGGTGACCTTGACAAAGCAGTTCTGGGCTCTTTTCAGTCATGATGGGGTACAGGGAATGCCTGAATTGGTGTTAATCTGGGCTGATAAGGTAAAATGTTTGATAATTTCAGAGTGGAAAGTAACTTTACCTTTGGTGAACATTCTGATAGATTAGCCTGATCTAAACAATAACATGGGATTCAGGTTTAACAATTGAATAAAATAAGATGATGTGTTGGGGCCAGGGTTTGTGACATTGAAATGAGAGTGTTTTGAGAGGAGGAAGTGACAGCCACAATCAATCAAAATGGCTAGCAAAAACAAGGTGAAATTAGCCGAAACCGGTTTGGCTCAGTGGCTAGAGCGTCGGTCTGCGGACTGAAAGGTCCTAGGTTCGATTCCGGTCAAGGGCATGTACCTTGGTTGCGGACACATCCCCAGTAGGCGGTGTGCAAGAGGCAGCTAATCGACGATTCTCTCTCATCAATGTTCCTAACTGTCTATCCCTCTCTCTTCCTCTCTGTAAAAAACCAATAAAATATATGTTTAAAATAAAGAAAGGTGAAATTAGACTATTTTGATATTGGACATATATTTTTTAATCAGTCCCGATGTTTTGGTGTGTATCATTTCAGATGTTAAAATATACCCATAAAGTTAGAATTTATATACTCACACACATGATTTTCACATGAATAACAATACATTTCTGTTTCTATATTTCCATATATGTGTATAGATTTATACATTTATTAGCATATACATCCACATATACCTATATAAGTACCACTGTATCAACCTCATCTTTAAAAAAATAGTCGCATGCATTCTATTGTCTAAATGCATCATAATTAAATTAGCCAACTGAATGTAATTTCAACTAAGTAAATTTACATTGACTCCATTTAAAATGTGTTTTTATTAGCTTTGTCTTAATCACAATTTTCGTGATCTATGACCTCCATCTCCCCATTATTCTGAGTAACTGAAAACTGACTGCATATTATTAGGAAACTTCATAGAAAGCAGCGTTTGAATTAATTTTTTAAAGTAAACTAAAAATCAAAAGACCTGGATTCTATTTCTAGCTTCAGGTCTTAGATGTCACGTGAATTAAAAAATATATATATATACTATCAGTAGTAAACCTATGGCAGATGATATGTGGTTATAGATTTGTTCCATAGGTTTGTTATAAATGTTTAAAGAAATTCAGCAACATGGTGGTTGACAGCAACTCAAACAGAACATTTCTGGGAAATAAAATCAAGACTCCTCCCTATCAGATTAACCATCAGTTTAAACCAGAGATGCATTTTTAGTGGCTATCTACATTTATATTAATGGAAAGGTAGAATAATATCATATGAAATGGTTAATAAATTTCATTTTTGTTTCCCTTTACTCCATTTTTTTTCTTGTTGGACCATGCACTAAACTGCTATTCAGCTCTCATAGGAATCTCCTGGTTTGTCCTGTAGCTTTACAGCAGTTTTTAAAATTAACTTCCCCTTTAAAGCTCCTTCACCTTTCTTGATTTCTGTAGGTCTCTTTTTAAGATTGCATTTGCATTGGTGTTGAGCTTGCTTATATTAATTTCCTTTTCATTGTTCAATGGATTCGGAAACATCGATTACTTCTAGATATTTAGTCCACTGTTCAGTTTTGTGTGTGTTTTTTCTTTTTTTTTCTTTTCTTTTCCCCCCTAGATGACATTGAAGGATAGAAGGCCCAGTAAGCTTTTCCTATTCTGGCATTATTTTTTTCTTTAGAGATTACATTTAGTCACATTTAGTAAAATTTAGAAAATTTTCCATAGTTTTTGTCACCTGGTAGCTCCTTCTCTAGCTTTCATTTTATAGTTTTTAAAGGCATTAAGTACAGGGGTGGGCAAAAGTAGATTTATCTAATACAAGTAAATAATAGAGGAAGGAAGAAAAAGTAAAAGAAAGAAAGAAGACAAGAATAAACTGTTTCACATATAATCATAAACCTACTTTTGCCAACTCCTGTATATGTATATCTAATCCATCTGTCGTTATGCAAGTTATTTTATGTGTGTTTGTGTGTGTGTATATATATATTCTGTTTGTATAGATAGATATGAATGATTCAGTTTCATTTTCTTTATTTTGGATGACAACTGTTGTGTGCTCTCCAATGTGGCAATATTCAAATTCTAGCTTCATTTAGAGGATTGGGGGTTACTTTTTTTCTCCTTGGTATATGTTTAGGCCCTTCCTCCGTTAGTAAGTTATATATAAACTCAACTTATTTTTAAATTAAATTTATAGGGGTAACATTTGTTATTAACATTACATAAGTTTCAGCTCTATAATCCATCACCTGTATGTTCCATTGTGTGATCAACACCCACATTCTGGTCTCCTATCACCATATATTTGACCCCCTTTACCCTCTTCTACCTCCTCCCATCCCCTTCTCCTCTAGTAGCTACCATAATGTTGTCTGTGTCTATAAGTTTGTTTGGTTGGTTGTTCATATAAACTCAACTTTGCAGTTTCAAAAAAACAGGGGATTTTAAAAAAATTGTTTAACTAGATGTTTAGAGCTTTAAAAATGGACCATAATATTGTCCAAAGCATCGCTTTTAGGTGAGCTTTGATAACGATCATAACATAATGTTGGATTTCATATACACTTTAGCGCTCTGATTCATAATGTAGATTGTAATTTAATTGTGTTAGAAGATACACTAAATATCTGACAGATGTCCTGAAGACAAATGTTGTGTGCTAAAAAGAGTCATAGTTGAGCAAAGATGAAGACAGAGCTGAAGCCCCAGCCTATTAGTTCTGAGCTGAGCAGATTACAGGGGTGTATCCGTCCCTTCAGGGAAGTCTAACCGGTGCGATGTAATTTACTTTGGATTTCCAATATCTTTTGGTTACTTCATCTCCTAAAAGGATAACTTAGAAAGTAAATTGCAAAAGCAACCTTATTAAACCCTTCTGATGAAGAATTAGAAAAACGGATCAATATAAACTGAAGTGTGTATTTTTCTAAATCAGTATTAGCATGGCCGCCAAGAGGTGATGGATATGCTCAAAATACAGATTCATCATCAATAGTTTTTATATCATACTTTGCATTTCAAATACTCAGGAGTTGTAATTCAGAGAAAAAAAAACACAAACCACATATTCTCAGCTCCCGTGACCTAATGACCATAGCATGTGGCCAGCAGCATCCCCCTGCAAGCTGGTGTCCTGTGCATAAAAGATGTACATGCAGCTGAAACCGGTTTGGCTCAGTGGATAGAGCTTCAGCCTGTGGACTGAAAAGGTCCCAGGTTCCATTCTGGTCAAGGGCGTGTACCTTGGTTGTGGGTATATCCCCAATAGGGGGTGTGCAAGAGGCAGCTGATCAATGATTCTCTCTCATGGATGTTTCTAACTCTCTATCCCTCTCTTTTCCGCTCTGTAAAAAATCAATAATATATATATATATATATATATATATATATATATATACACACACATACATGCAAACACTGATTTTACAAATCATAATAAATCCAGTAATTGTGGCAAACAATTCATTAGCGCCCACCAACGGAAAGGCATTCTTAAGCACCTTAGATGTCCCTCCCACTCATGATGCTCTGCACTCCGGGCCAGAGGGCACCTTCACCCTAACCTCCCAGGACCTGTCCGTTCTCCTGGGTGACAATGCTCTAATGTAAGCATCTCTCTAGTCAGAACTGAACTGAAGCCTCCTGTCCATTTTGCATAGGACACTGGGCAGCCATTAAAATGGAAACAATATTTTCTCTTCCCGATGCAGGGGAGATTTAAATTGGTATCCTGGGGGTAACAGGGCACAGTTCACCACCCAGTGCCCAGCCTGTAGGGGATTTTTAATTTTTTTTAAAACAGGTACAAGAACATGATTTTCCCTTTTCAATTTTTTTGGGGAATACAGTCATATAAAAACACTTTATTTGTATCAGTGCTTATATAAATCATGATCTATAAAATAGTCTAATTATCATGCATCCATTTTAAATATTGAACGTTTGTGTTCTGAGGAAAATGGTGTAGGTGCTTCTACGTGTGCTTCTGGATTGACTGCAATGTAATAGTCAGTGGATATGTAAATAAAGGGAAGTAAAGGATGAGAGCATTCAAACCAAGGCCTTCATTATTTAGGTAAGAAGGTATTTATTGTCCATATGTTTTTCATGTTGATATGCTCTGGATAGGGCCACACGTTTTCTGTTTTCCATTTCTGTAACCTCCGTTTTGTTAGCTGCATTTTTCATCTTGTGAATAAAAACATTCAATATTCCTCCCGTGTATGCACCCTTGGCAGATTATTTTACAGAGCCAGGTAGTACCATAGTTTCTGTATCTACAGATGGGCAGATTGAAGCAGACAGTGACTGAATTTCTTATCTTTAAAGTTCTGTGATTCTATGAAATATGAGACATAATTTCTGTTTGTTAATGATCTGATAAGAAACTAAATAATCTCTTGAAAATTAGCCTTGCATTTTCAGAAAGAATTCCAAATATTATAACATCAAGTTCTTCACTTTCTGGTTTTCTGACATGTAACAGCACTGCTGCCAGCTGCAGAAGTGGTCCTTCTGAACTTAGCCACACAGTCCTAAGACCAGCACTTAAATACGTTACAAATTGAATTGCACTTGTGTTAGAAACTGATGGATAAAATAAATTACTATATCTCGTAGGTTAAGATTTGAGTTCTGCAATTGTAGCTGTTACAAATTACCTGAAAGCCTTTTTATATTGCATTTCTTATGGCTGTATTTTACAACTGCTCTAATAAAAAATTCTATACAAAAATTGTTTGATATTAATAGCAATCATTAACAACTTGATAGGTTCTTGTTAAGTATATTTGCAATACATTTAATCTTATTAAACTCAGCCTTGAGTTGTTTCTTCCAAATATTACAGGTCTTTATGAAGCTAGCAATATAAAGAAGAGATTTCAACCATTTTAGGCCAAAAATTAGGTTTAGCTTAATGGATCAATTTTTTTCTTATTAAACTGCGTCTGTCCAGTGCCAAGTAATACATTCAGCATTGATCTTTGTCTCACCCTGCTGTAGCTTGCGTTCTCTTTATGTACATGAAAAATAAGGTGCCAGGAATGAAAACAATGCCTGTATAATACAAATATAGAATTTTTTCTCAGACTTCCATTCGGTTTATCATTTCACTTTGTTATTAATGCCTTGCCTGCTGCTTTTTTAGAAATGTGTTTTTAAAAAGCACATTTATTTCCATAAAGAATGCTTTCTTCTGGTGTAATTATAAAAAACATACACCATATACGGGAGCACATCAATTGTTTCAGGGGCATGAACAAAACGCATGAGCCCTGTTCACATGTGCAAACAGTCTGTTCTAAATGCAGAGCCCTCCAGGGACCTGACCCATTAACACTGGGGATCTGAAGTGTACTGGTTGGAACTGGGGCTCAATTTTGCCATTATTTTGTTAGTAAAAATAGAAAGATGAGTGAAAATGGAACCAGATTTTAATAGATACAGAGCATGCATTGACAAATTTAAAGTGATGTCAGTGCTTTTTATTTTTTTTCTTTTCTTTCTTTTTTTCTTTTCTTCCAGTCTTTGAGACATTTAGGAGCCACCAAACCTCTTTCTACCTCTTCTTCCCCTGTCGGTTTCCATGCCAGATACATTCTGCATACTTCTCAGGAGAATTGCATGTCAGGGTATGTCACTCCTTAGGACCTCTCCTCTGCTTAAAAGTTTTCCTTGGCTCTTCCCTCTCCCAAAGAACAGAATCACAACTCTATGCCTGGCATTTAAAAATGGCGAATTGGACTTCGACCTGGCTTTTTGCCCTTGGCTTGCACTTCCCCAGAACAAAGTTTCCAAATACACTTTGCATTTTTTTCTCTCTCTCACACGCTTCCCCTGGTTAAGGTGCCCTTCCCGTCCCTCCTTTCTCCTTACCGCCTGTCCACTTTCTACCAACCCTTCAAGCCTCAAGTTCACATGGCACCGCTGCTTCAAAAGGTTATCTGTTCAGTTGCACAAAATGTGCCTTAATGGAAACATAGGCTTTGACGTCGAATGAATTTTATATCACACACTAGCTGCTTGACCTTGGGCAATTGACCTAATTTCAATTTAGTAATCCTTCTTACTCCTTTTAAAGTGGAGGTTATCATATTAATTTCATATAGTTGTAAGAATCAAGTGCATTATGTATAAGTTTGGCATGCGGTTGGCATCCAATAAATAATCACAATTTTTCTTTCTCCCTCCTGAGCTCCCCACATTTGTACATCATGTATTGCCAAGTTACAATACCTTTTCTCTGTGTACATGTTTGTTGTATTATGAGCAGATTTTCAAGTCCCCTTTCCATAGTGATGGTTCCAGATACTACCGTACTTTGTGTCTGTCATGATACAGAACAAAAGGATCCACACATGGTAGACATGATTTGATAAAGTTTTTAGATCCCCCCCCCAAAAAATAAAATATTATATTTCCACATATTGTTCTTTGACGTTATCATCAGGAACGTCAGGAACTGATCTTAACATTTCTGAAATTGGTCTTAGGTTTTTCTCTTACTACATTTTTTTTTTTTTTAAGAAAGTGATACTTGATTAGGGAGCCTGAGCACCCCCAGCCCTTTCCCCTTGCCCCCAGTAACTAGAAGAGTGACAACCAATATGAGACGTGCAGGTTACAGGGAAAAGAACACGAGAGCTCAAAAGACTGGAATGGTGCCTTTAGTTTGAGTCAAGTGGAGTCCTCCACAGTTTGAACGGCAGTGAAGTGGTGGTTTGATTTCAAGTCTAAGTGGAATACCTACCATACTACCTGGCCATAGTTGTGATGCGAGTTGCATTGTTGTTTATCTGGCTGGGGATGGGAGAGATAATCCTTAGACAGTTATCTTGTATTTTCTGGGCCTTGGAACATGTGAGGTTTTCCAAGCCATGGGCCTTTTCCATGACCCAGTGGCAGCACCTCCTCTCGGGGGCTCAGACACTCCCAAGAATATAGGAAATCCTTACGGGCAGTTCTTGGGAACAAGTTCATGGATGGCAGCAGTTATTAAGTATATTTCTGTGCATTAAATCCTTTAAAGATGGGTTCCTTAAGTGATTATAATTTATATAAATACTAGAAGCATAAACCACTCATAAACTTGCTCCAAGGCAACCCAAGTGTTTACCTATGTTCTCAGTATAAGAATGTGAATTCAAACAGACCCATGTCCATCAAACAGAGGAGCATCAAAAATGAAATGTACAACTCCGTGCGTGTGAGCGTCTAACTGCATAACCGGCAGAAGGATCCGTGCTCTTTTCTGGGTGACCAAATTGGGTATATGTCAAGGATTCAAAGCAAAACAAAAACACGAAAAAGGATGTGTTTTCTGGAGTGATGCCTGCTTTAAATACAATGTTTATATCAAATATATATAATTTTCTTCACATGAACTCCATTTAACTTTTCTAATAGCTAGATAATTATAACACATAAAACCTGCCTTAAAATTTAAGAATAAAAGTAGAATATGACTGTGAAATCCATAATTTATACTTTTTAGGCTTCTGTCTTAACGGTAAACTGCGTGAGAAAAATGTAAAGGTTAGTGAGAGAAAGTGTCTATGTCTTTGTGACATTTGCCTGAAAAAAATTGTGTATGTCCTGAAATTTCTGCTAACTGGCTCTCGGTTGACTTTTTTATTTATGTGGGTTAAAAACAAAAGTAATACCTATAATATATATTTTTAAAATTTAAACTGTCCAGGAGGCACAGAAATGAAAAGTAAAAGTTCCTCTTAACCAACAACTTCATTCCCCTTGGAAATCAGTTTTAGCTTTTTTTTTTTTTTTCTTCCTTCTCTCTTTCCCTGGCTTAGGCTTTCCTGCCAGCTCTCTTTTTTCTTCTCCCTCTCTTTTTCTTTTTCTTTTTTTTTCTATTCCGTTATCTTGTCAGGTGGTAAAATGACTCTTTTATTTTCTGAGTTATCAATCCTAGGCTTCTAAGATGATTGTCTACTATGAAAGGCACATTCATTTTACACAATCACTGCCTTCCACATCCTCTTCCCAGCATTCAGATTTTTGTCAAGTTTTATAATACATAGATTCCATTCTGGAGTCATCATTAAGCCTTCTTCTTTGTCTTTCTCTTTTTAACCATCAGATGATTCTATACATTTTAATCCAATAAAAGAGTATGTAAATAATGTTCAGCAAAGTACTATGAATTCTGGTTGGGCTTAGGCAGTGTAAATATAGTAATATTTCACTAAACTCCCACCACTGGCTCTCAAGCTTCTATGCCCAAAGAATATATATTTAAATCTCAGCATGTTTTTTCTCTTAATTTCCAGGTACTTTTCCTTTGTTTCATTTGTTTTGTTTGTATAAACAGCATATTCTTCATGGATATCACATTCTTTCAAATCTCTTTGAATACAATTTTTTAGTTTTCTTTTGTTTGCTGAACAATATCTTTTCTCCAATAACACACCTGTTCTGCAATTTCTTCTTGGTCCTTTCATGCTATTGGTGTCAAATATGGTGATCCTCTATGTGTGTGTATGTGTGTTTCCTCTGCAGCTGGCCAGGTTTCCAGCAGACTCCCCTTCACACGGAGGCACTGTGTGTTGGCCAGGTTTTCTGAAGGAGGGGTGGGCGCTGAGCAGACAGCGACTTCCACAGCCCACCAATACAGGGGCTTCCTTTAGGCCTTGGAGCACTTTATTTTTCTCTTTGCCCCTCGGTTGCTGGTGAGAAGGTCTAACTTGACATCCAACTCCGCTCTGTTTCTCTCTCGGTTCCACTTCTCTCGCTGGGCTCCCTTACCATTCATAACACCCCCTTTCTCTAGAGAGAAATTCTTTTTTTTTTTTTTTTTTTTTTCCTGGGAAGAGAATCTTGTTTATGTCACACACTGGAGATGGAGGAGGGGGAAAAGACCTCCATGGTTTAGCTGTTCAGAAAATAATTCCTCAACTCCCTCCCTGCTGACAGCCCCAAAAGTCTTTGAACCCAATGACTCAACTTGGGCTGATACTTCCTCTGATGTTTTGGGCTGCCATTTTTCTTCTAGTCTTTTCTCCATTAAGTTACTCCCATTTTCTTGGAATTAATGTTCTCCAACTTTATAGTTGGCTTCTGGGTTGCTTTCTTATTTTCCAGACCTCTTAGGGTTTTGTTCCTTGGGAAATAAACCTCTCTCCCTGCCATTGTAGTGGACTTGGAAAGGAAGGGAAGGTAGGCATGAGAACTTGGTCTGCTTTCTGGAGCTGGAATCACAATCAAGGGCTGGCCTGACAGAACTGTGCTTTACGAAGATGACTCTGCCAGTTTTTGGAGGGGAGAAGGAGGGGGAAACTGAGGCAGAGAGACTGGGTTTTACACTACATTGGGTACAAGATAGTGAAGGTTTCAACTAGGACAGTTACAGATAAAAACAGATGAAACCATACTGGATATGTTAAAAACTAGTCTTAATTTTAGGATCCATAGGAAAATAATGCTATATATTAAAACAAAAAAATTCTAGAGATGCCCTGGGAACAGTCACATCTTAAACATTTATGTGTACCATCCTGGACAATGGGAGACATTTGAAATAATAAACCTGAGGTGTATGGCAAAATCCTTAATAATGAAAGTAAGAACTCATTATGCTAACTAGACTGCATTTTCTAGGATGGGTCTAAAGAATGCTTTAACTACAGCTAATAGAATGAGGTTTTAAAGTCATAAAGCCTTTCATTAACCAAGTTTCAAGAATCTGGAGACATTTGCATCTGTTTTTTATTTGTTTGCTTATTTTTAATTTTTCAGTTGGGAAGGCGATTTGATGGAAAGTCTATCTTTATTCAGTTATGTGACTAAAACTTAAAACTAGATTAGCAAAAATGCAAAGTGACTCAATTTATTTCCTATTTTTCAGTAGTGGTCTGTGTATCTGCTTGTATTAAAAATAAGAAAAAATCCCGACAAATGCTTAAAACAATTTTTCTAGTTTCTTTGGTGCTGTTAACATATTTTTAAACATTTTAATGTATTGTATAAACTTTGAGCAGTAGAAGAGCAGTAGGAAGAAATGAAACCAGATCATGTTTAGTATAATTACCATTATCATCCAATAGAAAGAAAAATAGAATAATCTTACATATTATGGGTCTATTAAAAATGCAACTTTGTCAAGGAAAATTTTATTTCCATAATAGTTCAGTAGTTACTCCATCACAATGTAAAATGGTGTGGGCATAATTATTAATTACATTCCTAGTGAAATATATATATTCTATTTGCAGATATGTACTTCATAATTTCTTGTGCTCATAATTTGCATATTGCCACAGTTTCCTTTTCTCCTAATAATAAAATAAGTGCAAAATGATTTATGAAACTTTTGAGTCTTTTTCCTTTCTTTTATTCAATCATTAAGAATATTCTAGTAGACATTTTTTTTTTTTTTTTAGGAAAAAAATCTATTTCCATAGATTTCTGTGTATTGTAGGGGAATGTTTTCTTTCATTTACTCATCTCTTTCT
Source organism: Pipistrellus hanaki (assembly GCF_964339955.1). Lineage (NCBI taxonomy): Eukaryota > Metazoa > Chordata > Mammalia > Chiroptera > Vespertilionidae > Pipistrellus > Pipistrellus hanaki. Next base: position 29,281,288 of record NC_140514.1, read on the forward strand.
GTTTTTCCTGCTTCTTTGTGTTTATTTCAATCAATAAATAGATGAAAAGAAAATGCCTGCATAACAAAAATGCAAAGTGTATTTTTGTTTGCTAGTTGATAAATTATTTAGAAAAGATGTGGGGGATGATAAAAATATAACCTGAATTTGCAAAGCACTTTTTCAAACTTTCTAAAGCAGCACAGGCATACTGTGTCCTATTCTGGCTTCTTAGAGGCCCTATGAGTTAGTAAGCCAACTATTATTTCCTGGGATGGGGACTAGAAAGCTCATATGCAGAGAGCTTAAGGGACACACTCAAAGCTGACTGTGATACAGAAGTCTTGACCCACATCTCCTACTTCTCATTTTGGGAATTAATACTCTTAAAAAAGCACAAAAGCAGAGTTTATAGCTGGCAATCAATGAACAAAGAAATAAATAAATATTTATTCTTTTCAGCAACTTTCCTAATTGATACTAAGCCCCAGTATCATTATATTGATTGTGCTGATATGTGGATTGGTAATCACTCTGATTATTTAAAATGGCAAAATAAACAGATTCATTGTGTGTTATGCAAACACATGGCCAGTGTTATAGAATCTAGAAACTGGAGAGAAGCCTCTGCAGGGTCTAGCATCCTGATTTTATTTTATTTATTTATTTTTATTTTTTTAAATCAATCTTTATTGTTCATATTATTACAAAGGTTACTCATTTCTTCCCCCCTCCACCAGGTTCCCACCCCACCCTCTGCCCTTTCCCCACCCCCCATTGTCCTCATCCATAGGTGCACAGTTTATGTTCAGTCTCTTCCCGCATCCACCACTCCCCTTTTCCCCGAGAGTTGTCAGTCCACTCCCCTCCCGTATCTCCGATTCTATTATAATCAACCATTAATATTGTTCTATTATAATCAACCATTAATATTGTTCATCAGGTTTTTTAATTTCCTTGTTTTTTTTAATTAATAAACTTTTATATTTTTAAGAATAAATTTATTTTATATATATATATATGTGTATATATATATATATATATATATATATATATATAATCCAAAAGGAAGTGAGAGGGAGAGAGAGGTAGAAATATCAATGATGAGAGATAATCAATTCCCTGCAACCCCCATCTCCTCACTGGAGATTGAGCCTGTAACATGGGCATATGCCTTAACTGGGAATTGAACCCGTGACCTCCTGGTTCATAGGTCAAAGCTAAGCCATTGAGCCACTCAAGTCTGGCTAGCATCCTGATTTTAAACATGAAGAGATCAAGGCTTGAAAGGCCCAATGACTTGTCCAGGTTACACTGTGTCTCTCTTAGATTCACTAATAAAAATTGAGGTTACTTCCAGATTTTTCTTTGTTATATCTTCCTATACTGTAATTATTTCCCAAATAATTGAAAAAAAAACACACAAAAAAAACTAGAGCTCCTTACCAGGAAATTTCTAGCTCTACTAAGCCATTAATGAGATAGGGATAGAATATAATTTCTGGTATGCATTTTTTAAAAATTAAATTAGAGGGAGTGAAAGAAAAAAAAAAGAAAATGTCTTCTAGCTCTTCTGCAAAGTGTCGTCAGGGACCATCAGCATCACCATCATCAGGCGGCACCGAGACCCCCAGCTCCAGGCATACCAGGCAGAATCAGCCCATCCCCGGATGTCTGTGCCCAGGGCAGTTGGGAATCTCTGCTCTAGGTTCACCAAGTAAGAATAGTAAATGGTTTGTTTGCTCTTACCCCATCAATTCTTTTTTTCATATGCAAAAATGTCTAAGTTACAAGTTGTCAAGATAAAAAAAAAAAGTGAAAGTGGCTATGGAGCTTCTACAAATTCTTCGCTGATACATTAGAACCCTTTGTAAGAAATCTCTTCCCCAGAATTATAAAAGGTTGTATTTTTTAGAATTGTCTTCTATATGTCACATATAGAAGTATATAAAGTGCCATTCTATGAAAAAAAATAACGAATATATTTTACTCTAGACATATTTCATGATGGTAAGGATCCTTTGTTTCAAATACAGGTGTTATCAAATGTTTTAAAAATATTTTTTATTTCAGAGAGGAAGGGAGTGGGAGAGAGAGATAGAAACATCAATGAGAGAGAATCACTGATCTATTGCCTCCTGCATGTCCCCTACTGAGTATTGAGACAGGAACCCAGGCACATGCCCTGACTGGAATCAAACTGTGACCTCCTGACTCATAGGTTGATGCCTAACCACTGAGCAACACCAGCAGAGCCCGATGTTTTCAGTTTTATCATCAGTTTGTATAAGGTTTGGTCTTACATGTTTAATCTGTGTTTTTGAGATTATAGTGTATAAAGCTCAAAAAGCATAAATTTTGTCTCTAAAATTTTAGAGATAAATGAAGACAATATGAAATTAATGATATTCTTTAATGTAAGCAAATGACCTCCATTGACAAAACATTTACCTTAGTGCCATGCAGACTGGTGATATTGGACTTTAGTTAACATTAATTTTCCCCAGAGTTTGAGAAGTATTTTCACAAAATGTAAATTCAGAGGAGGCTAAACGAATGAAAGGGCAGTTAGGTATTTTTGTGGTCCCAATCTGATCGTTTCCCTCATTTGTAACTACATTTTCAGGGTACAAGTATTGCGGTGAGAGAACCGGGGTCTGACCAGTGCTTTAGGGGATGGGAAGGATTTGAATAAGTGGAGAGGTCTGGGAAGCATCCGGGTTTTGTGGGGCCTGAAGTGTGAACACTGCCGGGTCCCTTTTAAAAAGGAATAGTGCAAATTATAACTACAAATAGGAGAACGAAGTCTCGTTAGGGGCCTATGCATGTGCATCCTGGTGTATCTGTCTCTGGGAAGGCATTCTGAGTGTATGGACCAACATGAACAAAGGAGCAGGGGTCGAAACACATCAGTGGCTATAGAGGTCTCCATGCAGAAGACCTCAGAAGAGCCTGTTCCATCCATTGTCACTGTTCAAGGAGGTGAAGAAAGAATAGAATATGAGGAGAACCAGTCTCAGCACCATCACTGCAGCGAACAACCCCCGTGACCTCACGCTTTGCCCACCCCTGCCGCTGTTGCCCTGCCTTGTGGGTCATTCTCAGGGTTTAGGAACTGATGAGTGGTCTGACTTTTTTTCAAATGTTACTATGTTCCAGGTGGGAGAAGCAGCTTAGAAACAAACCCTGCCTCTGATGGTGAAGTGACAGGGTTCCCTTGAGGAAGGGGGTGACTAAGTTTATTTTGCCCCAGCTTTAAAATAAAAGTGTCAGCCCTCACTGACTTGGCTCAGTGGATAGAGCATCGGCCTGCGGACTGAAGGGTCCCAGGTTCGATCCCAGTCAAGGGCACGTACCTTGGTTGCAGGCACATACCCAGTAGGGGATATGCAAGAGGCAACTGATCTATGTTTCTCTCTCATCGATGTTTCTAATTCTCTATCCCTCTCCCTTCCTCTCTGTAAAAAATAAATAAAATATATTTTAAAAATAATAATAAAATGAAAGTAAGTATCAGAGCAAGAAAAATATTTTCAGGGGAAACAGAGGACGAAGCCTGCCATGTGAAGTGGCCTGTGCTTCTTTCACCAGCTGTTTATGTGAGTGGGTTGGTTTCTCCCTGGTGTGCATGCGGCAACGACTCTTGTGGGTTACTAGATTCTAACGTACTGAAAGGAATTTCAAACCTTTGCTCCCTTGCCCCAACGCTTAAAAATACCCCCCTCCAATTAATTTGAATTCTCAAAAATTATTTTTTATTCTTCATTTAAAAATTAGATTGCCCTTTGAAAAATTGCCAAGTGGTTGGACTTAAAAAATAGTGATCCCAGCCGAAACCGGTTTGGCTCAGTGGTAGAGCGTCGGTCTGCGGACTGAAAGGTCCCGGGTTCGATTCCGGTCAAGGGCATGTACATTGGTTGCGGGCACATCCCCGGTAGGGGGGTGTGCAGGAAGCAGCTGGTCGATGTTTCTCTCTCATCGACGTTTCTAGCTCTCTCCCTTCCTCTCTGTAAGAAATCAATAAAATATATTAAAAAAAAAAATAGTGATCCCAGCAATGCTTGGGGATGTGTAGACTGATGAAATAAGCTAATGCATGTGTTTAGGATCTGCCAGAATAATAAGATTCTCAACAAGTACTGGCTGAGAAAATACTGTCCTTCTAAATCCCAGAGGGCAAATCATGTCTCTCTTATTCATCACAGTCTTGGGAGATCCTGATTTTAAACTAGCGTGGAGGTGTCTCTCTGCTCACAATAGAACAAGTGAATCCATAAGAGATGAATAGTTTGGGAAGATTTCAACCGCGGCTGCACCTACTTGCATTACACAAGGGGCACAGATGCATCAAGGTCAAGAGTTACTTGTAGACACTGTGTTTGGGTCCAAGAGAAGCTTCCTCTCGAGTGGCGTTCTCTTGAAATGTCTTTGTAAACACACAGCAATTTAGACTAACAAAGGCAATCCACTTTACTAATATGTTTGCAGTGGCAGAAGAGATGCTCAAATTCAGGATTCCAACGCAAAGCCAAAGGACAGACAGGAATTAAAAAATCAAAACAAAACCAAGCCTCGCTCACCAACTTTGTATGGTTCCCCTAGTCTCTGCTCCCCCTGGACTTCCCTCATCCTCATACATTTACTGCTCTATTAGTTAAATCCCAAATTACCACTTCAATCTATCAGCCGGGCACAGTCTCACAGAACAGATCCCAATCCCAGTGTCAGCGCCACTCTGCAAGGGCTCCCGCCTGCACTTGGTACTGGGTTGTCCTGGAGACAGCTCCCTGCCTAACTCGGTGGCCCTCACAAGGGGGCGCTTCCAGCCCGCAGGCAATGCAAATGAGCACAGGAAATATTACATTAATTTCCAGGCACTTGGAAGGAGAGCTAGAATGAATCCCTCACTAAATTGGCAGGGAGCAGTTAGGTGACTGCCTTGGCATTCCTGGGTAAGGCGCCTCTCTGCTGATTGACAGGCTGTCCGCTTTGGAGCAGAGGAAAAGGCTGAGAGTTTAAACCTTGCTCCCACCAACGTGGCTTTCTCTGGAGCAAGGAAAAGCATCACCGCAGTCACTTTCTCTTAAAATCCTGCTCTATTTTATATGGACACACACACTCACACACACACAATTATAATTACTTATCTGCATATATGCGTGTGCGTGCGTGTGTGAGTGTGTGAGTGTATGTGTCCATAGGAATTACAATGTGCCTGGGTGCTGGGTTTGGAAGGGGTTGGTGGGCAGCAGCTTTGTTAGGAGCCCTCTCTGCCTGTGCAAATCCTGTTGTGCCATAATCCCCTCTGTCTGCCAGACATTTGTTTTTTCTGGAACCACCATGATGCTCATTGTGAGCACGAGAGCAAGGTTTATAGACGCATGTCCTCCAGGATAAAATCAGCTAAGCTAACTCCCTACTCTGCCCCTACTCTCTATGCTCCTGAACAAATTTCTGAACCCTCTGTGCCCCAGTTTCTTCTTCTGGTAAAGGGGGATAATGATAGTGCTAGTAACATAGGATTAGGATATTTGCGACGATGGAAGGAGACAACACTGCATGTTACGTTGCGTATAACAAATATAGAACAAGTGTCAGCTGTTATCAGCTGTTTTCTTATGGTATTATCAGGAAACAATAGAATATTTTATATAATTAAACACAGAATGGAAGCTTCCTGTTCCCTAAATTGCCTAAAGGCTATTAAAGGTGGAGCAGAGAACTCTATCCCTGGTCTGTCTGACACAGAATTCCTTGTAATCCACTAGTTTGCTGACCTCTGTTTTCCTGTGTATTAATAATCGTAAAAACAGATACTTACATTATGATTCATAACAGTAGCAAAATTACAGTTATGAAGTAGCAATGAAAATAATTCTATGGTTGGGGGTTAACACAAGATGAGGAACTGTATTAAAGGGTCACGGCATTAGGAAGGTTGAGAACCACTGATTTAAAGAAATGTGATGGTGAGTCAAGTGTGTAGTCATGCTGCTTTTGTCTTATTTGTCCTTACTGTTGCAATTAATACTATAAATCCGTAGTCAGCAAAGTGCGGCTCGCGAGCCACATGTGGCTCTTTGGCCCCTTGAGTCCACAAAATTAGACAGTCTGGGTGAGTCTATTTTGAAGAAGTGGACTTAGAAGAAGTTTAAGTTTAAAAAATTTGGCTCTCAAAAGAAATTTCAATTCTTGTAACTGTTGATATTTGGCTCTGTTGACCAATGAGTTTGCCGATCACTGCTATACCAATTCTCTCTCCTTGAAGCCTCTTCTCCCTTAAACGTCAGCGACACCAGGTTTTGTGGGTTTCTCCTGCTTCTGGACATCCTCTAGGATACACTCCTATACCAGCTCCTTACATGGCCATTTCTCAGGGCTCCCCTGACTCTAAAGCTGCTGCCCAGCTACCATTCACACCCATGACTCTCCCTGCCACACCCCATAGTTTTCCCCCAAACTTCAACCCCTCATGTCCTGTGAGCACAAAACCTAGGTACCCAACTGACTGCCAAATGCTTCTATCCCTCTCACCGCGCCACAAAATCACCGTGTCCAAAGCTGACCTAATTGCCATGCAACTTAAGTCAGGTTACTCCTCTCCATGGCAAGTATTCTTTAGTGGCGAGCATCCCATCAGTGTCAGGGCAGAGACAGGCACCAAGCACCGAGCGCTGTAGCACATTCACAGGGAATGCAAGTCAAGACCTGGTTCTGGCCCATTCGGCCAGCCTTTATGAACTACACTTCACACATTTCCTCTCTCTCTCTCTCTCTCTCTCTCTCTCTCTCTCTCTCTCTCTCTCACTGTGAGTGGTGGAATGTAGGGCACTTATTAAGCATGAGGATTCCTGAAGCCTGACAAAGTTGAAATCTAGGCTCTGTGTGACATTGGACAAATCACCTCACCTCTCTGGTTCTCACTTTCCTCAATTATAAAGGAGAATATTATAGTATCTACTATATAGGATCATTGAAATGGATGGAATGCAGATCAACCGAAGGACTTGTTATGCATGCATATAAGCAAAACCAATGGACGAAAAACTCTGGGGAGTGAGGGCATGTATGGGAAGAGGGGGGGCAATGGTAAGATATATACACATATAATACCTTAATTTAAAAAAATGAGAGGGAAAAAAGAAATGGATGAAGTGCAAGAATAGCAAGCGCTCAATATCAAGTAGCTCTTATTTGTTATTCCATGTTACGTAGTCCCCAACTGCTATTCTCCTGCTGCCTCGTCTAATTAATGTCTTCTTTGTTTTTAAAACTTAGCTTGCATTGCATATCCTGTAAGAAGTTCTCTGACCCTGTCCTCTGGGCTTCCGTGGCGCCCTAATCATACCTCCGTCACTGCTCTGGCCTTAATTTTGTGTAGTTGTTTACCTGGTTGGAGCTCTTCTGCCTCTTCCCTTCTGCACCAAGAACTAATCCTGTCTACAGTAATTGTTGAGAGGTTTGTTTAAGAATGTAAGTCAGTGTTTAAAGAAGACTTGAGCTTGAGCCTGGGAGTTAACTACTTACTTGCTCTGTGACTTTGGGCGAGAGAAAGTGAGTTTTCTCACAGGGTTGTTGGAATTATTAAATGCATGTGATTATGCTTTAAGCACTCTGAAAATATTAATTATCCGAGCAGCTGAGGATGGAAGTGGCATTTCCGCCAGATTTTACCTTGATGTATAAAAGCCCTTTACCTTTGTTGTGCAGCTCTGTGAATAGTTAATTCCTGATTACTTTTCCTCTGAGATGTCACAGCACAGTCACTTTGGCTGAAAGGCAGAGGAAAGAAAGAATATTGAGCAGAGGCAGGAAACGGGGTGCTAATCTGTATTTGTTAACTGCTTTGGTTAAGGAGGTGGTGTATCTAAAACTCGGTGCCTTTATCTATAACACAGGGCTGGCATAATTTATTAGGTTTCTCCTGGTCATTATTGTCTAAGATTTGTATCATCTGAATGAATTCTGTCATGATGATTAAACTCTCAGTGATGTAAAATTCTTGAATTCTCATCTTTTCTCCTTTTCTCCATTTCTAGCAAGAAATAAACAAATTAACCAACAAGTGGTTGATTCCAAATAAGTTGAAATGTTTTCAGGATGGTTTCCAAATCACTTATTTGTGTGGCACGGGCTGCCTGGTGGAAAATGACGTTAGAACGTAATGCCTGATTGTGCTGCCAGAGAAGGAAGAGGGGTAGGGATGGGATGATGGTGAATGGAAGTCTCTGGTCTTTCAAAGACAGAAAATAAAGGATATTTTAATGAGCCATCCACCCAATTTTTTAAAATATCTTTATTGATTAAGGCATTTCATATGTGTCCTTATTTTCCCATTACCCACCCACCCACACACACACACACACACTCTGCCCTCACCTCCCCTGTTGTCTGTGTCCATTGGTTAGGCTTATCCGCATGCATACAAGTCCTTAGGTTGATTTCTCACCCAATTTTTATTTTAGGTTTAATATCATGAAAAGAAACCACATTATAAGGTCTGCTTTAGAGATAGCCAGAGAAAATGCAACAGAATAATACTAAAGCTGTAGCTGCTACTAAGCAGGATCCTAGAAGTAAGTGAGAAACTTGATTCAATAAGAAATTCTTGGGTTTCAGCAGAGCAAGGCTAGCTCTGAAAGGATGATGTAGTTTCTAGAGTACTGACCAAACATTTACTCTGCACGTGAGAGGCATTGTCACAGGTGCTTTGAATGTATTAAACCCAGCAATGCTGTGACACAGGCATTATCAGTAATACCCATTTATCAGATGAAGAAACTGAGGCACAATTGGACAACGCCACATGGCTAATAAAAAGGGCATATGAGATTTGAATCCAGGCTATCCAGTTCCAGAATCTGAATCTACCACAGTACACAACCATGTTATTATGATTTTAATATTTGAGTGGGACACCTTTCCTGGAGAGGGGGGTAGAAGCAGGAAGAGGATAGCATGTTTAAAAAAAAAAAAGGAAAAGTGGAATTTCCAAAATTCTAGGGCAGTGGCCGGCAAACACATTAGTCCACAGAGCGGCAAACTGCGGCTCATGAGCCGCATGTGGCTCGCAAGCCGCGGTTTGCCGACCACTGGATTAGGGCACCGGGCCTTTTCAAACTTCCAGGCCTTTGAAGAACTCCTGCCTTTTGCACAACCCCAGCCTGCATTGCCTATACACTGCCCATTGTGCATACCCATTCTTATCTCTTATGCCCACTTGCCCATGCACTCTTCATCCTTCTACCCAACACAAGCAGCTGGCTTATGGGGGTGGAGAGCAGAGTTTTGTGGATGACCTGCTGTTCTCCCATACTGCCCGCAGTATTGTAATACATGCTCATATATGATTCGACCTTGTCTCTGCTGGGTTGGCTCAAGTAGTGACAGGCAGCCTGGACTTATTGCTTCTCTAGTTTCACAACCACTACCCACAACTTGCTCCTAAAGGCAGCCACTGTCCTAATGTTTTAAAATCATCAAATAGCCATCAAACCACAGAAGGCTTAAAATTGTCCTACTCTATACAATCATACCATTGGCTTGCTAATTTCATGGTCACAAAATTATACTGTGCAATGTTAAGTTCATAGAAAAGTTAGCAATGGTTCAGAAATTAAAGGTATGCTGCTTGTTCCTCAGGACTCACTGCTCTTCACTAAGGAAGAGTGGCCTATATTTAATGTAACAAGAGCTAGGACTATACTGATTAAATGTGGTTTCCATAGGGTTTGATAACTACTCTATTTGTATTGGCACAGAAGAATTTTGGAAATAATTTTCTCAATCCTTGTGATAAAAGTGAGGTATATACGAGTATATTACCACCTTTTACAGGTGATAGGTGAGCTAATATTATTGTGACTCCTTTTACAGAAGAACAAATTGGAGTGTAAAGAGATTGGGTGATGTAGCCAGGAGCATACAACCCGGAAGTAGCACTGTGACTCAAAGCCAGGCCTCTGTGTTCTACCCTTTCTGTGTGATCCTCTGCTTCTATCCTGTTTGCTCCAAAATAAGACAGTGTCTTATATTAATTTTTTCTCCCAAAGTTGCGCTAGGTCTTATTTTCAGGGGATGTCTTATCTTTCCATGCGCTAGGTCTTATTTTCGGGGAAACATGGTAGTGAAATAAAATGCTTACTAGCCACCTTTTCACATTGCAAAGTAACACATAGTTTGGCGGGCTCAGTGTTTGTATTATATTTCAGCAGGCCTTTTAGCAGCTCTGTAAGGGAGATAGAGCAGGAGTTTTGAGTTTCATTTAATGAAAAAACAAAATAAACAAACAAAAACCCAAACATAAAACACTGAGATTTAAGATGGAAAGTGAGTATGTTAAGTCGCGTGTCTCATAGATAGTGAAGTCTGGTTTGAAGTCCCCTATGTGGATTCCAGAATGAGGGGGAAGAAGAAAGAAAAGGGGGACCACCAATGGGTCACATCATGTTCTTCCTTCCCCTGGGACCACTGTGGCCATAGACCCTGTAATTGACAGCCAGAAGGACTCAGGAAGAGGAAAACCCAGTTTCTGGGAAGTGGCCCTGCTGTGCAATGATCTGCAGGAGGAAGAAAGAAGAAGATGCAAGAGAAGTGACAAGAATGGAAAGGAATACACAAGTGGTCCTAAACTTTTAAGAAACCTCAAAGACAGACACTTTTTTTTTTAAATACTTTTGAAATATCCTAAAAAGCAATGTCTGAAGGGAAGGAAACTTCAAGCAAATGAATCATATTGGTTTCAAGGCTAGTTGGATAAACATATAATTTCATCTCTGCATTTTTCTCTAATACTATTATTGCTAATTGGGGCATATTTAGAGATGACTTTTGGCCCTGTTTCAGCTACCCATAACATATGAATCCAGAACCATCAATGTCTAACCTCTCTTTCAGACACCCATTCTTAGTTCCCCTCTCTAGAGAGATGGTCAGCTGCATCCCGCACACCCTATCCTGGCAATTGAGCCTGCCACCCGGGCATGCACTCTGATTGGGAATCAAAACCTGATCTCCTGGTTTGTAGGTGGACACTCAACCACTGAGCCACACCGGCCTGACTTGTAGCACTTTTAAAAGGAAAAGGAAGGTAGAACCCACATCAAATCATTATAGGGTATTGCAACTCTATAAAGGTAAAGAGACTTTATCAAACAAATAAAATAGGTCTAGGGGGGACCAAATGTTATTTATAGTAAAAAGTCATTTACAACCATTAAAAAGGTGGGACTAGGGGTTAGTTTTAAAGTCATTCCCAACCACAAACATCAGGTGATGATGATATCACCGCATTGCCCTTCCTCCATTCCTTTCTCAAATATTTACTCACACTTAAAGCCAACCATTAGAGCAGCAGCTGCCAAGCAGGATTTTTATAGTCCATTCTTTGTGTCAGAATCTGTGTGTGTGTACATGCATGCATGTGTGTGTGTGTGTGTGTGTGTGTGTGTGTGTGTTTAACATCCATTCACACTATTTTGAGATTTTTATATGCCTAGACTCAATCATAAAATTGAATTTAGATGTAACCTTTTGCAGTATGTGGAGCTAATGAAATCACCCCAAAGGTCATTTACTTAAGCAATAAGCACTTCAAATTGATCATGATCAGTTAAACTATCTATTCCAAGTAATGATTTTTTTCTCTCCTTTTCTTTCTGTACGTATTCAAGTACTAGATTAGAAGATCGGTTTTCCCTGGTGTTTAATATCCAATTTTCTACCAATCAGAACACAAGATATGCTCTGTTAGATTTATGATACTTTTAAAATGAGTTTTATTTTACAAGTCAAGGTATGATCACCAATTTTGTTGACATATTATTACCAGCTATATAAAACCTTAGATAAAAGCCAAAAAAGGAGAGAGATCTGTATATCTCAACATCAAATAATTAGATAGTGTGGGAAAATTCAAAATATGTTAGGATATGGATATAGGCATATGGATGAAAATAAGGGGCAATTTCAAATTCAGTATTTCCAGCTCAGTTTTTAAGATCATTTTTTTTTCTTATCTCTCTAATAACATTTGGCAAGTCATACTTTGTGTAATAATATTACATATAATCTTTATTTCAATCAAATAAAAATATCAGTAAACTTAAAGGACCAAATTTATATAATGTTATTAGTTATATGTCACAATTTTATTTTATTTTTTTAAATTTCTTTTATTGATCAAGGTATTACATAAGTTTGATTTTAAATAATTTTAAGAATAATCTTATTACATGAATATTTTCCAACGTCTCATCTTTTTGTTTGTTTGTTTGTTTGTATGCTTAATTTTGGGCCAGATCACAACATATTGCCCCTTCTCTAGAATATGAGCAGAAAAAATAAGAGGAGAGCAACTTTAGATCATCAATGCTGTCACCTTGCAGCAACTCTGGCAAGCATCTGATGGCTGCTAAAGTTGAAAGAAGTAGTAAATTGAGGTTTGGGAACTATTGTTTTAGGTTTTTTTGTTTGTTTGTTTGTTTGTTTTCTATTATGAACTCCATTCCAATATATCAAGTAGCATGTAAGTATTATTAGGGACAGAGTTCAGAAGTAAACTAAAATTAAATAAATAATGGTATATCCTGAAGAATCATAAAGATAATATCTATGTAGTGCTCAGATTCTGAATCCATGACTTTTAGAACCCATTCACTAGTCTTTCACCAGTGGCAGCACTATATTTTAATTTCTGTATTGTTGTGTGTGTTTCTGTTTATTTGTGAAATGTCAGGACATATTTCTTTTACTTCCTGTACTGCTGTTGCTTCTCATATTCATGTGATACACTCTTTTCAGCTCCAGTGCAAGGCATATACGATAATGTCCAGAAGAAGGCAGAGGGCTCAGAAATATAATATGATAGATCCTTATTAATCACTGTAAATAGGGAGTACTAACGAGAAATTATTTAGAGTAAAGTATATGTTATAATATAAATAACCTAAATGGTTACATTTTCCTTTGTAAAAACTATCGCTAGCCACTTTCTTGATGAGGATTTTGTCCCGCATCCAATAGAATGATCTGTGAACAAGCAATGTCCTATTTGCTGGTGTGGGTTTTCTAAGAGAAGATGGTCAATTGGAGCTTCTAGAAAGTGGTTTACTTTTTTTTTTATTTTTATGTTTCACATGACAAAAATAATCCCTCTCTTACTTTCGTTAGCATATATCCTTTGCTGTCTTTCGTAAATGTGTTCATAATTGATACATACTACCATTTTGATAACTTGGTCTCAAGCAACCAATTTGAAAAGATCTTAACCTCCTGAAGTGGGATGCTGGGGATGGGGTTGGAGGCAGGGAGGGTGCAGCTCCAGCCAATGAGAAGGGGTGACATGCGGAGCCGACAATCCATTTTTCTCTAAGAACTTTAGGGTAGGTGGCTTTAAATTAAATATTAACACTTTACAAAATGAGGTCTGGGCTGATTGTCACCGCACCGTGGAGACCTAAATTGGGCTGTGGCCCTGAGGTCCCAGCTCCACGGCAGAGACAGTGCACCGAGAGAGAGGCGAAGGACCTGTCTGTAGAGGGAAGTGGGCTTGCAACTTCATTTTCCCTCTGACATATTTTGTTGGCTGATTACTGACACTAATTTAGGTCTCGGAAGACTAGATTATTCTGTAACAGGATAGAGAGAGAAGGAAGGTGGGGGTGGTGGGATAGAGAGGGGAAATAACAGAATGTGTGATGTCTCAGAATTTGGGCCTTGGGAAACCCAGGGCATATTTTAAAGACCTTACCCCACTGGCAAATGGAGAATGAAAAAGGCAGCGCCTTAAACAATTAATTTTGCTAATCATGCAATCTAAATTGTCACACTTAAGTATCTCAGTGTTGACCTGTTTAGACAATGTACTCCATCCACAGGGGAGTAGTTTCAGTCGATCATGCTTAAGTTAGCTAATTAATATCCAAAGCAGGGTGGAATTGAGTAACAGGTAATTTAATCAAATGATAATTAAAACTATTGAAATTTATAAATTATTATTTAATTAATATTAGTTAATATTATAATTTTCAAAGCATGAATTATGCTTATTAAAGGGTTCGCTCATAAATACCACTGAAAATTAATTACAAATTAATATAATCTGCTGCACATCCTCTTAATGGACTTCCAGCTATTCTTGACTTTTGCAATACATAAACATTAGGCCCCCATCCTGCATCCCGTCTTCTTGCATGTATTAGGTATTGTGAAGTATTGAGGCCATTAACTCCTAGGATTTTTAAGGAAATTCACACATATAATGGCATTTTTTCTAGCAGAGAGGTTGATTGTTTTTGTTAGGATATGAGGCTGAATCTGCTCTAGAGAGGCTTCCCGAAGAGAGTGGAGCTGTAGCTAGGGTGCAGGAGATGTTCTGATAGGGCAGTGGTCAGCAAACTCATTAGTCAACAGAGCCAAATATCAACAGTACGATTGAAATTGCTTTTGAGAGCCACATTTTTTAAACTTCTTCTAACACCACTTCGTCAAAATGGACTCGCCCAGGTTTCAGTATTTTGTGGAAAAGCCACACTCCAGGGGCCGAAGAGCCACATATGGCTAGAGAGCTACCATTTGCTGACCACGGTGGTAGGGGATGTTGCCCTGGGCCCTTTGCTTCTCTTTGTATTTTGCCACAATCTGCCTGTAGCTGAGTTCTTCAGGAATGCTGAGAAAGGATTCAGGTGAGTGTGACTGGAGCAGCCCTGGTCACAGAACCCAACAGCCTATGATGGAGCTGGGCTATTTTTACAAGGAATATGGCAAATAAAGGAGACATTGGAGATACAAGGGGTGGGAGAGGGCAATTATTTTCTCTCCTCTTATCTACCCTAGGAAAACCAACTTAACAACAAATCCAGAGGAAATGTTCTTCATAGTGTTAAGAGGGAATTAGTAATGTTTCAATGTGAAGTGGGCAAACATACTCAGTGCTTTGAAACACTGTGGAGACATTTTTTTCTTTTAATTTATTGATTTTTTTTTTTTACATTGAGGAAAGGAGAGAGATGGAGAGTTAGAAACCTCGATGAGAGAGAAACATTGATCAGCTGCCTCCTGCACACCCCCACTGGGGATGTGCCCGTAACCAAGGTACATGCCCCTGACTGGAATCGAACCTGGGACCCTTCAGTCCACAGGCTGACGCTCTATCCACTGAGCCAAACCGGTTTTGGCTGGAGACAACTTTTTATTGCTGCTTCTCCCAGTATTTGATTTTTGCCTGTTAAGGGGCCTAGAAAGAGGAAATGGAAACCAGAAAGCTGAGCCAAAGGGAAGTCTCTTCGGTCATTGAGGATCTGGGCTATTA
The DNA here is from genome assembly GCF_964339955.1 of Pipistrellus hanaki. Lineage (NCBI taxonomy): Eukaryota > Metazoa > Chordata > Mammalia > Chiroptera > Vespertilionidae > Pipistrellus > Pipistrellus hanaki. The sequence goes on from NC_140514.1 coordinate 29,296,577, forward strand.
ACCTTTCCTAATAAACAGAGAATGTAGGGCCTTCCCCCTGCTGCCTCCCCCAGTGTATAGCATCTAGCACTCGGGGAGTTGCCCTGTAAATATAAAATGACCTCTCTGCCTGTATTTATGAGGCGGTTAGATGCTGAATGGGTTGTCACATAACCTAATACTACATATAGAAGCCCCTGGCTGAAATGTATATGCAGTAAAGACAGATTTACAGCTGCCTTGAGTTTCCCTGTGAATTTCCAAGATTTATCTGAGCTTAAGGTCTCAATCTTCATTTATGCTGCCAGACATTCCTCAGAATTCACACTAGAGCAGGATCTTGGGACTAGTGCTGAATTCCCCTTTGATGAACATATGCTTTTAGTCTCTCGTTTTTCTCTGGAGGCTGTGACTAAAATGGAAGGTTACAGTCTTCATTTTGTTTGAGTCATTTATGGTGGATCACTCCCAAAAATGCTTTTTCTTAATTGGAGCATTTTGGGGAAACTAATGAAGAAAAAAATCATGTCCCTTAAAAACTGAATCGCAGCTGTAGTAGTAGATAAGACTGACATATTCCGTTCTTAGAAAGAGGCAATCAATGTTGAATGCGTCAGGTGAGTTCATTTCTTGAGCTCATCTTTAATAGCTCATAAAGAAGATTGATTAAGTTCTTGTCTGATAGATCAATAGTGGAATGAAACTGTGCTTCTCTCTTTCCCTTCTTAAATGTGGATTCCCAACGTGCTTAGAGGCAAAGAGAAGGCAAATGTTTGTGCATTGCATTTCTCCTCCTACTTATTAATGGCAGCTATTATGAACAGGGCACAATATTTTTAAGTTACCTAGACTGGTTTATTTTATATTAAAACATTGAGAAACTTCATTAATTCATCCAAAAAATAATTCTATTTCTGGGCCTATCCTATAAATAATTCTGGCCGAGATAAAGGTAAAAGTTGTAACACTGAAAACCTAGGGGAACTTCAAGTCTGTTCTCTTCTGTGTAGGGGGCATCCTATATAATAAAGATAGAATATGTTAATTGACCATCATACCCTCACAAAGATGGCAGGACACATAGCCAATAAGAAGGGAATATTGACTGCCACACCTTTAATATGGCGGTGCCCACAGCCACAAGATGGCAGCACCCAATCCCCTCAACCCTGCAGGGGTGGCAGGTGCACAGCATGGCCGGGCCTGCCCCCAGGCGAGTCCAGCCACTCTGCGTGCCTACCTCCGGAGTCCCCCAGTCCCCAGAGGCCCTCAGCCATCCAGGGCTGGCCCAAGGCACAGGAAAGCCTCAGATGGTGGCTACTCAACTGTCCAGGGCTGCCCAAGGCTCAGGTAACCAGGCCAGCCAAGGCTTTCACTGCAGGCAGTGGCAGCAGCAGAGGTGTGATGGGGTGTCGCCTTCCCTTGATCACCGGGTTGCCTCCTGTCCCTGAGGGCTCCTGGACTGTGAGAGGGGGCAGTCCAGACTGAGGGACAACTCTGCTCCAGTGCATGAATTTTCATGTACTGGGACTCTAGCTAGCTTATAAATGTATGACATGTTTGATTTTGTACATTTGTATTGTGTTTTTAATGTGGAATTATTACCGATTGTTAAACTAAATAATTTCCTTTCTGTAGTATTAGTATGAAACACATATGTATATTTAGTACATTCTCCTAAATTCCATTAATTTAATTTGTTACATACTCATATTCAGATTTTTTTAAAGTTGCCTTTTTTTCTCTCTTTAGCCCCAGGGAATCATGGCTGTTGACATTCAAGTGTGAAATGTGATGATTATGTAAATAATTGTTAAAGGTTTTCCAGCAAAGATTAACTTGCATTTACCTATAGAATATTTTTAAATGCCCTTTTAATTAATTTCATAAATTGTCTCCCTTCTTAAACAAGTCTTCTATCATTTGTTGTGACTTTCTGGTGACTTTAGTGACTTTCTGGTGCTCTAACAATAAAGACCTTTCCTAGCCACATGAGGCTTTGTCTAATCTGACCACCAATGAATCGGCCTCCACATTCAGACTGCCTTCCCACCACACTGGAAGTCTTTCAGTTCTTTAGCTACTTCTTTCTCTTTTTTTCTATATGACCATTTAAAGTGTTTATTTTATTTTATTTTATTTTGTTTTGTTTTATTTTGCTTTGCTTTGTTTTGCCTGGCCAGCGTGGCTCAGTGTTTGAGCATTGACCTATGAACCAGGAGGTCATGGTTTGATTCCTGGTCAGGGCACATGCCCAGGTTATGGGCTTGATTGGGACAAACAAAAGGCATCCAATCAGTGATTCTCATCCTAGATGTTTCTATCTCTCTCTCCTTCTCCTTTCCTCTCTGAAATCAATAAAAAAAAATATTTTTTTAAAGATTTAAAAAATAATAAAATGTGTTTTGTTTTTGGCAAAGAACCTTATCTCTCCATCATCCTTCCCCATTCACCTGGTCACCTCTTAACCTTACTTTTCACTTCCTCTGAGAAGCCTATTCTGATTCCTCAAAGGCACATCTTGCTCTTTTATGGTCTGACATGAAGCTGTGTATGACAGTTTGTATAATATCTTGATTTGTTTAACTACTTGACCTGTGACTAGGAGGCTAGGGGCTAAGTGTAGTTTTGCTTGCCTCTGCAGTGAAAGGTAGCATAATATAAATAGAGTATTATAAAAAAGTAATATAAATAGAGCTCCTGGCACCTAGTAGATGTTCAAGAAATACGTGTTTTAATAATGAATGAGTGTTGACTACAGTACCACCTTGCACTGTCTTTTCACTTGAATCATCCCTTTGCCCCCTTTTAAGGAACATTAAGAACCACCAAAAGCAGGGAGAGCTTATCCACTTGATAAAATGTATAAACCTGCTGTCTTTGTCGCTGATTGCTGGGTAAATGGTGACTCTATTCTTCCTTAAAGAGAATAGGAATCACATGATTTAATGAAAACCATATATTGATGCTTGATTAATATGTAATTTTTTTTCTCTCTCAGTTAAAATGGGGAAGGGGTGTGTGTGTGTGGAGATGGTGATACCAAGAATGGTTGTGTTTGAATACTCCTAATACAGGCGCCATAGTATTGTAAGAACAAATAGTGTTTTCTTCTGTGATTTGTTAAGAAAAAGTATATGATCAGTGTCAAGATGAGAGTAAAATACTTTTAAGCAGCATCAGAAATAATTCTGCTTTTAAGGGAGAATAATAGGCCACCAGGAGTAGGAGGTTCTCTCTGCACACGTGAGTGCCTTCTTGGGCAGGAAGGGAAGAACAGGTTGACCCTTGTACAACGCAGAGGTTAGGGCTGTCCACCCTGCACAGTTGAAAATCCGCCTGTAGCTTCCCGCTCCATAGCCGGCCCTTCGCATCCATGGATTCAAGTAAACGGGATGGAAAACAGTGTTTTTTTCCCCGTTTGGAAACTGCAGCGGAGAATCCGAGGTTTGGAATGGGAAACCAGCGCAGGACCTGGGGTTGGTTGAATCCCGGCTGTGGCAGGAAGGGCTGACTGAGGCAACGTGTTTGTGGACCGCAATCCGAGGGGTGCACCCACGCTGTTCACCCCGCGTTCTTCCAGGGTGAGTGAGCGGCATGTGAAACGGACAGACACACATTTTTTGGACAGTATTGCAGCCATGGACTATTCTGAGCATTCTTAAAAGAGACTACAAGAAACTTTCCAGGTAAGGGGAATATTCTTTTTCTACCATCATCGCTTTTTAAGTAGTTTTGTTCATCTCCCATTTGCTTCTTTCTTTTTGAATACAAACCAAAATGCTAATATTTCCCCTGCATAGTGGTTCTGAGTTTTCAGAAGCTGTAAAGGAGAGCAAGCTGGCTGACTTGAGTGCACAGGGTCTGCGTGCTCTCTCGGTCTATCTTGGTGGGTTTGGTTTGCTTGTTTTGTTTTATTCATTTACCCATTCATTTACTTATTTGATAGCCAGAACAGCCTCTTAGCCTTATTTATAAAAATAGCTGTAAATTCTTCAACCTTCCTCAGCTTTAAAAAATAAATAAATAAATACTTTGAAATTTTAGAAATATTAAGAGGTATTATAATGTTTGCTTATAATTACACTTAAATGATGCATATGTGTATATTAACTGAAGTTTATAAAGTAGAAAGAAATGTTTTATTTTACAACAAAGATGTTTGGTACAATAAGAGCAAGCTTGCAACTTTTTTTTTTTTATTAATATATTTTATTGATTTTTGTACAGAGAGGAAGGGAGAGAGATAGAGAGTTAGAAACATCAATGAGAGAGAGTCATCAATCAGCTGCCTCTTGCACACCCCCTACTGGGGAATATGCCCACAACCAAGGTACATGCCCTTGACCGGAATCGAACACGGGACCCTTCAGTCCCCAAGCCGACTCTCTATCCATTGAGCCAAACCAGTCCCGGCAAGCTTGCAACTTTTAATGACATATTATTTGTGTTGATGTTTTTATTAGCAGCATAAGGATGGTAATATGGTAGGGAGGTCTTTGGGTTGCAGCTCTTTGCAGAGAGTCAGTGGCTTGGTAACTACAAGGTAGTGTTTGTGTTTACTTTGTCCCTTTGTCGTGCCTAATCACTTGAGAAAAAAGTCATTAGTCTGGTGGCACAGTATAAGGTTGATGTTATGAATGTCTTTTTAAAGGCATACTATATTTTATAGATTTCTGATTAAAAAGACTCAATAAAACAAAACATTGACTCTATGATGGGATGCCTTTTTGCCTCTGTTAGAATATAGTGGGTAGAAGAGAAAGATGACCAAAAAAAAGCCCATTTTATAATTTGTAGATGCTTTTATTTCAGTTTCACTTGAGCAGTTTATTGTAATGTTTGAATTACTGTGAATTAAAATATGAACAGTGGTCATGGGTTTAATATTTAAAGGCCAGTATTTTGTGATTACAGCCTGATATTTTCTCTGCTTCAAAAATTTATTATCAATTTATTAAATTGATTATAAGCCTAATGCACAAAGATTTGTGTAAGAATGGGCCTTCCTTCCCTTGGCTATTGGCACTGCCTTCACTCTGCCTAACGCTGCCTTTATGCATTCTGACACTGCCCAGAGGCCCAGAGCAGGCATCCATTCCCTGACCGCTTAGTGCCTGTGTATGCAAATTAACCTGCCATCTTTGTTGTGTTAATTTGCATTCTCACTCCTGATTGGCTGGTGGGTGTAGTGAAGGTATGCTCAATTTGCATCTTTCTCTTTTATTAGTATAGATACTAAGAGGGTAGATCTTTTGTTAAGTATTCTTATAACTAAAAAACAAAAACAAAAACCTAAAGAGGCATATAGGAAATGTTGGGAGATCATGGATATGTTTATGGCATAGAGAGTGGTGATGGTTTGACTGGTGAATACTTATCTCAAACTCATCCAAGCTGTACACATTGAATATGTACAGCTTTCTGTATGTAAAAAAGAAAAAAGAGAAAATATATAAATTGATTTCTTTGACAACTGGCAAAATATTATGCATGGATGTTTCTCAACCATATCAGAGCCAGTAAATATATTTAATATAAACTTTTTGTGCACCCCTTAATAACCTGAAATAGAATTTACATTTAATATAACTTATTACATACATACTTTTAAAAATAATCAGCATAATCCCCTAACTATAATGTGAAGGAGAAGGAGAAGGAGCATGATTTACATAAAATAATACATATCTCAGGACCTGAAGACAGCAGGACTGTACCAGGAGATGGAGCAAAGCTGGCTGAGGTGTATATAACCGCCCACGTTTGTGATCGCCATGACTGACCATTGTTGGTGGGCTACCAGACCGGGGATTGGCTCTGTCATTAGTGAAGTGCATCACTAAACAATGAATAATTCTTGGTAAAGTTATCAGCAAAGCAGTGTATAATCTTGCCTTGATTTCATAGTAGTTGCATTCCCAGAAAATTCAGTGTCTGTTAAATATGTGGTAGAAAATCTTTGTGTTTACGTGGAAAAATGGAGGTTTTTTGTTTTTTTTAGCTCAAATTGTTTTTTCAACTATGTGAATGGATTGCAAGGCAATAGATTATTATTCAGGATGTAGGTTAGTTATTTTATTATACATTGGATTGACTCACTTACTGCAACATAGTTAGCATCCCTGGTCTCCACCCACTAAGTGCCAAAGGAACCTCTTCATCATTGCAACTACCAGAAATGTCCCCTTATTTCCCAAAATGATTCCTAGGGCTTTCCATTGAGAAGCACGTGAACAGAGATGAGTGCTGCTGTATCCTATATGATGAAGAAGGCTAAGTGGCCCCTCCTCCAAGCTAAGTGTCATTGAGTCTTTCCTATTTGTGTCCAATTACAGTAAATAGGCTCTAATCATGTGAATATAAAATATGATTGTTGTCAAAAGCTTTATTTTGGAATTTAAGGTACTTGAAGTTGTAACAGGTCTTCTAACAATGAGCCTATGACCATTTCTAGATAAGCAATTTTTAGGAGAAAAAGTAATTAAAAAAATTTTTTTTTTCACCTGGGGATATGCTTTTATTGAGTTTTAGAGAGAAAGGGAGGGAGGGAGGGACAAAAAGAAAGAGAAACATCATCAGTTGCCTTCCATAGGTACCTTGATCAGGGGTCAAATCCACAACCTGGGTATGTGCCCTGACCAGGAATTGAACCCAAAACCTTTTGGTGCCTGGGGTGACACTGCTCCAAAAAGGGGGTGAGCTTGAGTAAGGCCACTGCTTGGAAGTAGGAAGATCCCTTGAAGGGCTAACAACTGAAGACTGTGCTGACCATATACCTAGCAGCTAGGAGCTCCCTTCAGGCATTGTGATAAGACTTTTATATGCATTGTCCCACTTAATTCTCACAACATTGTATAGATATGTAGATGTATAAGAAACTTTGGGTTAAATAATTTAAATAACTGTCAAAAGTTAAGTAAGGGAGGAGTTTATTTAAGCATAAGAGATGTGGCTTCTAATACCAATCTCAGTCGTCCTCCTAAAATAGTTAAAGCCCTAAATCCTTAATCACGGTGGCCAAGGGACAATTTTGATAAATCGTAGGAATCTTTCCAGTTGTCTCACACTGGACTTGTCTCCTTGCTTCAGGGACTCTATTAATGAATGTTTAGGTTTAATCTGGGGCTAGAAATAACAAAACAGCTTTGTTTTCTTCTATCCATTTCCCTCTCCCCTTTCTCCTCCTCAGGCCATATGCATCTTCCCCTCTCCTACCGAATCGCTAATAGTAATGTTATGGGTGGAAATGGAGTTCTTGGTGTGCCACGGGGAAAAGAATTTCATGAGGCCTCCCCAGGAGGGTGGGGTTTTGTGGAAAGCTTTATTGATGATGTAAAAGTAAGGGGGTTTCCCTCCATGGTCCCATCTCTGCCCAGCTCACCTTGGAAGAAGTTCAGTCTTGTCTCCAGCAGGGTCAGGTTTAAGGCCACTGCCCAGAATTTCTGCAGCCCAGTCCAGCACCCTGCTAGCTTAGCTTGTGTTCCCAGCTGAAGTTCATTGCTTGTTGGGTTTACATGGCCATAGGCCATGTGGCTGCTAAGTCCACATGGCTATGGAGGTGAGTGCACAGGGAACATTAGAAAGGAAGGCTTCTGCCAAAACCGGTTTGGCTCAGTGGATAGAGCGTCGGCCTACGAGCTGAAGGGTCCGGGTTCAATTCCAGTCAAGAGCATGTACTCTGGTTGTGGGCACATCCCCAGTGGGGGGTGTGCAAGAGGCAGCTGATCAATGTTTCTCTCTCATTGATGTTTCTAACTCTCTATCCCTCTCTCTTCCTCTCTGTAAAAAATCAATAAAATATATTTTTAAAAGAAGAAAAAGAATAAAGAAAGGAAGCCTTCTTTGTTCACCTGGGATTATGGGAGTTTGGGGAGGAGGTAGATGTTTATTCAAAATAAACAGCTTCCCAAATTTTCATAGACTTGCATTGGGGTTTAACACCCTGCCCTAGCCAATGATTTTTTTTTTCTCCCAGGTTACACTGACAAGCCACCACCTTCTCTCTGTCACCACACTTTCACTGTCCATGCCCATCTTCTCCTATGTTTGATCCCTTCCCCTAGTTATCTGCAGGGAATAGATGGTGATTTCCTAGGGAGTGTGAAGCTACCCAGATGACCATGCTTATAATGGCTGGCATCCTCTCTGCTCCCTTTCTATTAATATTAATAAACTAGCTAATCATGATGACAACAGTAATAACCTGTGTGTATGCACCATGACTTTCTCCATGTTCATATAATCATGTAAACACATATACTTCCTTTACTTTATAAAAATCAAGCCACACTGTATATATATGTCTCTAGTTGTTATGTGACATTAGGGAAAATATTCCTCCAATTCCATTGATCTTCAGTCATTTCCCTGTTGAAATAATTTCCTTTGTTTTCAGTTCTTTGTGTCTCAGTAAACCACTTGTTACTTACTGATGATTATGTTTTAGATTGATTCCCCAGGAATAGGATTGCTGGAACTAGAGTATATACAATTTTAATTTTTATAGATCTAACTGGATTCCTTTCAGGAAGTTCTGTAACAATTCACATTTACACCAGCTACTTGGGTTACTGAACGGGACTATCAGAGCCAAACACTAAGCACCAAGAATTGCAGTGGAAGAATTAGTCACTTTATTTGCAGAGTGGTAAGCAAGCAGAACAGGAAAGCTATGGCTCAAGAGTGCCAACTCTCCCACCCCGGATTTGCGTGAGATTTTAAGCATGTAGGGGGCACAGATATTCAGAAGCACTAGCAGGTCAAGTTTTAGTTGGATCTTGGTCATTTATGGTAAGGGGCATGGACACTGGATCTTCCTGGACAATGCACCCTTCGCTTCTGAAAAGGTTCTGGTGTTCTAGTCCCAGTTATTTCTGGGTCCTTTGGTTCTGTGGGGTGGTTGGTGGGTGAGACTTCGGTTCCAGGTACAGCTGAAGGTCAGAGTTTTCTCCTTTGCACATGCTTCTGCTGTTGATTTGTGATTTTGGTTTGTTATATCTGAGAAGCAAATCAGTATGTTAAACAGGACAGGATCATTTAAAGCTGATCCTGCAGTTCCAGTTGTGAAATTTATCCATTTTCCTGAATCCTCATCAAAAGTAGATGCTACTTGTTTATTTTTTTCCTAATCTGATGGACATTAAACATATCACGTGAGTTACTTTTTCTTTTCCTGAATGCTAGGGAGGTTGAACATCTACACTAATGAAAAAGTAAGATGCAAATTGACTGTACCTTTGTGATGCCAACCAGCCAATCAGGACAGAGTATGCAAATTAACCCAACAAATATGGAGTGTTAATTTGCATATGCAGGCACTGAGCAGCCAGGGGCACTGTGGGGCAAGACAATGCAGGCATTCTGCACTGCCTCATCTGCTCTAGGTCTCTGGGCAGCATGGGAAGGTGAAAAGGTGGCTCTGAGCCCGAGCAAAAAGGCAGGTCTGGTCAGAGTGAAGGTGTTGCCAGTAGCCAGGGCACAGCAGGCCCATTCTTGCACGAACCTTCATGCATCAGGCCGCTAGTCTTTTAATAAGTTTATTGGACATTGGGATGTCATCTTTGTTTAATGTCTATTCTGATGCTTGCTTTGTACATCTGTTGGGTAGTGTGTGTGTGTGTGTGTGTGTGTGTGTGTGTGTATATATATATATATATATATATATATATATATATATATATATATATATTTTAATTGAAGAGAAATTAAACATAGAACTAACCATTTTAAAATAAACAATTCAGTGGTAGTTAGTACATTCCCAGTGTTGTACCACCTATGTCTTTCTAGTCTCAAAGCATTGTCATCACTCCTAAAGAAAGTCCATGAAGTAGTTACTCCCATTTCTCCCTCCCCCGAGCCTCTAGCAACTAGTCTCAAAGCATTGTCATCACTCCTAAAGAAAGTCTATGAAGCAGTTACTCCCATTTCTCCCTCCCCCGAGCCTCTAGCAACTACTCATCTGCTTCCTGTCACTGTGGATGTACCTATTCTGGATATTTCACATAAATGGAATCATAGAATATGTGACCTTTTGTGTCTGACTTCTTCGATTTAGCATGAAATTTTCTAGGTGTATTGGCATGGGTGGTATATATTTTTGTTATCAATTTGAAAAGCTATTTGTGGATTATAGATTTTAAAATTTGTATGCCAAATGGATTGTAAAATCTACCTTAGTATATTATCTGCCACTAGGTTATGTTTATAGACTTGTCATACAAAAGATTGCAATTTTTACACATTCATATATATCTATCTTTAATCTCTGGGTTGGTAATTCAGTATCCTAAAGTTTGTTCTAATATTCTTATTCGTTCAAGTTTATATTTAAATTATTAAGTAAACTGGAATTCTAGTATATGATTTATTTTCACTCAGAGGGATAGCCACTGTCATCATTGTTACGTTTAAATAAATTATCTTTTCTTTACTTGATTGAAATCACATCTTTCTGTATATTAAATTTCTTGTTATTGACTTTTGTTGTTTCTCTAGCGTGTTTCCTAATCTCTTTGACTATTCCTGTGCCAGTAACATGAAATTTTAATAGTTTTATATTGTTCATAGTTTTCTTTCCCTGTTATGTTTTTCTTTTCCTGAGTGTATATTAACATACTAAACATTTTTTTATTATAGACAAGAAAAATTACTTTCATTTTCAATTTTGGATTTTAAAAGCAATAAATTTGAGAATTCATTCTGAAATAAGTGACTAGGTAATTTCTTTATTTTTCTCTTGCTAAATCTGTATACATTTGAATTCTGATTAGCAAGAAAAGAATTGTACTTAACTGATTCCTTTTTAGGAAAAATACAGAGATAAGTCCCTTTCCAGAAAGGCTCGTATAAATCATGAGTGTTTCATACCTGGTCTAGCACTACTGCATTCATCTGTGATTGTATTGAATGTAAGTGTATAGTGATACACAAGTCTTCCTGGGAGAGGGTACGTATGATTTGCTTACTAGTGATTCCTTCCAGAGCCTGTCACTGTACATACCTTTTTGCTTCTTGGTTTCTAAAGACCATTGAACTCCTTTGTGAAGCATTAGTAGGAAGCCAGTGTGTCCCATTTACTGGATAAGACATAGAAAAGAAGATATTACTTGTTCCAGCTTTTAAAAACATATACAATTTTTACTTCACTAAAAGAAGATACAATCTCTGTTCTTGAGAAAATCACAGCTCATTTGGGGAAATATAGATATAAATTATATCTAAATACATCTTCAAATCAACATCTTTATACACATATACGCACACATATCCCAGAAATAACTTAAATTTGGATAGCATAGGTCTTTATAGTTTAGAAAATATTTTCAACAACTTTGTTTTATCAGAATGTACGTACGACCTTGGGAACAATGTACAACAGCTATTTATAACTCCGATTTCCTGATGCTCATTTTGTTTAGGGTAAGCACGGTCAGGGTCCTTTAAAAAGGATGGTTTAATTCCTGCTGTTTTTTGTTTTGTTTTTTTTACCCAAGTTTGTTCTTTAATGGAGCCATTCTTGGTTCCAAGCACCAAAGCTATGGGTCATCCTTTAAGCCCTGTACGTGGGGTGTCCAGTAACTTGGTAGGAATTTATATTATATAGTATGGCTTGTTCTTGGGGATGGAGATCCAATAGAAAATGAGACCTCCATGGCCCTTGCCCTCACAAAGTTTGTGTCATATGATAGGAGTGTGTTTTTGAGAGGAGGGATGTATAGGACAGGGAAGGCAGGATAAAGACATATAAACAAATAATTAGAACTTTGATAATTATACAGCAGACTGACCTAGGAGGATAGCAAAGTGAGCTTTTCTAAGGAAGTGACTTAAACTGAGAGTGTCATCGTTCGGAGGAAGGCATTGGAGAAGAGGAAAAGTCTAAACACAGGAAGGAAAATAGAACATTGAAGGATCTGATAAAAAGGTGCCAGAGGCTGGAATATGAATAGCAACATTGGATTGAAATAAAGCCAGAGAGAGAGTCATGGTAGGATTCTGCAGGGCTTGTAGGCCAAAGTGAAGATATTGGGAGTTACCCCTGGAGCAGTGAGAAGCTTCAGAGAAACATGGTTATATCAAGCTCTCTGAGAGGGTAGGAGAAGAAGGAACAGGTAAAAACCTGATGGTAGAGTTGAGGTGAGCAATTAGGGTGACTTGGACTGGGCAATTAGTAGTAGAGATGGAGTGAAAGGAACAGATTGAAAAGCATTTAGGAAATTGAATTCACAGGTCTTAGCAATTGATTCATGGTGTGGAGATGATGTCAGTAATACTCCCCAATCTTTGACTTGGGCATGAGGGGGTGATTGTGTGACCTTGGAGTAACAATTGGATGAAAGGGTCTTAAAAATTAGGTTGGTTCTTTCTTCACAGGTACACAAGGAAAATAAAAAAACTAATGTGCCCTTGTAGGAATTAAAGCCATAGTGACACACCGAGCATTTGCTTTAAATAAGGAAGGCTACAGTTTTACAGAGCTGACATGATTATGATACACATTGATAATAAAACGGAGGTCCTGCCCTCTATAAAAGTTAAACCGATTATTATACACTTGGATGTTCACTCATATTATTTATTATTTTCTATTTAAGCCATTATTTTTATTGCAAAAGAGACATAATTTTACTCTCAGCCTATAAACCTTACTATAACTTATCTGTATCTTCTAAGCACAGAGTCATTTTTGTCCCTTTAATAAGCATAGTAATTTACGTTGGCTAATGGTAGATCTATGATAATTAGCACAATGTAGTTGTATTCTTAACCACTGCCTTATTATAACAATTTTAAGTCTTGTTATTTTTTCCTGGTGGAGTGGAGCTTATGATTAACCATGATTTCTTAAAACTATATATTTAAACAAAACAAAAATGAAAACTTTTGCTTGCTTTATTTCCCTCTGGCTCAATCCAGTCAGCAAAACTTTACATGTAGTTAGTTTGGAGATTTTAATCACTCCTGGGTGAAATTTAATACCTTACCTTTTTTTTTTTTCCTTTGGGTTCTGGATTTATTTGGTTTTTCTTCCTAAATATTTTACTACCAGCCTAGTGGATGCTGTTTTTTATGGCAAAAGGGAAATTTAGTCATTTTTTTCAACTACAACGTGATAGTTAGTTGCAGAGAGGAGGGTTTATTGTTAATGATTAAAATTCTGAATACAAATTATAGTGAACTCTGTTATCTGGAATGATTACAAAATAAAATGTGTTATTTAACCAAATATTCATGTACGTTGGAGCGGGCCTAAGCCATCCATCGGATATCCCCTGAGGGATCTCAGTATGTGAGAGGGGGCAGGCTGAGCTGAGGTACCCCTTCCTATTGCATGAATTTTGTGCACTGAGCCCCTAGTATATATATGAAAGGCTAAGCAATCATTTCATCCAAAACAACTGAACAGAAGACTGAACAGACTGTGTGGGGCTACCAGGCCTGCAGCAGGGATAATGAGGGAGAGCCAAATGACTGAGCAGCAGGCTGCATGGGGTGACCAGGCCGGCAGGGGTGTTAGTGACCAAATGATTGAACAGCAGGACATCCCCCGAAGGGTCCCAGATTGGAGAGGGTGCAGGCTGGGCTGAGGGGACCCTCTGTGCATGAATTTTGTGCACCGGGCCTCTAGTTCATATATAATTTATAGAAAATCAATTTGCTTAACACTCAGAGCCAAACTAACTTCCCTTAAAATGAAAACCAAGTTTAACTATACTTTCGGAATTTGAGGAGTCAGGAGTCTCAGGATTTTCCAAGGCCTAACTGGGGCATGCCCTTTATCATTCCAGGCTCCGTTATGCTTACTTTGTGAAGTTGCACTATTTCTCAGTAATATAAAAGTCAACAGGAATCCCCATTTTAGGGTGTGGTGAAGAAGGAAACGTTAGTGCAAACAATTCAATGTTAACACAGCATGGTTGTGAAAACAGCACTGATGTGGAACAGCTCAGTAGTGCTCCAGCACTGCCATGAGGCTGCCCCTGGGCCAGGTGGCCCTGGAGCCAATCACCTTTTCTGCTGGGCAGCTCCACTCCACTATGGTCCTCTCCCCACTTTCCTTTCTGCACCTATCTGCTTTGCTCCAGGCAGGTATTTCTTTCTCAGCAGGCAAACGGATTCCTCATTTTTCAGTGGAAGGTGTACTAGGAGTCAGAGGAAGAGCTGGTTTATATAGACAGAAGTCCCCATCCCTAGTCCCTGATTGGTCAGAATGAAGTCACTCTGATTGGCCAGAGCTGTGCAGCTCCAACTGGGAAAAGCCTCAGTCTATTGGTTGAAATAGGACTCCAAGAGCTCCATTATAAGGGCTGTCTCAGATTGCAGGCAGGCAGCTTAGAGGTGCAGAGGCTTTTTGTGTGAGAGGTCCCTGCGCAGAAATGGCTGCTTGGGCTCTGCTTTGTAATTAATTAATTAATTAATTAATTAATTTTTTTGAGCCTTGTTAGCCACCACCTTCTTAGTAAGTGTCTTTATTTTTTCTCAGGGTTTTCATAATATTTTTAGTATTCAGAAAAGAGAGCTTTGTTCAATATGTCAGTTCTTCATTATTTCCAAGATATAGCAAACTTCTCAACTCTTTTCATAAAAGCATATTCTAAAGACATAAAATAAAGTATTAAGGCTAGCAAGGTCAGGTCTAGGAGGTGAAATGGATAGTTAAAATAATTAAAATGCAAGGTTTTAATTTAATTTAATTTAAAGGCCAAATGATCTGGATCCTAACCTACCAGATCATTAATTAAGTGTATTTGTTTTTCAGCACTGACCTTTTCCAACTTAGTGCTAGGGTTGTTCAAGTTCACATCGACCTTGTCTTCTTTCTGTTGCTCCAGATCACCAATGATCAAAAGACCTTTCAAGATCATAAATTATGAAAAGCTCATTAAATTATGTTTAATTTACTCTACCCAAGTTAACCAGAAAACTTATTAATAATATACCTTGAGTATTTCCAATTTGGACAGCATTATTTAATTTAAAGAGTTTGGTAAAAGAAACAAACACAAGAGCAAATCACATTTGTTTCAGCAACTTATGAACTTCAGAAAAATGATATGCTTTTCTTCTTAATTATGCATTGATAAATTATGTTTCCTCTTCTCTTTGACTCATGAATCAAGACCAACATGGGCTTCACAAGTTACAATCATAGCAAAAGGACTTGCTGCATTGCTCTTTTGGTGCAAATAGTATCAATCTGTGTGACTTCTTAATGACTTCTCTCTTAATCAAATGAGATTTTGCATAGATCAAATAATTACCTCCATTTTCTTCACTGTTTTTTATCTCCTTGAAGTTGCTTAATGAAAGGTCAATGCAAATACTGTTAACCGTGAGGAACAAGGCCGTGTATGAGAAACACCTTTGCACACCGTAGAGTGCTCACAGGTATATTGATAATGAGAACATGACAATAGTGGGTGTTGTGAACAAGGCTGATGGTTGAGAATTCCCTGAGCACTGACTGAGAACTGGTGAAGCAACTTTCCCGGAGGAGACTTTCGGTACTTTAGCTTTTGCATTAATTTGAATCTGCTCATCTGCTCTGCTGAGATCTTGCACATTGTTTGGCCTATTTCACTCTCTAATGACAAGCCTGGTGCATTTTGATGGAGAACCTGCCAGACATGTCACATTTCAGGCCAACAGGTAGCCAGCCGCAGCTGTCTCTGAGACATTCTTTCTACATGTTGATTTCATTTGTTTTGCCGCCTCCTACAAGGCCCAACTCCAGGCTGATTTGTTTCAGAAGGGCTGTTCTTCACTGTGCTGACATGGAAGGCCATTGCCTCAGTGGCTCTTAAAATTTGAGCTCATATTTTGACAAAAAACTTATTATCAATGTTGTGACAGCTTTCCTGTTGCCTCTTGGAATCCTGACTCAGACCCATGCATTTTCAGAAAAATTTCATGTGCATGTAATTTCTATTCCCTTTCATAGTAAAAAAAAAAAAAATAAATTAAAAATAATAATAAATAAATAAACTCTTGAGGTCCAAAACCATAACCTTAGTCCTCTTTGGATGCTTCACAGTGCTCCAAATCATAAAAATATATGCTCACTTCCATTTTCATTGATTTGGTTTTGATCACCAAAGATATATTCATAAAACTTCTTGTAATTAGAAAAAAAATTTTTAACAGAAGAGATTTACTTGTTATAAAAAGAGTAGTGTGTGAAGTGGGCAGAGGAAAGATGCCATAACATTTTTATTCTGCAGTTCTGTTTGGACTTGATTTTCACTTAGATTGAGAATACTTAAAGTGGATGGGCCTCATAGGATATTTAAACTCCCTGTAGCTATATGAGTAATATGGTGTGTTTGGGACTTTTTTCCCTTTATGGGGAAAGAGTCCATAATTTTTATTAGATTCTCAAAGATTGTAAGTGACTCAAAGATAGTTGAGGGTCATTGAATTAGAAGGCACCAGCGCAGCTGGGTTTACTAGTAAGGCTGTGTAGACTAAAATATTTGTAACAAAGCTGGCACCTAAGGCGCTTTTGTCTGGATGTTGATAGTACTACCAAAGGGGGTTACTTTGAGTATTACCTTTCACTCCTACCTTACTTCACCATACAACATTTATATATATATATATTTTGCATAAAAATCCAAATTTATAAATTGGGTGATATTTACTTTATAAAATGACTAGTTCAGATTTTGTTTAGTGAGCTCTCCTGGACCTTGAAAATTACTTCATTTGTGGTGTCACTTTTCAGAAACACGTGTTCTTTGCTCTGGACAAAGTACACCAGGAATTCTACATGTTGCAGTGGAATAAACAAGCCCATAAGTGTGCTGCATCTTTCCATGGGAGAGACATAATTTCAAAAGCTGACTCCTACGAAAGTGGAGATGTTTCCCGGTTCCTTTGTTTCTTAGTTCTGTATGAAGCCTCACATCGGACACAGCACTGGACTTATCACTGGTGGCTAACGAAAACCTATGCATGGATTGACTATCTCTGCTAATGTATTAGTCACGTGGGTGGTTCTTCTAATACCCTAGCCTCTAAGTTCCTTGACCTTCTCTTCCATAGCATCTTGTTTTCCACTCCACCGCACCTGTCATCGCATTCCAGACCAGTGGTTCTCAATGTTGGGCTATCCTCAGGCTCAGTCTTTTAGCCCCCATCAATTCTCCAGCTATACTCACTCCCTACATGGCATTACCTCGTGTCATTCATGGGTTTATATACCATTCTAAAACCTAAGTCAGCCCAGACCACTTCTCTGAACTCCAGACATGCATATTGGTTTATTTGATATTTGCACTTGAACACCTAAGAAGTTTCATTAATTTATCATGTTCTAAACAGAAAATAGATTTTGCCCACCCAGCCTGCAATTTTCCACACTTTCGTTAGAAACAACTCCATGCTTCCGTTTGCTCAGGCCACGCACTTTGCAGTCCGCAGTCATCTTTTCCCATCCCATCCCATTCTCTCTTAGTCTGTATCCAACCCATAAGCAAGACCTGTCAGCTCGACCTTCAGTTTACATCCTGAGCATGACTCTTTCTCAACAGCCTTACTTCTGCCCTCCATTCCACCCTCACTTCTGGCCTGGATTGTTGTAAGAGCATTCTAATATGCCACCACACTTCTGTGCTTCTCTCTGCCACCCGAGATGTTCTCAACCCAACAGCCGGGGTGGCCCTATTAAAAAGTACCTTGCATCGTAACATTTCTCTGCTCAAGGCCTCCCAAAACTTTCAATTTTAGAGTAAATTCAAGCTCCTCATTGTGGCCACTTGGCCCTATGTGATCTTGCTACCTTTACAACCCCTTCTCTGTCTTCCACTCCCCCCCTTGCCCACCATGCTCCAGTCACACTGGGTAAACCCAGCTCTGCTTCAGAATTTTGTTTCTGTTGTTTCCTGTGCTTTGAATGCTCTTTCCTGAGATATTCACTTTGTCTTGCTTCCTCGCTTATATAAGGTTCCTTCCTTCCCCAACTACCCTATTTAAGAGAATAATATCCCACATACACTCGCTTTCTCCTTTACTCCAGCTTTATTGTTCTCCATGCCACTTATCACCATCTGACATATTATTTAGGCTGAATCACATGAAATTGTAGATAATGACCATTTTTTTGTCCTATAAAAACCACCAGTACATGGGATTCAGGCTAATTCATATTTCTTGTTTATTTGTAAGCTATGTGGTAGAAGCAACTTTTTTTTTTCCTGTTTTGTTTCTCTCTCATAGCCCCAGCTCATAGAATAGTGGTTGGTACAGAATGAAAGCTCACCAGACATCTATAGACTAAAATAAGTGAATGAATCAGCAATACTTCTAAGGTACCTGCATTTTGCTATCCATGTTTCAGTCCATGAAGCAATCTTTTTTTCTGTTTTATCTCTATATGTAAAGCCGAATCACCATCTCTTTCAACCAGTGAATTAATATGCAGTTGGGATGAGTCAAGGGGAACAGTGTAACTATTTGAAAGAGGTATCTAATATAAAGTAAAATTGAATTGTTAAATCTAATATGTTTAGTGAAAATATTTGCAAATATGTGCATTTATATAATGTTTATTCAACTAATTATGCTATATTAAGACCACTAATATACATTCTAGTTTTTATGTCCTGAGCACATTTCATCTGAAAGTGGATGGGAGGCATGCCGAGAGGGCAAAACTAGAATGGGGGTAAATCGTTGGCTCAAATAAATGACAAAGGGATATTTTTCTCCAAATAAGTATGTATAGACTAAATTTGAAAGGAAAGGCTTTGAAATCATGAAACGTATGAATATAGGCATGGGGGGGATGGTAAATGCCTTTAAAAATTTTTATAGTAAGAATATGCTTTGAAAAGGCTGGTTGGGAAGAATCTGAAATGCTTTAGCAATGACATTCAGCTATAAAATTTAAGTCTGGGACTACATACACAAGGGCACATTCTGTTCATACTTTTAGGAAAGTATATAAAGATGTGATTAAGAATGCCCAAATGTAATCTGGGGTAAAATAGTCAGAATCATAGTTGTGTGTGTGTGTGTGTGTGTGTGTGTGTGTGTGTGTGTTGTTGTTGTTGTTTTAACTTTATTTGTATTGTTGACACTATTATACATGTCCCCATTCTGCCTCCCACCTATTTGTCCACCTCGACCCAGCTTCTACCACCCCCCTTCCCTCTGGCCATCACCACACCGTTGTCTGTGTCCAGGGCCTATGCCTGTGTATTCTTTGGCTAATCCCTTCCCCTTCTGTCATCTAGTCCTTCCATCCCCTCTCCCCTCTAAGAGCTGTCAGTCTGTCCCATGCATCCATGCCTCTGTTTCTCTTTTATCCATTAAACTCCACAGATAGGTGAGATCATATGGCATTTGTCTTCTCTGACTGGCTTATCTCACTTGACATAGTCATCTCCAGGTCCACCCATGCTGTCAAAAAAAGGTAAGAACTACAAAAATGGCGGTATTTTGTAAGGTAGTTAAAATGGCTATACCCATTCTTTGAACAAGTTAACAGACGAAGGAGAAAACAGTACCTTTCCGGTAGCACAGCACACACTGGGCAGGAGATCTGGGATGAGAGCCCAAAAATCCCATCTTTCTGCCTCAGACTTTTGCATTCAAAATACTGCAATCTGGTACCTGCCGGAAGATGAGTGTGTGGAACTGAGTGCTTTAATGTTGCTACAGGAAAAAGTAATGGAGAGAGGGCAGAGGCTGTGATAAAGACAAAATTTGTCTAAATAAAAATATCCTTGCTTAATTAGTAAAATGGCAAAGACATTATGAAAAACAAGAGAGGCACATAAATCTCTTTCAAAAAATGTTAAATATTTTAATATTCGCTCAGGAAAATCTTTTAATGTAATTCTCGTGTATTTGTAGAAGTGATTAACACTATGTTGAAACATCATTTTTTTTGTGTGCCACTGAGCTAACATTGCTTTTTATCATTATGTCTTTGAATACTGTATTACTTATCTGACCTAGAACATTTCACATAAAAGAAAAGCTAAGTTAGAAAAAGAACAATTCAGATCATAAAAAAAAGATGTGATATCTGTGGAAACAGATATGATTAAAACAGTGTGTGCTGTTCAAATGAATTAGGAGCCATCACGGACAGCTCCAGGAAGAAGGCGCCCCATCACGCAGAGGCAGTTAAGAAGGCAAATAGGACTCCAGGGTGCATTAAAAAAGGGAGAAAATAATGTGGAAATATTAAATTGATGTTCTATCAAATAATGATACACTTTCATCTAGAAAACCGAGTCTAATTTCAATCAATGCACTTTAAAACACGTCAAGCAAAGAATGAAAATATCCAGAGGAATGGAGAAAAATGAGTAAATTGGGGATGAAGTTGTAAAAAGATAATTTATTTTTAAAGAAATAAGTTTTGTTAAGTGGTTAGTCGCTTGTTTCTCAAGCAGCACTGGAAAGCATATTTTGGTAATTGGGTGATTAATGCTTATACTAAAATAAGTAGCAACAATAAATAAACCTCAACAAAAAATCAAAATAGATGGTATTATCTGAGAATTGGAATGATACATAAAACAAGTTTGGGATTAGAAAAGAGTTACTGATTAAAAAACAAAAACAAAACAACACTGAAAAGAGGCATCAATGATGGAAACAGAACTATGCTGGTGGCCTTGTTCTTTCCCAAGTTGTGTACTTAACCTCTGTCCCCAGCCAACAGATAACATTAATTGTAAATTTATTCCCTTCTATGGTGACACAATAGTATAAAATAAGGTCCATTGTCATTTTTTACTAATTAACAAAATAAATCGCATGTGTGTTTCATCAGCGTAAAAAAAAAGATACTTAACTACATAATATTAGTAAATTTGGGGAAATTAGAAAGAAAAAAATTCTTACTGTTCCTAACCCAAACTGATCACAGTTAACATTTTGATGTATTTTCTTCCAACATGTCATATGTAGTGCTTGGTTGTTTTAATTTACATAGCTGTAATCATGTCATAGATACAATTGTTTTGTTTCATTTCAACAAAAATATATTCCTTCATTATTATAAGCCCTCAATGAAAATTTTGATAAAGTATTTACATCACTAGATGTTTCACAATTTATGCAATTATTTCTATAAAACTGCTGATCCCAATATTGACAATTTTGTACTCCGAGATAAAATTATCACGTGATTAATGAATAAGAAATATTTAATAAAAGGATAAACTTTTTTTTAAAATATATTTTATTGATTTTTTACAGAGAGGAAGAGAGAGGGATAGAGAGTTAGAAACATCGATGAGAGAATCATTGATCAGCTGCCTCTTGCACACCCCCTACTGGGGATGTGCCCACAACCAGTGTATCGATACATGCCCTTGACCGGAATCTAACCTGGGACCTTCCAGTCCGCAGGCCGACTCTCTATCCACTGAGCCCAACCGGTTTCGGCATAAAAGGATAAACTTAATGAACACAAAAGTTGTAAGAAGGAATGACTCCCACTTGCTATTTTTTTCATCTATATATTTTTTCACTTACATGTATTCACATCATGTTATCACTTGTCCTGTAGATTATAAACATCCGCTGGGTTTTTTTCCATATGCAACTGGAAACTTAGTCAATAGTTTCTAATATCAGCTAATAGGGTTTATCATTCAAATAGTGATCATGGCCAATTCTAGAAACAAATACCTGAAGAATTGAGAAATTATCACAAAGGGGTCCTAGGTTTGGAGAATGCAGAATATACAGAAGACTTTTTCATTGCAAAGGATACTTTGTGCCAGTTACAAAGAACTGAAAATAGCTATTGTGATATCTGGGGTTTCATCTGAGAAAATCTTTAAAAAATTTTTTTTTCTTTAATATATTTGCCATTTTAACATGTTGGATTTATGTAGTTTAATTTGGTTTATAAATTTTACCTCACTTATCCTCATGTGCTTGTTGAGATAATGGGCATTGTTTTCATTTCACTTTGAAGACATAAAGTTTATGGTTGGAAGAGTAGTAAAAGGTGTAGGCTTAAATCCTAAACTCTTCACGTGAAGCTCGTTTATAGTTTTTACAATATTAGTTTTATATTGCAAGTGAAAACAATGAAATCAACTTGACCCCCATGGCCCATTGGATGAATACTAAGATATCCTTTATTTTCTGCTTGTTTAAATAGCAAGATTAATCCCATAAATCTATTGCTAATGTTAACTTCCTTCCAAAATGTGAAGCATGCTCCATTACTAGAAATTGGACTTGTATATAACCTAAATGTCCATATATCTATTAGACTGGTATGATTATTAAACATTCAATTACTTTCAATTCAGTTATTCATGAACACTCTTCTTTTTTTTTTTTTTTTTTTTTTTTTTTCTTTTTTTTCTTTTTTAACCTTGTAGCTCTGGTCTTAAACTTGAAATGATTTGTTTTTACCTTTTCCATAAACTTTAGGTTAAAAAATTCTTTGTTCCTTTTTTCAAATCTATAATGAGATTACTAATGACCAAAGTTTGGGAAACGTGAAGGAACCAAGCTTATTTCAAAGGTAGAGTTAAGAGAATGAAGTCAGAAGGTGTATATTATTTCCATACCAAACAGAGATATTCAGAGGAGAGAGAGAGAGGAAATAGAGGAACAGAGTGGAAATAGAGGAAATGAATAGTAGAATCTAAACATTTTATAGCTTTGAATGGAACATTCTTTCCTCTCTTCTGAAATGCCTTTGAAAAGATTTGGGGCCTTGATTGCTGGTCGTCAGAGTCCTAAGCAGGGGTAGGAAAATTCAGAACCCTATTCTGCTTTTGCTGAATATTGTAGCTCCTCCCCACCCCCCCACCCCCACCCCCCAAGTAATTATAACCTTTGGAAAGATGAAAAAAAGAGTTTTTTTTGTGTGTTTTTTTTTCTTCTTAGAGAAGGCTTTTCTTTCAAAGATCATGAGTTTGGATAAGATCTTTAAACAAAGGGGTATTAGACATAAGAGCCTTTTTAAGTCCTTATTCCAACATTTGAAAAAGCATTTTATTCATAAACCTTACACGTTTTTTTTCAAAGGAGCCATTTAATTCATTATGGAGTAGTATGAAGCTGTTGAGAGAGATATAGCAGCTTGATTCATTTGAAATCACAGGACAAATAGACTTTAAAAAGCAAATGCATCCATTTTGACACTAATTATCTTTTGCACATGCAGTATCTCATGTCACAAATTGCTCTCATTTGCTTCTCACTACAGAATATCTCTGAAATGAGATGAGTGGAAAAATGCCTTAAACAGGTGGATGTGAAACAGGTTGGAGGCTATAGGATTTTGATGGAGGAGGGTGGGTTGAGGAAGGGAAAAATGAAGGTGTCTTAGAAGTCACTGGAATTCATAGGGAATTTGTTCAACATGATACTGACCCACATCATAAGGTGGAATATATGGCTTTTCCAATAATATATGTCCTCTTTATAATCATAACAATAACATTGACAGTGTGCTATGATTAGTTTATCTAATATAATAAAGAGGGAATATGCAAATTGACCATTACACCATAACAAAATGGCTACCACAGCAGAGGTGGAGATTCCGTAAGATAAGATGGCTGCGCCCACTGCAGAGGCTGCATTCCCATAATGAGCTTTAATAAGCAATCAGTAGGGACCTGTGGCTGTGCTCCCTGCCTGGTGGGGCTTTACAGGGAACCTCAGACATGTCCCTCTGGTCCAGGCTGGGGGACCTCAGGCCACGCCCCAGTCTGGCAAAGCTTGACAAGGGACCTCAGGCTGTGCCCTCTGCCTGGCAGGCCTTGATGGAGAACTTCAGGCTGTGCCTCCCCTCCCTCCCTCCCTAGCACTAGGCCAGGGGACCTGAAGCCATGTCCCCCAACTATGCAGGGGTTGATAAGAGGACCTCAGGCTGGGCCCCCTGGCCTGGACCAGGGACCTCAGGTTGCACCCAGCAGCAGGCCAGGTGACCTGAGGCTGTGGGCCCCACCTGGCAGAGCTTGAGGGGGGTGGAGCTGGCCTGGTCTGGATCTAACCCAATAGGGGTGGGTGGGGTTGGCCAAATCTGGGTCTCGCATGATTTCCAGGCACACATGGGTGGGCGGCGAACTTGACTCTGGTTCCTATAGTGTACCCTAGACTCTGACAGGAGGAAGATTTTCATATACATTTTACTAATTGTCTTTAATTTCTGACACTTTTATTATAGAGAAAGGGCAAGTAGCAATATTAAAATATTTCCTCAAATTAATTCCCTTTTAATGTGCATGAATTTTGCGCACCAGGTCACTAGTTTGTACATATTGTCTTTAACTTAAAAATAAGCTTAAAGTTATATTCCCATTTTACAGATGAGAAAACCGAGGCAGTTAGGAATTTACCTAAGCTGATTCCCATATGTGTATTTTCCTCAACTCCGAGCAGTGAACTCAAGTTTGACACTATCTCCCTGGAGATCTACCTGGAGATACCATCTGATCTTATAGGATAGTTCTGTAAGACTTCTTCCTACTTCAGATGCCAGTCACAAGTCCAGATCATCACCTGTGCTTCTGATCAAGAACCAATCCCTCCTTGGGTTTAAATTGTTATTGTGGTTCACAGAAATCAGAAATACTATATCACTGGCTTATAAGGGATGTCACTCAGGAACAGTCAGATCGAAGCCATGCATAGGGCAAGGCATAGGGAAAGGGCTCAGAGCTGCCATGCCCTCCCTCTCCCAGCACACCACTTTCTCAGGACCCCCACGTGTGTGCTCACCATCCTGTAAGTTCATCAAGTCTTATTGTTCAAGAGCTTTTATAGAGCTTAATCTGCAGACCAGTCCTTCTCTCCTTCCCAAAGGTTGCTTGGTGGGCCAGAACTTTCCAACTATCTAATCCACATGTGTCAAACACAAGGCCCGCGGGCCAAATCCAGCCCGCCAGGCCTTGCAATGTGGCCCGCACCGCGCTGTCATCACTGCACTCTGCTGTCAGTTTATGACATTGTCAGTTTATGACTGTTCAGTAAACCATTCAGCCCGCGATTTAGGCTGGATTTTAGATTTTGGTCCCTTCTCTGATTGAGTTCGACACCCATAATCTAATCACTTAATTTCTGCTTGCTGACCAGCTCCATCCTGAGGCTAGCTAGGGACCACCCTAGGTCAGCTCATTAGCATAACATCAAAATGAGCTCCTTTCCAAAGGCAAAAATCCTTCCCATCATTCAATCAAAATTTCAAAAGTTTGAGGAGCTTTGTGCCAGGAACCAGGGACAAAGACCAAGTATTGTATATTACTTATTATGCCATCGTATAGTATATACTATACTTTATAATCTATACTAAATATGCTATCTACCAACACTTGGGGGATTAATCCCTAGAGAGCTGTCTGTCTACATTTGTATTGGACTCTTGATCTGCATTTTCCCTACCCACTCCTGGTGTTCAAGTTTGCTGCATTCTGTAGAATGCTTTATGAAAAAAACAAAGTTTACTGACGTCTACAGAATTAACCTGAGTTCGGCATCTTGCAATCCACTCTTGGATCTATTTAGCACAGGAGGAGAGCTTTATAAATGATGCAAGAGTTGCGTAGGGTTCTTTATAGAACAATTTAAATAGGGCTAAAAACAACCAAGAGGCAAGAGAGAAGTACACACTCATTTTCCCTGCATTTGAACAAAAACAAAAGCGCTTGCTCCACGGTGTGAATTGGGAGGAATCTTACATGATTGAGCCTGTGCTTGTTGCCTGATAATGGACAAGATTAGCGTCACTTTCCTGTAACTAAGCCTGTAATGGTGTCACAGCCTATTTGGTGCCAATTGGTGTTCCTGGGGTGCCCGGTATAAAGCAACCTTTTGCAAATGAGTAGTCAAAACGGTTGGAATAAGGAATAAAACCCAGAGAGTAAAAAATGGACAGCTAATTCGACACTTAATTTCTTTTAATTTTGAGAGTCATACATATGCGCTGCTGCCATTAATGGGCGGGACGCTGATGGTAGGGGAAGAGCTTCAAACTGTAAATTTATTTTCACCTGAGCTGCAGAATTTTAAACCTGGCATGCCTTCCACGTAATGCCGTTTGACAGTTCATTTGAAATAAATGTGCCGATAACCCTTAAAAGTGGTAATAAAATACTCTTTGCTCTACTGTACAGATGATTAATACCACTAAAGTAATTAAATTCCATTAGGCTGAGGTTCACATACCCAAGGAATTGGTGCCAGGATTTAGCGGCTCTCCAGTGAGGACAAAAGACTAATGCCTTTTAAAGCCATGTTTCACCAGGAAAATCCCATGGAAGTCTGTATTAACTTAGGACATCTGCTTGTTGTGATTGTTTGAGGTATTGATGCATTGGATCATTAGCAGGGTGGCGTGAACTAGTGTTTTCCTGTTGACAAGGATCTCTCACCAGGAGCTGCTAGCTTTCTGCAAGGGGAGAGAGAGAAAAAGCAGAGCAGGGCAGCCAAGTTGAGTCCTGCGAATGGCTTTGACTTACAGAATTATTGCTAACTGTATAGTCTCTGAGGGTAGGAAACAGCATTTTGCCCCCAGCCATTTTTCCCAAGATCAAAGCCAAAGTAACTCTGTCTCCTGCTGTTTTGTAGCTGTAGATTCTTAAAGACTGGCATTATTGTCCTAGATGAACAGTTTGCCCCCTTTCAGATGGCGGCAGTAATGACCCACGGGGGAGGCCGTGGTTAGGCAGTGCGACAATGTGACCAGGTGCTGCCGCATAAGCGTTTCATTAAATATTGAAGCAATGGTTTTCAGTTACAGTGGCAGAAAGGGAATTTGGTCTATGTCCAAATATGTGGCTATTTTTTTTCCTCCTTCGCCCCCTTCTAATCACATTATTTTTTTGCCTGACCTTTCTTCTGGAAATGAGCTGCTGTCCTGAAAAGCTCTGTGTGTAATGTATCGAAGGTGATCCTGCGTTCCACTTCGCATGCTGGAAATCATTCTTAATGTAGGAATGATTCATTTTCTATTTTTTCCCTCTAAAGATATGCAAACCATAAAAAAATAAACCTCATGATTATTTCGGTTTTCAGAGGTACCAAATGAAAGAATCCTGGATTTTCAAAGGAGAGTTTATAGAACCTGAGAACAGAGCTCACGTGCCTCTAAGAGTTAGCTTTTGATGTGAATCCTGTGGAAACAGTTGTAGAGCTTCCACACCCATTCAGAGACCATGCTACGTGTGTCTGTATAGTTTGTGAAATGGATTCACAAGAGACCCACGATGGCCATTTTACAGGAATGTAGATGCCACTTTGTTAGAGTCGAGTTCGCTCCTCAACTTATTGCAGGCTCAGGGAAACTCTTACCTCAGGGCAGGCCGGTGGCTGCTCAGACTGTGCCATCTGACTTCCTGATCCTCTGATTCTGGAGCCCTCTGAGAGAAAGAGGGATTTAACACAGGACAAGCATTTACAAATTGTAGGGGAAAACCACACATAGAGCACTCACTTCAAACACCTGCAGGAAAACATGGTGGCCAGTGGAGGCTCTAGAAGGTGAACTGCAGCCCACATGTGCCATAAAATGAAACACGCTAAACAAAGCAGAAGCTCCATCTGGGAAAGAACACAGAACTTAAATAATTTGTTCCCTGCTTAGCCCTGCTTTGAACACCCTACCTATTGGTTAATAGCTATTTTAAACTTTAAAATTTCTGAAAACCACGTTGATTCTACATGGTATGTGTAGTGAGCTGGGTTTCCATATTTACAACAGCTTCCTCTCGCCATTCATCAAAACTCTTTGGCATTTCTCTACCACATACCAATGTGTTTGGTATAGGATTGCCGAATTGTTTCATGTGGTTGTGATGTACTATGCACCAAATTTGACCAGGAGATCACCTACTCTGGGTACTAATCACACTAAGATAAGATTATGTTGTAAATTTGTCCTCCTTTTTGTTTTGCTTATGGTTAGGAAGAACTGAATTAAAATGCCAATATAACCAATCTTTTAATCTTTCTTTACTCTCTTGTTCCATCTTTATTCCTTTGCTCTTATTTCTCAAATTCATAGTTAAATGAGTGTAATTATAAGAAAACAAATATTGAAAATAACAATTGCCCAGCTGGTGTGGTTCAGTGGATTGAGCATCAACCTATGAACCAGGAGGTCACAGTTCTGTTCCCAGTCAGAGCACATGTCTGGGTTTTGGGCTTGATTAGAAGGTAGCCAGTCAACGATTCTTTCTCATTATTGATGTTTCTATCTCTCTCTCCCTCTCCCTTCCTCTCTGAAATCAATATATATGTATACACACACCCACGTGTGTTTAAAAAAAGAAAACTGTTCCTTACTAGGTTTTCATATTATAACCAATAGTAATAAGATAAAACAGCTTTTATTTAAAGATAAAAGAAATTGTAACTATTTATCATCATTTCCTCTTTGTTGTGTTATTCAGAACATTTTAGGAAATGGCTAACTTCTTTGCATTGATAGATTCTTTAAAACATAGGTATTTATACAGAATAGGAAAAATTGAAGCTGTTATAGATAAAAGCAAATATTGGGGAAAAGGAGGAAGACTTGTCTAAAAAAGTAAATGCCGTATCAGTTTTGTTTAAACCTCTCCACACTTAATTGATGATATTATCATCTAGCTAGTACTTACTTGTTGAAAATTGTATGTAGTCCTGAGACTATTTCAAGATATGACAACTGGGCAAAATTCTATGGTTGTATGGTGAATATAGAAATGAATACAAATGTGTCTCTTCCAAATACCATTGCTTATAGCTGATTTAGCCAAAATATTTCCTTAATAATGTTCATGATATTCCTCAAAAGAGTATATTTATTTTCAAATGTTGAATGAGTCAGTATTTCTGCTTTATGAATTTTTACAAACAATGGTGACAGCTTCAAAGTTCAGTCTAGTGGGATTGAACTATTTTTCTAGAAGTCAGTAGGCATTGAAAAATATTCTCTTCTTTTTATTTTATAATGTGAACATTTTTGTTTTGACACAATTTCCTGTTAATTCCTTCATGACAATGTGCATGGACCATTGAAATTATTCCCCATTATTCAATGGTATTATTTGGGTTTCTTTGAAACACATAAATATTAAGGATAGATTAATGCCAAAGAGCACATTCAAAATATTACTTGTGAATTTAACAGGTGGCCTAAAAAGAACTATTTTTTGGTAGCTGGAGGGAAGATTGAATACAGTTGGGTAAGAAAGGGAGGGGATTTTTTTTTTCTAGACTAGTAACTAAATAATTTTTATTCAGAATAGATTTTGTTATAATATACTAGTGGTGTTTTTTTAAAAAACTTGCTTTTTATATAAAAAAATACATGTTTAACTTTAAGATTATTTTTTGCAGTTCCAAATAGGTAGAAATTAGTTGAGGTGAGTACAGGCATATCCGAGGAAGAAACTTTTGTCTCTTCTTTCTCTAGATCTGTCACTGAATGTTAAGGAGGAATGGACATGCTGATGTCCTGCAGCTAGAAGAGTCTAAAATAACTATGGAAAGCAGTCTAGAGTTCTCTCTATATATTTTGTCTTCTTCTGGGACCATTTAAGGAGAGGCACCTGATATATTAAGTCTCAAGCATTATTTCCAGTATTTTACACATACCATCTTATTTTAATACTCTCAAAAACATGCCAGGAGCTCCAGGAAGTGGAGCTTTGGCATTTGTAAGCAAGTCATTCATATTATGGCTTCTCATGAATCACCAAAATGTGTGCTGCATATAGGATTTCTAGCTATAATGAAGAAGTTGTGCAAATAGTAGTGTAGGTTCTAGACCGTGAATGCACCTGGCTAATCTCATAGCATTCATACATTTACATGACTTAGTTTTCTCTTCTCATCACTGAGACTTTTTGTAATTCAAATGCTTTTGTTTACTTTTTTTGACTGTGGAAAAAAATTACAGCGAAAGTCAAGTGCTAGTGATAGAAATGAAGAAGTCAAAGACAATGATGGTCTTAGGAAATTAGAAGTTGGATACATTTAACAATGCAATCCTGCATTTGTCACTGGCTAAAATACGTTTAACTGAAGAATCCATTATATGCACTGAAAAGGCAGAAGAGAAAGTGACTCAGGGAGGTGTTCCAGAGTCAAAGGTTGTTCTTTAAATAAAAAAGGAAACTTTTGTGAAAATTACAGATGGTAAAATTTATTTTAATAGCTTCATAACTGACTTAAAACCTGTATTTATAAGACAAAGAGTGGGTCTGAGAGACTTGCCTAATTTTTTCCAATTATATTATTGCATTTCATGAGAGAAATCATACACTATATAGATTGATATTTGGAAAGATAAGGATTTTAGAAGGAGTATGTTTATAGCCCTCATAACTGTCAATAGTGTAATCTCTTTTAGCCTCATTTTATAAATGAGGTAAAAAAAAAAAAGAAAAAAAAGCACACAAAAAGTTAAAACAAATAATCCAAGGGCATACAGTAGTAATGGGGAGCCAAAATAAACTTGGATTTGATCTACTCAGATGTCTTTCCACATGAAAATGTTTAGATAAAAACACCTTTGAAGGCATAACTTGATCCATTTGCATCACAAAAGTTGAGTCATATCAGGTTGCATCTGACTTTGCCAAATTTTTGGTCTCTTTGGATCTTTTACTTAGGACAAATCCCACTGGTTTTAAGACAATTTGCAAAAGTCTTCACTTAAGTCCCTTATAATTCTTGACATAATAGCAACTTGACTGTCACAAGTTAAAGAGAAAAACACCCAATGATTGTGCTGGAGCTGGTACTGGCTCAGGTGAGCCAAATTTAAGATCCTCAGAAATTTTATAAGCTCATTAAACACAGCCACATTATGACTCTTTTATTTTTACTTTTTTCAGAGAGAGGAAAGGACAGGGAAGGAGAGATAGAAACATCAATGATGAGAGACAATCATTGATAGGCTGCCTCCTGCATGCCCCCTAGTAGGGATCGAGCCTGCAACCCTGGGCGTGTGCTCTCACTGGGAATCCAACCCTGACATCCTGCCTCATGGGTCATCGCTCAACCACTGAGCCACAATGTTATTACTGGCACTATGTTATTACTCTTACAGCTAAATTAATTGTATTTAAAATAAAGATAATAGGTACTAAAATGTCACCCCTTTTTAATTACTTTATGACCCTTACTATTGTTTTTAAACTTTAATTCTTAACTATGATGCATTTATGGTCTTAAGGTTATTTATATCTATTGAAACTTTATGGTGAAAATACTACATAATGATCTGTAACTGCACATATTTTTCTCATACTTTCCCTTTATCATCATGTTGATAACTTGAAATCAGGCCTGGTCGGAGTATTTATCCTAGGAAAATTGGCAAATACTATAATCACAGCCTTCCCCCCCCTTCCCCCCTCCTTGAGAGCTAGCTCTTAAACCTTTCCTAGCATACCCCCAGATATAGCTATGCAAGTGTTTAATCATGATTTTCTTGGTATTCCTTTAACAATAGGAAACTCAACTATGCTTAATCTAAATAGCTCCGATTTCTTATTCCTATTGTTTTTACTGGTTTAGAGATTAGGATTGAGGGGAGGTTTGGAAAAGCAAAAATCTTCTTCTTGCTCAAAACCAGATTCTAGTTAAACAAAATAAAAAGAGGAAATTTTGGCATACTCTATTATGTCTAAAACACAGGTTTGCTTGGAATTTTACCCACACATCAATATGGAAAGAAATCAAAATTGGATTTTTTCTTTTCATCTGTTGAGGGAAATCAACACATGTATTAAGACAGAAGGAGAAAGCTCATTTATAATGATTTTTTTTTTTTAAACCAATTGTGGGTCTTAAGGGGAGAAACTGTTCTCTTAAGTTACCAATACTTCAACTGTGGGAATGGAAAGGGCACAACACAGGCATGTGATCACAGACAAAACTTCATAGCCTGTGGACAGTTGCTCAAAGGGAAATGGGAGAAGGTCAGGAACCTGTTCCCAATCTTCGTACCCTGGGTTCCTGGCCTTTCCAGCTCCACTACAGTGTTTCCACTTTGATGAGTTATGGGTGCAGGAAAGAAGATCATTTTTTCCTTTTGTCTCAGGGTGCACATTTGCGGCTCTGAAATTCTTTTACATTTTCATTCTTCATGCTGATGAGTCAGTGCAGATTTATATTACCATGTGATTATGGGTAGTAGAGACTGTGTCTCCTTGAACGTAATGGCATGTGATTGCTTACCCCATTACTTTCAATGGGACTCAGTCCTCGCCATCCGTAGGGACTCAATCCCATTGAAAGTAATCGTCTGAGACTGCCCACATTGTTCCCGTGCTTTAAATTGGATTGAATTTATACTGATCGGGATGGGCCCGCCACAGAAGTCTTCACTTTTCAAAGAGGCAGAGTTGACAAAGTTTTCTGGCCAGCAGCTGATAAAGTTTAGCTGCCGCTCAGGAGAATGTATCCTTACTATGTAAAACATTCATTTCTTCATGTGGATGTGTTTTAACCTTTAGCCTCTGAACTGTGAGACACATTCCTTATATTGTAGGATGATTGTTTTTAAACTTTAACTCTTCCTTAACTATGGGGCATTTGGGCATTTCAGGAAATAAGACATTCTTTTGCTTGGGCATTAATTACTTTCTTGTTCTTAGGAGAATTATATTTTTAGAATGGTAAGAAACATTATAGATGAGGAAACTGAAGTTCAAAGTAATTTGCCATGGTCAAGATCACAAAGCAAGAGAAACCAGAACAGCACTGTATAGGATTACCTAATCTCACATACAACTTTGGAATTAGACTATTTTCATACTGAGAAATATGAATGTGTTATTTCATGATAAATTATGCATTGCTATTTATACTTAAATAATAACACATTTAAGTTTTTTTCCATAAAAACATTTTTAGATGCTATTAATATAAAATACCTTTCTGGTATAAATAGTCACTGTTGGGGGAAAAAGAAACAAGGCATTGCATAGGAGGCTGCATGAAACAGTGTTATATTTTAGATCTGCTCCAGATCTCATATTTTACCTAGCATTGATCTTGTATTTATATCATAGTTTTGAAATGCAGCAGGTAGTTTTTAAATTTCTGCCATGTTATCAGATTGTTAAAATGCCAAAATTTTTTATATTGCTATTTTCAAAGTTTTTGCTGTGCCTGAATGGTGTGGCTTAGTGGTTGAGTGTCAACCAATGAACCAGGTGGTCACAGTTCAATTCCTGGTCAAGGCACATGCCCAAGTTGTAGGCTCAATCCTCAGTGTGGGATATGCAGGAGGCAGCTGATCAGTGATTCTCTCTTACCATTGATGTTTCTCTCTCTCTCTCTCTCTCTCATCAATAAAAATATATTTAAAAGTTTATGTTGTGACTTCAATAAAATTAGCAAATGTTATTTTACTAGAAGCCTGGTGAATGAAATTCATGCACAAGCCAGGGGAGAGGGTCCCCTCAGCCTAGCCTGCACCCTCTCCAATTCAGGACCCCTTGGGGGATGTCTGACTGCCGGTTTAGGCCCAATCCCGGGATCGGGCCTAAACCGGCAGTCAGACATCCCTCTAACAATCCAGTACTGCTGGCTCCTAACTGCTCACCTGCCTGCCTTCTTGATCACCCCTAACTGCCCCCTCTGCCAGCCTGATCACCCATAACTGCCTCTGTCTGCTGGTCTGATTGCCCCTAACTGCCCCCCTCTTCTGGCCAGATCACCCCTTACTGCCCTCCTACTGACCTGTTCTCCCCTTACTGCCCCCCACTCACTGGCCTGGTCACCCCAACTGCTCCTCTCTGCTGGCCTGGTCACCCCCAACACGCCCCCCCCCCCCCATTGGCTTGTTCGCCCCATGTAGCCTGCTGTTCGGTCGTTACTGTTACTGTGATGGTGTCCCAGACAATTTGCATATTCCTCTATTATTAGTATAGATATTTAGTTGATATTATAGCTAAAACATGGATATATATATATATATATATATATATATATATATGTGTGTGTGTGTGTGTGTGTGTGTTGTTAGTGAAGTATTAAATGCTATTCAGTTTGCATCTTTTATTCACTTATTAATTGAGCAAATAGTGAGTACATACTGTGTATAGGTACCATGCTAGGCTCTGGGGATATGTCAGTGAGGAAAGCACATGTGGTTCAAGTGGGGATGAAAACAGGCAAACACAAGCAAATAAAACAGCAGTGAAAGAAGTAAACATTGTGTTCAAGTGCTATGAACGAAAAATAGAGTATTAAACTAGAGGGCTGAAAGGAGACATACACTTATGACAGTTATCAGAGCCAGTAGAGGAAACTCTGAGAAGGATGTTCAGCTCACTAGTATTTTGAAGGATGAAAAGAACCAGGTAGGCTGACTCTGCCAAAGAGAGCATCTCAGGGCCACTGCACCACACTTGTAAAAGTCCCTGGGTAGAAACTATTTGCCCTGTTGGAAGAACCCAAGGGAAAGTGAAGTTTGGTGAGCAGGGTGGAGATTGGGAAACAGTGAAGTGGGCCAGGGACGGTTTTTGTAGGCAGGGATACTGTCTGATTTCTGGCGTCCTTCAGAAGAAGGTCTAAGTGGCTTCTTGTGGAAAATATCAGACAAGGGGGGAAGGCAAGATTACAGTTTTCAGGTTGAAAAAGTAGTCCACAGGGTTTGTATTACACAGTAGGAGCCTGATGACATGTCAGGGTGAGGGGTGGGTGTGGCTAAGAGCAAATATGCCATGATCTTTAGTTAGCAAATGATGTAGGAAATTAAAAACACCACCGAGAGTGTAAGCTTATATAGAATATACTAGTATAATCTTATATAGAATATATACAAAATAACCAAAATAAATATTATAAACATTTGTATGTCTTTATAAAAGAGGAAATGTCTTTAAGTTAACATTATGTGAAATAATTTAAAGTGCATGTATTGCTGGAGGAACACACCTGTGGAATTCCCCTGTTTGTGAGAGTGAGGTTCTTGGTGTGCCACTGAAATAAGAATCTTCAGAAGCCCCCACAGGAGTGTGAGAGGTGGTAGAATATTTTATTGGCATGGAGTTACATTCCTCAGGTTGTAATGTCCCATTTCCCCAAAGCCAGTCCTGGAAGAGGGGCAGCTGGGAGTTCAGCACAGCCAGAAACAGGGCCAGTGTCCAGAGCTTCCATTCCATGTTACAGCCAGGTATGGGTTCAGCATCCAAGCTAATTGAAGTCATTAGTCCATGTGTGGCATCTAACATGGCTGTGTGGCCCATGTTAGGGGAGTGCAGCCCTCTGTGACAGGAGCCCGAAGAGCACCCAGAGCTCATGCACGTGTGTGTGTGTGCGCACGCACACATGTGTGCGAGAGAGAGAGAGAGAGAACAGAGAGACAGAAGGAAGGAACTCCTTTTGTTTGGAAGTTTATATATTTAGATTTTGCTCCCTAGAGGTGGCCACACCCATCCTGGCCAATCACCTGTTTCCAGGTATGATTGACAAGCAAGTAGGTAGGCAACTTTGCACATCTCTCAGACCTACCTGGACATGCTTCTAAACTGCTTTTGTCTAGCCCCTCCTCCCATTAATTAGTGGGGAATAGACTTAGAGAATATTAAATGCAGCTTTGGGCAAAGCTGTGTAAATGGCATGCCTATACTATTTAGTCTTACCTTGTTCCTTTCCTGTTAAATAATAGCCAGGTTATTACAAAGGCATCACATGTAGTTTAAAATTATTTCAAATGTTAAGAATATTTACCTTCAAGCTTTGAAAAAAATCGTTTCCAGGAAAAGGAGGTATTTATTTTATCCCTCCAATGTATTTCCATGAACAACCTTCCTTGTTTTCCTTATGTATGTGGAAATCCGCATCAATAAGCATATTGGTAGGATTTTAAAATGTAAAAGAGATAATTGTGGCTGAAGTGAATGTTGGGAAGACCTGGGTGACAATGGCCCAGGTGGCAGCACCTCAGCTGTATTCTGCTCAGGCATTAAGATTCTGTTAAAATTTCAAGTGTCTCTGGGTTTTTTTCCAGTCAGTTGCCTGACTTAGAAACTCATGATGTGAATTTTTTTATGGCAAAATTAGGCAATAAAGTGCCCTTCTCTTTAAAAAGTAAGTTTTGAATTCGAGAAGTGATCTGGCTAGACTCTCGTATAAACTAATTTTACATTTATGATGAATGAATGTAGAGAAGAAGTTTCACCTGGTTCCTCATTAATATGATTATATCCTGAGTTGGTGATTAGGTGGGACAGGTTCTGAACTTGCCTATTGTAACTCATTTATAGCAAGTCAAGTGTATCCACATGAGAACTGCCCATGCCACCTAGGAAAAGTGCATAATTTTCCTCAAATAGCCCCTTCCCTTAGGAATGGGACCCAGAATCCAAGGTGAGTTAAGTTATTCAACCTGGAGGTGACTTTCCACCAGCCCCTCCTTCCTTTGTCTGGGGCTAATGCAGACAAATGCCTGAATTCTCCCATCCCCAGGTTGGCAGTTTGCCAACTGCAGGGACATTAGCTTCTCATTAGCCCCTTGTCATCTGCCCACAAATTCACATCCCACCCAGAACAAGAGTAAAGTGGCCTGGCCCTTCAGAAACTTTGGCCACTAAAAGGAGGCATGCCAAGGTTGGTTCCTGGTTGTATAAGTTAGGAGTAAAAGAGAAATGCATGTGCTATTTAGATTCAAGAGATGAATGGGCTTTTTGGTGAGTAGGTTATTTGATAAGTAAGCCATTGTGATATACTTTTAAAAAAAAATAAATTCTAATTCCAACACTGACCTCTTCTTTCCCAATTAGAGATAGTCTTTTCCTCCAGAATATTATCTTTGTTGACTATTACTATGACTCTAAGATAGTCTTACAAAGTTGCATTGTAACCAAGAGCAGAGATTTTCTCAGAAATACTTCTGGGTTGGCCTGAGTAAGCAGAAGAGTTTAGGTTGTTATAAAATTATTTGCAAGGTTGAACTGGTAAAAACCATTTGATAAAGAATAAATTCTCATTCACCTCCCTCTCCTTTTTAAGTTTGTAGATACTGTCTCAGCCAATCTGTAGTTGAAAATGTGTACATCTGTGAACATCACTAAAAGTTTCCCAGATAAATATCCCTAAGTCTGTCTTTGTGGTCATTTCAGCCACCTGTGTCATCATTTTTGGTCACCACATAAATTAATCCTTTGGAATCAATGCACAGCTAATGCTTAAGAAAAAAAAAAGGAGAAAGAGAGAGAGAATTCTAAATTGAGTGTCTTGCGTTTGATTTTTGTCCTTGGATCCAGAAATAACCGAGAAACATTTCTTTTAGACCTTGGATTTTCACTTTTGCTTCTATCCACTCAAGGCCTGACAATTAGGCAATTAAAACAGTAATGGTTAATACGCTTTGTTAATTTCCACTTCAGTTCAAATTCTGGCTTTCCAACAAGCTTAGTTTCTTTTAGGGCTGATCTGTTTGTGTTCCTTAGATCTATGCCAATCTGTACTTTCGTACTCAATAACACCAGTTGATTCTGGTATTACTGATGATGAAGGATGAATGATGAACAATGAAGTTCATCATTGTACCCATACAGGCAGGTTGCTTTGTTGGAATGGGGAAATTAAAGCTTGAATTGTCTTTATAAGATGGTCTTACACCTTCCAGATCACCAAAAGATTTTAGGGTGCCTAATAGATTCATTTGAGATATGATGAAGTGTTCAAGATGAGAACATGGCACATTATCCTTAGATAATTGTTTCCATCCCTGAAAGTATTCAGAAGGGAGAACTATAACTATGAAGTCTGTCTCTAATCACTTCTTAAAATCACTTCCAACTCTCTGTAATCCATGAGACTCCATGGCTCTTATTTAAGTTTTAATATTTTCCGAGTGTGTGTATGTGTGTGTGTGTGTGTGTGTGTGTGTGTGTATTGGGTGGGTCCTGTATTGGTACCTATCCCATCCTCCTGTAATTTGCATAGGGTGTTTTTTTGCTGAACATATCATACCCCAGCCTCTGCTTGTTTGAGTTTCTAACTGCAGCTGCCATCTGAATTCCTCTTGGACCTAGTCCATTAATCTATGGTCCAAAATACATTTTTATTAAATATATTTTTCCAAAATTAATTAAAGAAAAAGTTAATTTGTGAATTTCACTGTATAAGTGATGGTTATGTGGTAATCAGAAGTATCCAAACAAAATCTGGTCCTCAGACTTTTCTCCAAAGCCACAGTCTCTCTCTCTCTGGTATCATACTTTAAAAGAATATTATGGTCTGGATATATATATATATATATATATATATATATATATATATATTTCTCCAAGGAAACTAAGATATATAGCATTCACAACCCAGGCTTTCACATTCAGAAGTATAGTTATCACAAACATACTTCATAACTCAGCAATGCATAAAAAGTGTTTAAATAATAGATCGAAATGACAGATGTCATAAATAAATATATATGAAATGGTATAGTCAAACCTAGCAAATTTTGAGATGCGGTTTCAATCACAGTATTTTTTTGTTGTTATTGTTGATTTTTATAGATGATCTTAGGCAATTTTAAATTAAGGCAGATGTCACCTTTAATTTATTGTCAGGTGGAAAGCACACTTACTTTGTACTCTAAGGATTTATTCAACTTAACTCTGTAATTGCTAGCAATATATAAGCTCATTATATCACAATTTAGTATATTTGATGCCAGCTGTTATGGAGTTAATGGTGAAGTCGAAAGAAATGACATAAAGTACACTCTCATGTCTAGTGCAGCCATCGTAATATTACCGTTAAAAACCTCTAGCCAGCCCAGGAGTTCACTTTGCTGGTGTTTCTTACTATTGTCATGATTGAAAAATGAAATTTTCTCACAAAATGTTGCATTTGATATTTTGCTAAACATTCAACTTTTGGGCTCTCTTTTACTGTAAGGAAAAAAACCTCTGTACCTATTTCCCCCCCCCTGAAAGTAATTTTTGGTAAAGCTACTATCATTGGAATGGGGTTTGAGAAGTGTCTATATATAAACTAAGAAGCAAGATATTTTTAATTGTGCTATGTGTCACTTAGTATTTTACTTTCCTGAATATGTCATTTGCTACTTATATTTTAATATAAAATATATTATTTTAACATAGAGTGCTATAATTATAAGAACCCTGTGGTTCTTAGGGCAATAATTCCAAGATAAAAACAATATAACTCAATATGAATTCAGTAGCAAAATTATGAAATTAGTGAAAAATATTTTCCTGAATTATAAGGAATTACATATAATATATTTATGCTGTTAATAGCTACAATGTTTACTAGTTATTTCACAATTTTTATAGAATGCATCAGTCTTTATACTAGTAACACCCCTATATTAAGCCATTGCTATATTTGTATTACTTTTGGTAACTTACAAATTTATTGTTGTTGCAAAATTTTCTTTATTTGAAGTCTTGTAAATTTTTTCTATATATATTTCACAGATGCACAAAAGGCAGCACTTGAAATATTTCTTTAAATTGAACAGACGTTAAGATGAGAAATGGGATAGAAAACGGTAGTTTTAATTGTAGAAATACTTAAAAATATTCCTCCACCCTTTTTTTAACTGGTGTATTTGAACCAGCATGTTTGCACATTTTGTGAATCTGTACATTTAACTTAGGGAAACTCATTCTTCTTCACTGTGTGACAGGTAAAAAGAAAAAATGCTTTTCCAGGAAACAATTTACTAGTAATTTAGACCAGCTATTTTCAGTACTTAACTTTTGTGGTGGTTTTTTTTTTTTTTCCCCCTTTAAGTTCACCATGATATGACATTTCATTATTAGATTTTAAAAAGAAAGTCACCCACCAGATATTAAAGGATGCAATTGGTTTCAGTTCAGGCAGGTTTTAACTGCGTTTTAATTAGCTTAAAACATATGCTTCCATTTATCGTATTACGAGGAGTACATCCTATTCCATTTAGCTGAGTATTGCAGACTATTGTACAATATTGTGCTCAGGCTAAAACAATGAAATACTAATTGGATCCAGTAAAATAACTTAACATTTCCGATTCCTATTAGGCAGGTTACGTAAATTAGGCTAATAAAAAATGGTGCTTAATAGAATTGCAAATACGGTGTGATGATACATTCAGACAGGAAAGACAGTGAAAGGGGATTTTGGAGGAAATCAAACGCATTTGCATGACAATGACACACTTCCTGCTGTGAGGGCTCTGGTAAAGCTGGAAAAAAAACCCACAAAAAAACACACAGGACAACATCACCCCAGCACCCCTCCCTCTTATTTACATAGAATGCCATCCCCACCTTTCCCCTGTCCCTGACTGTCTGTCAGTAAAGGAGAATAACGTGCAAGTGCTGACTGTTGAGGAATACAGTCCTTGTATTCTTTCACTGGGCATCACATCTGAGTTCTTTATATTGCAATGAGGGACCATTTCTCTTCATAGACATTATGTCCTTTTATGATTAGAATGTGCTTTCCGGGCTTGAAAAACCTACCGCAAATCAGTGGGTTGGGTTGGTATTCCCCGTTTAAACTAAATGCCTTGTGCTTATTTTCTCCTCCTCTTTAAAACGATTAGCCACTGGGTTGGATAGTGGTGACATTTGTGTACACTCTAATCATCCTAAAAAGGATTAGAAAAGGTTTGACTCTTCCTTTCCTTCCGTGTCTTGGCCCCCTTGGACTTTCTGGTAAACCTAAATAACAGCCAAGGATCCCATTTTAGATGAAGGTATTTGAAACACTGACATCAGGATGGAGAAAGGTAGAGTGATCCTTTTTCTAAAATCCTGCCAAACCAACATTAATTTTGTCTTTGTTCGTTAGCAGCCCGTGGGGCTTGTTTGCCTCTGTGTTTGTGAGGAGTCCAGAGCACTTTCTGGGCTGACGGGGGTTTCTGGGGAGGAGAATTTGAAGCTGTCCCTCAAAGGAAAAGCTGCCCAATGAAGTGAGGAGAGGCCTGTATTTTTCCCTTGCAAATACACTGATAAAAGAGCTTTATGCTGAACTCACAAGCACCCTTGAACCTTCCCGTTTGCTCCCAGCGCTCAGATCCCAGTGTTTCTGTGAAATGGCAGAGAGAGAGAAGACCATTCTGGGGCCTAGCATGCAAATGAGCAAACCATGTGAAGGAAAAGAAAATTTAAATCCCGTCTATTGTAT
Organism: Pipistrellus hanaki; assembly: GCF_964339955.1. Lineage (NCBI taxonomy): Eukaryota > Metazoa > Chordata > Mammalia > Chiroptera > Vespertilionidae > Pipistrellus > Pipistrellus hanaki. The sequence goes on from NC_140514.1 coordinate 29,337,650, forward strand.
TCTAAGCAGGTTGCTAGCAAGCCTTTGTGGTACTGGTATAAAAATGAATCTCATCTCCCTGCCATGAAAACTAAAAACATACTTTATTTCCTCACTCACATCAGCAATTTTTATGCGGTTTTATCTTCAAAGAAGGTTTTTGTTTTTTCCTGGGAGTTTAGTGTGTAACGTTTTCATTCATGATACAAATTATTTTATCTGCATCTGTGCCTCTGATTTAGACCTTAATCTCCCTGAGAGCTTTGGTTGTGGAATTTGTCACTTTATTTGTATTCACAGGTAGTTCTCCCTTTCTTTAAAAAAAAAAAGTGTTGGAATTAATACTATTTGCTCAAAAGGAGCAGCAATTTTAAAAAGGCGCTACATCGTATGGGGCAAGCTTTCCTAGTGAAGCAAAGCAAGTTAAAATCCTCTAGATTCAAATTCCCTTCGCTTTCAGCTTTCAGCTGTGAAGAAAAGGATTTTCATCTAGATGTAAAAGATGGTAATTGTACAAGAAGGGAGAGATTCTGACCAATAGGAATGTGCATGGGGGACATGAAAAGAGGAGCAAAGAAACTGTTATCAGGCCCTGCATGCCAAACTTGCTCAAGAGGAATGCTTGACTACCCACACACAGCTCAATGGTCAGCTGGTCAACCAGGGGCTTTGTCCACCAAACCGAATAATCCCATTGGCTGGTTCCCTGCCCCCCTCCATTATACTGACTAGGGAAAAAACAAAAAACTGATTTGTTTCAGTTTCATTTCATATATGAAGAGTATATCAATCTTTATCACGCTGTCAAGTTTTTAAAATCCAGGCATAATATAACTTCATGTCAGATAGAGGAGCCAACCCATTTTCCAGAGAAGTTTTCTGCTCTCAAATAACTTTTTAAAAAAAATTAACTTTGAAATAACTATTGATCATAGGAAATTGCAAAAGTAGCCTAGAGAGGTCCCATATATCCTTCCCCCAGTTACCCCCACTGGTATTGTTAGTGGCAAAATAGCACCAGATGTTCTGTTCAGCAATCTTGGTATTTGAGTTCTGGCTGAGAAAGAATTCAGAATCAAGGCTCAAATGCAAGCAGATTTATTTAGAAAGTTGCAGAGGTGGAAGAAGAGAGCCAGCTGGGCTGGGTGGGCTCAGAAAGCACATTACAGAGGCAAAGAAAGGCCCATGGAGTTTAGGAGAAAGAGATGTTAACGAAAAAAACCATTGAAACCTGTAAAGAATTTTTTAATGAGTTTATTTGAGCCAAACTGTTGACAATTGCCGGGAAGCAGAACCTCAACGAATTGAGATAATGCTCTGAAGAATGGCAGGTTACATTTCTCAATTTATACACCGAAATCAAAGGAGGGACATAGGTGGGTTATATGAAATTCATTGGTGATGGAGTAAGGAGGCGGGAGAAAGCAAAGTGGTGGGAAACTCCTGGGATTGGATAAAAAGTAAAATGATGGAAGTATACTCAGGTGAGTGCAGGAACAATTAACATGATAAAGAAGGAATTTGAGGCATCTGTCCTGGCACCCACCACATTTCCGGAGCACCCAGGGGCTCCGGAAAAAGGGAAGTTACAAGTTACCCAGACATCTCATAGATATGTTATCTTAGAGGCAAAAAGGCAAATGGGCTCAGTAAAAAGATCAAAGTTGATCTTTGTCTGGGAAAATATCTGGGAAATGACTACCAACTATAACCTGTTAGATATTTAATTTTCAAACCATCTTTTGTGGTTATCTTAGGTCTCTGGGTTTGCAAGACTGCCATGCAGGCCTTCCCTGAGCTTGTCAGGTTAGCATGTGGCTTTTTTCTTTCACAGAGACACACCTAAAGGAAGAAGGGGTGTGTGTGTTTGTGTGTGTGTGTGTGTGTGTGTGTGTGTGTGTGTGTGTGGAGTGGAGAGAGAGAGAGAGAGAGAGAGAGAGAGAGAGAGAGAGAGAGAGCGAGCGCGACCAACCTACCATTGTGGTCTCTACTGATTGGTTGGTGCCAGGGTGGAAGGTCATTAATTGAATTAATTGATTAATTGTCGCAGCTAGTCCTGATATCAGCCCTGGAATTACCCTGCCTGGCCTTGTTGCTTTTCTGGGCCTAGAGCTAAAACACAACTGAGGCCTAGATGATTCTATTTGAATCAAAACTCTGACTGTGTGCTCAGCAGACCTAAGGCTTTGTTCCTAAGATTGTTTGATGCAGGTCAGAACTTGAGATCTTGAGGGCTTAATGCTTGATGGAGTGATTGTGCAAGGGTTTGTATGGGAGTCATATGAAGCTTTTCTCTGGACCCCTTGTTCCTGCTCTAAGGGTGTCTTATCACATGACTAGTGACATGCTAGGAGAGGAAAAGTCAGAGGAAGGTTCCCACCCCATGATCAGGGATATAAAAGGTCAGGGGATCTACACTGCATGACCAGTAATATGTCAGGGGAGGAAAGATCAACCTAGAGGTGAGGTTGCACTCTACAATTGTTCCTTGTTGCTAGGTTTTGAGGCTTACCGCCCTGGTGACCTTCCATACCTGGCCCAAAGTCTTTGCCTGTCTGACTGCCTGCTACAATAACATATAATACATTGTCAAATAACTTTTTTTCCCAGCTTAATCATAGCTTTGTTTAAAACAACAAAAAATAGCCAAGGGCTTAAATAGTGATATACTAAATCTCCCATTATTTCAACAATGAATGATAGCCAAAAGTAAATCTTGTCATTTTGCTTTAATTGTTTTCTTGTTTAACAGATGGACTCTTCACAGACACAGGAACATAAATTATTTAGATTGAAAAGCAAAGCAAGATATAAGTACAACCAAGAGAAAAACACAGATAAATAATTAGCACCATTAGATTTTTATCAAAACTCAGACATTAATTTTTAATTACACTTCTAATTTTTCTTTTCATATACATACACATGTGCATCCAGGTATATGCTTGCTGTAATCCTACTTTTGTTTCACTGATCACCAATTGTTTATGCATGCACACATATGTAAGTACTCATTCCACCTGCAAAAGTTTGTAGACTACCAATGCCTTCAATCAGGGTCAGCAAACTCTTTCTGAACAGGCCCAGATAGTAAATATTTTAGGCTTTGCAGGCCATACGGTCTGTGTGGCAACTACTCAGCTCTGCCCTTGAAGCAGGAAAGCAGTCACTGATGATACATATATGAATGAGCTTGGCTATGTTCTGATAAAACTTTGTTTATGGGCACCGAAAAGTGATATTCCTATAATTTCATGTGTCACAAAATCTTATTCTCCTTTTAGCTTTTTTATGCCAATATTTAAAAATGTAAAAATAATTCTCAACTCACAAATCTTACAAAAACAATACGTGAGCCGAAGTTGGCCAGCAGGCTGCCCTAAACAATATATGGTATTTTGGGTCATGCTTTTTTTAAAAAAATATATATTTTATTGATTTTTACAGAGAGGAAAAGACAGGGATAGAGAGTTAGAAACATCAATGAGAGAAACATCTATCAGCTGCCTCCTGCACACTCCCTACTGGGTATGTGCCCGCAACCAAGGTACATGCCCTTGACAGGAATCAAACCAGGGACCTCGAGTCTGCAGGCTGACACTCTATCCACTGAGCCAAACTGGTTTTGGCTGGGTCATGCTTTCATTAGTGTGGGCACATAAGAAAGTTTTCTCCATCCTAACCTCTAATCTAATTCTCATCACCATTCGAGAATGCAAAGACAAGTTATTGGGAAGATACAGTTATGCTAACATCAGAGAAGTCTCTTGAGGTATGACTACAGTAATAGTAGATTGTTTTCTTTTTTTTTTTATTTATTTTTATTTTTTTTTTAGTAGTTCAACATTGCATTAGGTGGAAGAACTCAAGTTTCTAATTTTTTTCCTATTTTCTTGTCATGGATATATTAGCAGTACATGATGCATACTAATTATAAAGTTGGCTGTAACAAGAGTTCCTCTTGTGAATCCATTTAAGAACTGATTGTTTACTATCTTTTTCTGTAAGTATAAAATTTTAATTATGCCACTGACAGGAACTGTGCGTGATACAGTGCTCTACATTTATCACTGGGAGAGGGCCAGTTGCAGAGCTGTTTGACTTTGGAGCAATCCTGATGCGTTTGCAATGTTGAGCAGCAGGTGCCACATTATTATGTACAGAAAAGCAATTAGGAAGCATATTGGATGAATGGGGAGTGCATTAATATTAGCAAGTACATTTGTCAGTGGTTTTGATGCGAGTCTTTTTCTTTCCTTTATGCAACATTAAGATTGTGGCTCTCATAAATTCTCCCCTTAAATTGCCATCTGTTCCCTTGTCAGGCAGTACTGAGGTGGAGGAAAGTTTTCTTGACAAAAAGAAAGGGGTTTCTTTTATTTAAAGTCGAAGCAAAGAGCCCATAGAAAGGCGCAGAATGGTAGGTTGTGCAGCTCGGCTTTGCCTGTGTTAAGTAATTACCTGTGAAGGTAACATCAGCTGTGGAACCCTTTGGTTTTCACACCTTGCTATTTCCCCCCCAGTCATTTCACGTATTTTAGAATTTAGTGGGACTGAGTTATAATTAGATTAATGCAATGACAACCAACAATTGGCCACTTGGATTAGGAAGTTTGAGGAAGGAACTGCTGATGTCATTGCAGTGCATCTTTCCCATTTTGCTGGCCGAGGGCCACGTTCCCGTCCTGAAAGGACTTAGGATTAATCACTAAAATGTCACCCCTCTTTAACCCTGGACTATTTCTGAATCAATAGCATGCAATAGAACAACAGTTGAGAGAAATTCTTGGCACAATAGGTACTCAAACAACTGGATATTACCTTCCTGACAAATTCTGATGTATAATTATTATTAAAATTTCCAAAATCTTGATTAACTAAAAAGCATAGCGAGTACATTGTCTTTGGTTAATTGAGTTTTCTAGGTAATTTAAAGGTGCCATCATTCCTGTAAATCCAACTACCTTAATTGAAACGTTTTTCCTGAAATATATTTGTATTCTTTTTAACTTTGGCAATAGAGTTGAGTTTATAAAAATTGATTTGTATTTACTTCCTCGTTGCTTCTTATCTTTATCTTGGGCATTTTTAAAACTGCTTCTGAAAGATGGAAGAATTGGGCTAAACTTGTAATTTATGTAGTGTATAACCTAATTTTAAAAAATGATTAGTATTGTTGACATATCTTCTTCTTCCAAAAGTATTTTTGAAAGGAAATTGAGTTAGCGTATATTCCGGTTGAGTTCTCATGGATTACAAGCACAGAAAAAGGGGATCCCCTTGAGTAACATGGTTTTCCAACCCAAATTAACTGCTGTCACATGCATCCCAGTCCTGTTTGAAGGTGGCTGTGTTCTGATGCTACAACTAGCAAATTGCACACCTTTTCCCCAGGTTTTCTCAGGTCTACAACTTAACTATTTCTATCATTCCTCGCCATAGCCACCTGTAAAAGGGTGAGGTCTTCTGGTCTCCTTCCCCATCTGCTCCCAGAGTACTAAGGTCAGGAGGACTAACCATCTGTGACCCTAACTCACATGAAGCTAATGTAATAAGCAGTGCTAGTTTGTTCACTAAAAACGATTGGGTATTGTGTAACTGTAGGCATATTTTCTCCCTGCAGCAAGTCTTGTTCGTCAGTTTTTAGCTTTATTGGAAGCTCTCTACATTTCTTTGAAATTTTGATCTTCCTACATTTTATTTATCAGACATAGCTGAACAGTCTATTATGTAACTTATTCATGGATGGCTAAGCTTATTTATTAGGCATGTTCTTCAGTGTAATCTTAGTTCTACCTACTGGGGTACCCATATATACTCACTGTCTTATTTGAGGTACATGGGTAGAAAGGACAATTTTAAGGTCTAATCTGAGAGTGATTGTCTTTACACTAGACAGCTAGCCTGGGCCACATATAAAAAACAAAAATCAAGTGGAGAAGGACAATTAGCTAGGTAATTCAGGAAAGCAAAGCACCACAGTAAAGATGAAAATGCCTTACATAATTGATTATGAACTTTCACACCCATTATCTCATTGCTTTCTCTTAACAATCCGATGAAGGAAGTATGTTCACTTGAGGTATTGGCAAATGAAGAAATTGACCTTCTGCCAGGCTTCCAGATCTTTCTGTAGGGAGGGCCAGGGCCAGGAGGCAAATGAGGACCTACAAATTCTGGCTCTGGTGCTTTTTCCTACCTCCCATACTTCTCAGCTTTTCCTAGTTTGTGGGAAAGCTTTTTAAATTGACTTGATCTATTTGCATCTGGTATTTATCTTAATTTTCCAGGGTAAATGAATCCTGAACTGTCTCACTGACTTCTTGAGTTTTTGGTTTAAGCCAACCTAAATGGAAGGAAATGTCATCTCACTGTGTAGAAGAGAACACTGGGCTGGAAGTTAGGAGAGCTGACTTTTTATATGAATTTGATAAATAACTATGCCAATCATTCAACCAACTCTGACAAGGGAGTTAGTCTTAGATATTTTCTAAGCCTCCTTCTGCCTTGTAGATTTTTATGTCTGTCTCAAATTTTCCAGACAGTTCCTGACCCCTTCACTGTTCAGGCAGCTCACTCCTCTGTTTCTGGAGCTTGAGTTTGTCTGGATGCTGTTGGAGTGCCTGGTTTCAGTCCCGCTGGGGGAGTGCACCAGCTCTATGACTAAGAGCCAGGCGGTTGGTACCCCTGCATTGTCTGGTTTACACAATGAGGATCAGCTGACTTCACAGGGTTGAAGGTCAAATGATATAACTGTTGTGACAGATTTTTAAAAACTTACAAAAATAGTATGATTGTGCCTAGTTCAGTGGCGAGTGTTCACCTATGAATCAGAAAGTCATAGTTTGCCAGAACCAGTTTGCCTCAGAGCGTCGGCCTGCAGACTGAAAGGTCCCAGGTTCAATTCCGGTCAAGGGCATATACTTTGGTTGCGGGCACATCCCTGGTAGGAGGTGTGCAAGAGGCAGCTGGTCAATGATTCTCTCTCATCAATGTTTCTAACTCTCTATACCTCTTTCTTCCTCTCTGTAAAAATAATCAATAAAATATATTTAAAAAAAAAATTCTCTTTAAAAAAAGAAAAAAAGTCAGTTTGATGGCTAGTCAGGGCACATGCCCCTGTTGTGGACTCAGTCCTCAGTAGAGGGTGTGCAAAAGGCAGCTGACCAATGATTCTCTCTCATCGTTAATGTTTGTTAATGTTTCTATCTCTTTCTTTCTCTCCCTTCTCTATGAAATAAAGAAACACATGGTTAACTATTATGAACTCAACTTAGCAGTCTCTGTCTAAATCATCATCTCTCCCCCCACATTCTTGTTCCCTGGGCCAATCTCAAGTCTAGAGGGTAAGTGCTGAAAGGCATGCAATCTCAGCTGGGGATGGGAGAACCCTAGTTCTGGGGCATTCATTCTGTAGGAGTCTAGGCATTCCCCAAACCCAGCTCATTCCTAGACCTAAAGGAAGGTCTGTGGGAAGATATGTGCACATTTAAACCTCCCAACAGGGAGGAGAAAGCATTACTATCCCTTGAAGAAATGTTTTAAAATATGAATGCCAGGCAGCCTGGGCAGCCATTGGTGGCCAGAGAAGATGCCCCCCTGAGCTTTGCAATTGGATGCCTGTCACTGCCTTCCAGCCATCCAGGCAGGCAAGCCAAACCTGCTTTCTGCCTCTCACTATGGGCAGAGCTGGAGCCAAGCTGGTAAACTTTCTTGGCATGTCTTTTGGATCTTTTCTTGGTTCCTTAATTATTTATTATTATGAGGCCATCACTTTGAATCTGGGCAGGAGTACAAAATGGAGGGGGAAATGTTAAAAAAAAAAAAAAAGCCAAAAATGGGAATCACAAAAATTAGCCAACTAGTGGTGTCCGAATACCTTTTCCTCCATTTCCTCACCATTAGCCTCTTTTTCTCCTCTCTCCCTTCCACAGTATGCACCCTGCTACTCTCAGTGCCACCACCCACCTGGAGTCAGACCTCTTTGCAGGAGCTTAATCAGATGCACTTAATGGCCAAGCCTGAAATGCAGCTGTCTTTTGGACCTGTACCCATGTTTCTCCTCCATCCTTAGTGACCTGGATTCTTGAATCTAATTTTGATAGAAGTTGGCAGAACTCTCTTTGTCAAAACCCAGCCACCCCTTAAGCATTTATTAGGCACATTCATGTTTTGGACCATTAAACTATTTTATTTATGTGTTTTGGATTAATTTTGTGGATTATCTGAGTGCTGTGATGGATTCCTTTTTAAAAAAATATATATTTTATTGATTTTTTACAGAGAGGAAGGGAGAGAGAGAGTTGGAAATATCAATGAGAGAGAGTCATCGATCAGCTGTCTCCTGCACACCCCCCACTGGGGATATGCCTGCAACCAAAGTATATACCCTTGACTGGAATCGAACCTGGGACCTTTCAGTCCCCAAGCCAACGCTCTATCCATTGAGCCAAACCGGTTTTGGCTTTTTTTTTTTGTTGTTGTTGTTGTTGTTGTCTTTATCTGAGTCCACTATATCAGGGACAATGACATGGGTGGTTTCTCTGCTCCTTCCAATATAGGATTGCATTTGTCTGTAGTTCCTCAAAGCAGTTCTCAGAAGGTGTATTTGAAATGAGTTAGATAAATAATAACTTATACACATACACACACACACAAACACACACACACACACATCAGTGTAACTGTCCCATGATCCTTTTAGAAATTAACTTAATTCACTTCCATTGATAGTTTTTGAGCACTTAGTTTTATCACCTTGATCCTGAGTACTTAACACTGTGCAAGTACTAGGAAAATGGTAAAGAAACATAAAAATGAGCCCTCTTTTAAAAGGATTTTACAGGTGATAAGAGGAGTCTTTTTTAAAAATATATATATATTTTATTGATTTTTTACAGAGAAGAAGAGAGAGAGCTAGAGAGCTAGAAACGTCAATGAGAGAGAAACATCGACCAGCTGCCTCTTGCACACCCCCTACCGGGGATGTGCCCGCAACCAATGTACATGCCCTTGAACGGAATAGAACCTGGGACCTTTCAGTCCGCAGACTGACACTCTACCACTGAGCCAAACCGGTTTCGGCGATAAGAGGAGTCTTAGTGCATATTGGCATTTAGAGAAATATAGTCATATTGCAAATTTAGATGTAGAAGATAATATCCAGAGAAATGCAGCAATAATAAATAGGTCAATATACTGGAGTTAATGGGTGAGGCTTCATGGCCAAGAAAGGATGTGAATAGGGCCTTAAAGGATATTTTGAATTTGAAAACGAGAGTAAAAAGGACTCCTTGAGGGAAGGACAGGGCAAGAGAAGATTTTTAGAGGATGGAAGGGACGTGGTAAGATTTGGGCTCCAAATGGGGCATCGCAGGTGACCAGAGAGGCTAGGGAGGCTGGGACCTTATTGTCAAACATTTGAGGTTCCACACAGAAGGGGCTTGCCCTCTGTGCATGGGTGCCAGTTTTGGATTTCACCTGGGGAATATCCATTGCTGCTAACCAACAGACTCCTACGGCTTTACATTTGGTAAAAAGAAAAAAAAAATGAGGCACATTACACATTTTAAGAGTTTCTTGAGCAAACATTTGAATTGGGCAGTGGTTAGGAATGTTCCCAGGAGAAAGGCTTTTTCAGAGACGAGGTGGAAGCAAAGCAAGGCAGTTATTTGATTGGCAACAGCACAAGCAGTTACCCTGTTTGGGAAAGCCTAGCTTGTCTTTAGATTTAGGAATTGGAACTCGAAAATTGGTAATTTCAAATTTTGTGACAGGACACGTGCTGTGTCACTAGTGACAAGAAGAAATGCTGCTTTCTTAGGTCGCAAGGAACTTGGTCAAGCAGAACATTTGACTCCTGAAATGAGGTCACTCAAGTTGGGCAGACCCAGCTTCATGCTTCCCAGAGTCAAATGCCCTGCTCACCTCTATCACCCATTTCCTCGGGATTCAAGCAGATATCCCTTAGGATGCTTTCAAGACTTTCAGTATATTGACCAGCTATAAGTTCTTCTCAAGCCTATTATTATTATTATTATTATTATTATTATTTTATTTTATTTTTTGTTAATCCTTACTTGAGAATATTTTTCCTTAATTTTTTTGGGAGAGTGGAAGAGAGAGGGAAAGACAGAGAGAAACATCATGAGAAGCTCATTGATTTAGAGGCCTTCTGCACGACCTCCAACCAGGGCCCCAGGCCAGGGAGGAGCCTGCAACCAAGGTACATGCCCTTGACTGGAATCGAACCTGGGATTCTTTGGTCTGCAGGCCAATGCTCTATCCACTGAGCCAAACCAGCTAGGGCGAATTCAATATTTATACGTCAGTAGTAAGCTTGATTTCCTATTTCCTATATATTATTAATAGTAATATTTATAATCCTAACTAGTTTGGCTCAGTAGATAGAGCATTGGCTGCAGACTCAAGGGTCCCAGGTTTGATTCCAGCCAAGGGCATGTACCTTGGTTGCGGGCACATACCCAGTAGGGAGTGTGCAGGAGGCAGCTGATCGATGTTTCTCTCTCATCGATGTTTCTAACTCTCTATCTCTCTCCCTTCCTCTCTGTAAAAAAAAAATAATAAAAAAATATATATATTAATATATATATTAATTTTTTTATATATATATATTAAAAATAGTAACAAAGCTTGTTTATACTCTCACAAGGCTCATGGAGTTTAGTACCTTCTTTATACTGTAGTATGTGATTATAAGTAAATCTTAGAATAGTACCTATGTGAGTTTGCAAGTTTTGTTCTTTCAGCTCTTAATACTCACCCATATGGAGATATCATTGCTCTATTGATGACCTGGCTCTGTGGTCCTGACCTTGACAACTTGTGAATCTGAGTCACAGGTCTTCTATAACCATTGTGACTGAATCTTTTTTAAATTTTGGCTAAATATCTGATTCTGACATCACTTCTCTTATGCTATGTTTTTTCCCCCCAAAAAATTCTGCTCTTACCACTATGGTCCCTTTGAGTAAGAGGTTGATTTGATACCTATGATGCTAGCTTCTTCCCTGACTTTGATGAACCCACTTTACACATTCAGTGCCAAGAATCTGGGAACTTTCTCTTACAATAGCCACGTCTAGGATTTTCATTTTGTCTATACAGACATCCTGCTCTGATCCCTTGCTGACCTATGCTGTGCATTGCAAGATAAAAGCATACTTAAATTAAGGATTCCTTGCAATACATCTCACTTATCTCTGCTTTAAGAAAGGAATGCTTCCTGAAAAGGGAGAGGGAGGCATCTTTCTTCTTCTCCTCCCACATTCTCTCCAGAAGGGAGCAAGAGAGATTCCAAGGACTTATTTCTAAATATAAGCTGGGAGGGGTAAACAGTTCATTATCAGGCAAAATGACATTCAAGAATATAGACAAATCCAGAGAGACATCAGAGGCTCCTTCTCTTTCCCTTCCTTTTTTCTTCCTAGTGTTTTTGTGTTTGTTTGTTTGTTCTGCTTCTCTCCAGGGTTCTGTTTCTTAGACAGTCTGACCCTTGATTCTGCCCTCTGGATTCAGCTAGCTGGATGGCAACAGCAGGCCCATGGGCCCCTAGGTTTGACACAGCACACGCCTGGCATACCTAATTGTGCTAAGAGATTCTCTGTCTCTTCGGGGTCACCTCATGCCATTCCCTCCTAAGAAGGGGACATGTGGGAAGGAGGGGGAAAAGAGGCAGGTGAAAAGGGGGAAGAAGTCCCATCCTGGCCACATGAGCATTCTTGGTATCTCTTTGCAGAGGCTCAGACCATTCTTTTACATGGTAAAGAGGCATGAGGAATGCCAGGACCTCTGGTTGTTCCAGCTCCTGCAGGGAGAGTGGAGTGGGTGCTGTCAGAGGGGTGGTCTGGCTCTGGCACTGAAGGAAAGCAGTTGGCAGTTCAGGCACCATCCAGGCCTGGTGCGGGGCTGCCTCTGGACATTTTTGTGTACCTTGGAGAGTCCTTGTGGACATTGTGGTTCTGTGTACTCCTGACGGACACGTATTCCTTTTGTTCTTTTTGTGACAGTGGACACAAAAACCTTTCTCCTTTAGCAATGAAGAAAAATAATACCTTTTGGGGGCAACACATTTGACCCTTTAGGTAGAAAGTTATCGTGACATTCTAATTCTCTTTAATTTCTCTCTTTTTTAAATTTCCTGGACATGACCACCATAGGATAAAGCTCTTCCCACCCATTTCTTGTCCACACAGCAGTCCCTGCTCCTAGGGAAAGGATGTGACTCTTCACATATCTTAGTGCAGTCGGTGCAGGATTTTTTTCTTTATAGCCAGAGAAAGCAGTTTCCCAGGTTTGTGCATGAGCATTGTTTTTGAAAGTGGTTCATCAATGTATGAAACTAATTTCTGTTTTAACTTTTTTTTTTTTTTTTTTTTTTTTTAGTAGTAGTAGCTACAACCTGATTTAGCTACACTGGGAGATGTGACCGACAGTTGATATTTTCAAAATGACATATACACATGCTATTTTTAGATCATCTGTCAAATGATCAGATCACCTTTGTTTCCATAGCCTCTACCTTTGTTTGGAGCTTAGGAAGTATTAAACTTGAGAATTTTATTGTTTCCTAATGCACATGCTCTTTATCAATTTTTAAAATATTTTTGTTATATTTAATTATGTGACATTTGGATTGAGTTAATATTTCTAATCTTTGATCAAATTTTAAGAGAGTTGCTATGAAGATACAGAGTGGGATAATTCTTAACTTATATGTATTTTTTAAAATGTACATTTAATTATAGACTGTAATGAGAGCAACACCCTTTGGCCCCGCTGTTATTAAAGGGCAGAGATGGGCTGGCATTGGAGTGAGTTAATATAGCACATTTACTCAAGAAGGTAACAAACAAATGAATGAAAAGGTCACAATTGCCAATACTTACTTCATAGGTTCTGGGGAATGAGTAACTCTACCTCCAACACACACACACACACACACACACACACACACACACACACGCACGCTTAAAGCTGGACCTGCACTCTGGTAGCATCTCTCCCCATCTTCCTTCCTTTGCAAGTTTGCCTGTGACAGTTTCTTCCTAATAATATTCACATAAAAACATTTCTGCTGAGCAGGAGGCTAGAAAAGGACTAGTGTGTTTCCACAAACCAAATTTTCCCCACTGCTGGAGTCTTTTACATCCTGATTCCTGTTTATAATAAAACTAGAGGCCCGATGCACAAAATACATGCAAGGCTAGGCCTTCCATCCCCAGGCTGCCAGCACCAGCTTGCCTCTGGCACTCAGGACCCGGGCTTGCCACTGGCCCCCAGCAGGCAGGCACCCAGGACCTGGGCTTCCCTTACAGCCTCGGTTTTGTTTTAGAAGATCCTCTGGTCTAATTAGCATATTATGATTTTATTATTATAGATCCCAACATTGAACTAGTTTAAAGATCATTTGACTTTGATTGCCAGAACACTTCTCCATGGTATTAGCTCCTCTGCTTTGTGCATGCCCTTTCTTGGAGGACAAACCCGTTGACCTCAGCACGGGATGAGCAATAGGGTTGCAGTGATTCACTTGTGTATTAGTAACCTACCGTACTGTGTCTACACAGGCAAATAATCGAATTGCAGGGTGATTTAAATATATATATATATATATATATATATATATATATATATATATATATATTTATTTTTACCTACAAGGGACATTTTGAAACAAGAAATAAACATGGTGGATTTTGGTTTTGACTTGATTATTTCATGTCAAAACAATCAGTGCCCCAGGTGCTGAGATTCAGAAGACATCCTGCCTTTAGGTTGTGTACAGTCAAAAGAGGAAAATGGGCTCATTTAGAGATGGTGAGAAATATGTGCATTCAGGTCAATGCTAGACTATGAGAACACGAGACAGGGGTCCACAACCCTACCTGAGATGGATGGTAGAGGGGATAAGGGGGAAGGCTTCTTGTAGCAGCTGACTCCTGAGTTTAGTACAATAGGATGAATTTGAGTGAAAGAGCGGAATGAATGAGTTGAGGTGGAAGGAGAAGGGAGCATGGTATTGTTGGCAGAGGGTACATGTTCACAAAGCTCTGGAGTCCAGAAAGTGTGTGTGCATATGGAGGGAGTGTCAAGCATAACGTTGCTGAAGGATGAAGCCGTGAGAGGGAGGGATGCGACGCGAGGCCGGATAATTAGGCAGGGGTGTTGTCTGCCATGTGAAGGCGTTTGGACCCTTTCCTAGAGCTGATGGGGTGCCAGGAAAGTTGAAAAAGGGAGACGTGACAGGGCTCTTCCTTTTACTCAACCACAACTTCATGTCCTTCCAACGCGGAGGAACTGCTGTGTCTTTGTCAACCCAGTGGTGTTGAAGGTGTTTTTCCCCTGATGAGTGGACACGCTGAATTCTTCAGAGAGATGCTGTGTGACCCATATGGCCCGCTGACAGTTTGACAGTTGACAGCTTTTAGTCAGACTTGACTCACTTAAGCTGCTTACCCATCCTGAGGCGCGCACGCGGCCAGCGCCCGGACTTCACGTAATTCTGGCTGTCTTAATTGGGCACTAATTAAATGTTTTGGCTGGAAACCTCTCCTTGCCATGGCTGAATGGACTCATTTGAGGCCAATATTTCAGGGAAACATCTTGTTAGGCTGATCTGATTCCCTATTTAAAAAGAAAATGCACATATGCGGTTTGTTCCTTTTTATTTTGGCCTAAGATTCTATTATATATTTCCCCTTTTAGGGAAAAAAAACCCCACAAAAAACAACCACACCTAAAAGTGTAAAAGAATATATATATGTATGTATGTGAATGTATACTCACATGCATATATACTATATAGTCATGTACATATGTTTGTAAATATATACTCATACACATACAGTTCATAAAAGGAGCTGATGGAAAGCACAGCTTTGCAGTAAAAAACTAGCGGTCAACAGTCTTACTCGAGATTTATTCTAGGCTAAACATGTAATTAATGTTGTTATTGACATGTGTCTGTATTTGCCACAGAGTCACAAGAAAGACACATTAGAAGTTTGCCATAACGTTTCAGAACAAAAGTTAGGGATGAGGGGGATTCATCTCTAATCCTATGACATTTACAAAAGGATGGATGGATGGACCAAGACCTGTTATTTTACCTTTACCTAGCTATTTATCACATACTGATAAAGATTTCTTTCTCAAACCATTCTAAAAGCCAGTGTCTGGGGCTCAAGGGGCCACTGTTCAGCCTACACTGCAAAGTATGCCAAGAGTACATGCATGTCAACAAGAAGATCAATAAGTGCCACAGATACATTGAAGGAGAAACTTTAAATAGACCATCCACCTGTGGACCTTCTGGAGCAGGTTATATCACTACTAGAGGTCTGGTGCACGAAATTCATGCACGGGTAGGGTCCTTAGGCCTCGCCAGCAATCATGGCCTTCTGGTTGCCAGCCGGAGCCTTCCTTCATTCCACACTGCACCCTCCTGGTGGTCAGTGCACATCATAGCAGGCGATCAAACTCCTGTTCTCTGGTCGAACTCCTGAGGGGACACTTTGCATATTAGCCTTTTGTATATATAGATTGCAGGCATTGGTGTGGACTACCAATGTTAGGAACCTGCAATTGTTATTTCTTTAAAAATACCTCCACTTGCTGAAATGAAATAACTCATGAGCTTTTTTTTTTTTTTTTTTTTTTCTGGTAAAAGAAATCTAGCACTGTAAATTTTGCCCCCCTAAATAATGATGATCTTATTGTATTAAACAAGGACTAATGTAAAAATTGGAATTCTCATAGCTTAAAATTAATTCCTAAATTGTATAATTTTCTACGAAGAAAGAGAATTAGATAACAGGGTTGGAAGATGATTTCTTCTCTAAAAAAGGAAAAATGTGTGCCCCAGTTCACTTGTCTTCAATTCTTTCAATTATCCTAATATATATTAATATATATGACATCCATTAAGTATAGGTTTCTGAGACAAAAACCTCATTAATTAGCTATTCTAGAATCCATTTGCATTTGATTACTAAGGAGTAACTTGTGCACAATCAACAATTGTAAAACAGAGCACAGTCAAACACTGCTCTGTCTGAACGGAAGTAGTTCTGTAAGACCTCTTTGATTTGTGTGCTTCCTTAGGTCTTAAGGACGCATGAAAGTGTGTGTTGAACTTTCTAGTATTCACTTTATTTAATGAGAGATGTTTTTCTTGTTTTGCCACTTCCTTCCTCCTCTATATCCACTTCCCCTCCCCACCCCATCCTTTTTTTGTTGTTGTTCTGAGCAATGATTCTGTGTGTTCTTTTCCTATTTAAAATTTAAAGAGTTACATTTGGGAGAGGAACAATGTAGGGAAAGGAAACCCCTGGAGTGTGTCTGATGTGCTCATTCTCCTCTGTGCCACCATTTTTCCTCCCGCTGTGGGAGCGCTAAATGATAATGCCTGATACCTCACTGAATAAAGCCTGACACGGTTTCCAGCTGTGAGCATGTGATCAGTTTTTATGTTTGATTTTTGCACACAAGTATACTACTGCAAGCAGGTCCACAAACTATTTCACCAATGCTTAAGGGAGGAATTGCTACTGAGTGCATCAAACATTAAACAAATACTGTGTGATTGCATTAAAACTACTACATTTATTTTTAAAAGCCATGTTTCTGTTCAAAACCAGATTTTTTTAAAAAAATTAATTTACATTCAGTGGTCAGGTATAACCAAACAAGCAATCCTCAGTAGTAACTTTTCTGGAAGACTAGTTATAACTAAAGACATGATGTTGCTCCTTGCATTTTGCTGTTGTGATGAAATGTTACTGTAATTATGCAAGGGGTTGATTCATTTGGGAAGAACATTGACTAATATGTCTTCTATTATGTCATCTTAAAAATGAATTGCATAGGCTGTAATTTTAAACTTCACATTTTTCTTGGAGCAGTATGTTGTACATATGTAATACTGATTTTGGTGACATATTTTGGCAATATTATTGTCTTACATGTGAGAGCATTCCATTTTTATGTCTTCCTTATAATAGGCAAAATAGATGTCTTACTGTTCAGTTGTTGACTTCCATAAAAAGGTTACCTATCTAAACCAGTTATCCTGTGTAATAAAGAGCTAATATGCTAATTAGACCAGATGGCAGAACTACCTTACAGAACAATCTTCTGGAATGACCAGTGGGCAGCAGCAGGGCCATGAGATAGTTGGGGCTGCAGGGCAGTTGGGGCTGCAAGGGCTGTGGCAGCCAGAGTCTGAAGGCCTACTCTTACATGAAATTCATGCATTGGGCCTCTAGTTCTGAAATAAGATGCTAGTAAAACAAAATAAATTATCAGTATATTTGTTATTAATTCTGAAGACCTTAGGGCTGTCACTTATGAGGTCTGTGGTATGCCATGATATTTGATAAACAATAAAACATCATATATTTCTTTCTGGCTCACAAATCAGTGTAGAAAAAATGAGGATGAGGGTTCCTGAAGGAATGCAGTAGCAGAGAAAGAAGAGTTATTTTACTTTTAGTGACAAGATGGTTTAGACTTTGTTGAGGTTTAATGGTTGAGGGATGGGTGGTACATAATTTATGAATTAATAGGAATACCTAATTCATATCTACTTCTATGGCAAATTATTGGTTTTCTAAGTCTCACTTCTTGCCCCCTTGCAAGTACCAGAGCAGGAGGAGGGACTGCTCTGTTCTCAGCTTGTTTCTCAGGTACAGCGTAGGTATGAGGGACAGAAATACTGCACTCAGAGAGAGTCAAGATGCCAAGTTTTTCAACAAAAGTAGAAAAACAAAATCAGCCGAAACCGGTTTGGCTCAGTGGTAGAGCGTCGGTCTGCGGACTGAAAGGTCCCGGGTTCGATTCCGGTCAGGGGCATGTACGTTGGTTGCGGGCACATCCCCGGTAGGGGGTGTGCAAGAGGCAGCTGGTTGATGTTTCTCTCTCATCAGCGTTTCCAGCTCTCTATCTCTCTCCTTTCCTCTTTGTAAAAAATCAATAAAAAATATATTTTTAGAAAAACAAAATCAAACATTCTATTCCATGAAAAAAGTGGAGACAGTATGCTGATAATTCTAGAGTGGCTATGGTGACTACTTTTTAAGGTACACCTACTTCACGTACCAAGTGAACATTTCTAGTAGTGATCACTTGTTTTGTTGTAGAAATCTGTTATTTCCTGATTATCCTAATTATTGACAGTTTCTAGTTGTGTCCTTACTGTGGGTGACAGTATTAAACCACCTTAGCTATTTAGTCATTTTAGGGAGAGCCATTACATTCCAAAGACATTAGGTCAGTAAAGGAGAAGGATGGCAGTTAGTCATTAAAGCCTCTTCAGAGATAAGGAAACTATTTACTGACATTGCTTTCATGAACTTTTCTCATACAATGCCAGTCAGTCACATAAACACTGAACCTATGAATTGCTAGGGATTGAGGATTGTTTCCATTCCAGCCTTGTTTTGGAATTCCATAAGCCAATAACTATTGTCATATATATAATTAAATATGCCATGCAGACATGTAAAATGTATATGCAAAATACATGTTAAGTATATTTGTTAAATGTGTGTCCTGCATACCCCACACAGCTGCCATATACCAGATACCTTACACTTGAAACCTCCAGGGGCAGAAAAAGGGAATGTCTCTTTTTGTGTGTGTTTACTAGTAAAGAGGGTAAAAACTCTGCTGGATCCACCCCCTGCGGACATCCCCTCAGGTTTCATTGGTCAGAATTGTGGCACTTGCTTGTGTTTTAACCAATCATTTGTAAGAGGGTTGAGGCAGCAGAATAGAGGACTGTGGCTAGTTCACCACTGCTAAGGGCAGTCTTAATGAAACTTTTTTTTTCTTCAGTTTTAAATCAGAAGGACTATTTCTAGTCCATCGGAGTTCAGCATTTTATGAAGTCATTGCAAATCTTACCCCAATGCTGTCTGATTTGGAAAAGTGACAGTGGCCTTTAGCATGGTTTAGTTTAAGTCATTCAGAGGTTCTTTTGAAGTAAAAATTAAATCTAAACAGTCTGTCATTTACTTATTATCTCCTAGGTAAATCCAGATTCCTAATCTGTGCCTACCACCACTGTTTCCCAATTAAACAGCCAAAAGAGTCAGTCCTTAGAATGGATTAATGACCTGCAAAATTCCATTTAAACATAGCCATTCTTGAGTTTTATTAGTGGAAAAATACAAACAGGTCTGTGGTCATGGATTATTACAGATTCACTCCAGACTGCTGAATTGAACTCTGATGAACCTGCGATACTCTCCATTAAACCTCAAAATGAGCTTTCTCTTAATTGGGGAGTAGGAAGGGAAAAGTAAACTAGTAGCTGGTAAATGCCAGACTTGTGAATCATTGCTTTATTTTGGAAAGAGTGTTGCAACATTTTTACATGTGCATAGAGGAACAGGAAAGAAGATAATTCATTTATTAAGCCCTATTCTGTTCCAGGCAATGGTATTTTGAAAATTTAAATATAATGTGAAACGTAATATAACATAACATAACATAATATAATATGAATATAATAGGCTGGTAGTATTTTAGATCAGAAACTCGAGTTCAGAAAGGTTCAGTGACTTGTGCCAGGCTAAATAATGAGTGGTGGATCTAGATTGAAACAAAAGCATTCTGTATTTATTTAGCTAAGCCCTAGCAACATAGTAGTGAAGAAATCAGATAGACCTTAGCCTTTTGGGGACATAAAGTCTAATAGAGAAAAATAATATATTTTTCAAAATATTGAAATATATACATGGTTATAGATTATAATAAATACTATGAAAAACAGTGTAGGGTGTTCTCACAGGAGGACTTAATTTCCATTGGTGTTTCTGTTGGGACATCTAAGTGAAGATGTAAAGAATGAGGAATGTTACACAAATGGATGTAGAATGGAGGCGATTCTATTCTCTGTGAGGAACTGGCCTATGTTAAAGCCCCAAGGGGGAGCCAATGGTTGGTGAGAAGAGGTTGGAAGATATTTGAGGACTTGAGTTTGTAAAGCTTTGTCAAAAGCCATGATGTAGACTTAATACCACTGAAGCAGAGAATATAATAATGAGGTTTACAAAATTATTTCTCTCATCATGTAGGAAGTGGATCAGAGGAATTTCTTTTATACCTAGATAATTCAATAAATATTTTAATTATAATTACATGTTTCTAATTCATGTTAAATGAATGAATGAATGAATTTGCAGACCATATGTGGAACAGTGCTTCTGGTAGCTAACACTGGAGAGAGAATTACCTACTGAAATAACCTGAGAAAATATTGCTACATAGTTTTCATGACAAAATGAAATTTACTTATCCCAATTTGATTTTTTTTTTTCCCTACTCTGTTATATATTTTCTAGAGGCCAGGTGCATGGATTTGTGCACTGGTGGGATCCCTCGGCCTGGTCTCTGGGGATCGGGCCAAAACTGGCTCTCCAACATCCCCCGAGGAGTCCTGGATTGTGAGAGGATTCAGGCCAGGCCGAGAGACTCTATTGGTACATGATCAGGGCCAGAGACGGATCGTGGGAGGGCTCCAAGGTATGTCCAGCTGGTCTCATCCAGTCCTAATTGGCCGGACCCCAGCAGCAAGCTAACCTACTAGTCAGACTGTCTGCTCCTGGTGGTCAGTGCATGTCATAGTTACTGGTTGAAGGGTCAAAAGTTGCTTAGGCTTTTATATATAGAGATACTTGAAGAGACTGAGCATTGTCTCAAAATGTGTTTGTGTTTTGAATGTGCTCGGGTTTCTTTTATTTAATTTTATTTTTAAAATATGTTTTTATTGAGTTTTTAGAGAGAGAGGAAAGGAGGAGAGAAACATTGACTGCCTTCTGCATGCCCCCTACTGGGGATCAAGCCCACAACCTGATCATGTGCCCTGACTAGGAATTGGACCTGAGATCTCTTGATACATGAGACAATGCCTAACCAACTGAGCCTCACCAGCCAGGACAATTTGGCTTTCTTTAAATTAAAGGTTCCTAATGCTAAACACCTAACAAGTTGCCAAGTGATTTTAGAATAGGAGGTTTTAGACTAGAAGAGACTAAAATGTTCCTCTGTCCTACAGTTTTTAAAATTCAAAATTACAGCTAATCAGTTTCTATTAGTGTGCCTTTTAAACACAGAGAAGATGTATTTAAAAGTTTTTTAGCTCCTTTTCACCTTTGCAGAGACATGAATGGCCTGTTATGATTATGAGAAATGTGCTGGTGTTTCATGAAGAAGTCATTACCAGGGGTATATGCCTGGTCACTTGTATATAAAGATAAGCATTAACCCTCATGATGTCCACTTACATTTTAAGCCTTTTTAGAAGCTATATGATTTACATACGAACTATCAACGCAGTTAAAAAACAAAACAAAACACAACAACAACAAAATAAAAAGCAGAAGATCATCATTAATGAAAGATGATGTCTCGCCCCACTGGGCATACATATATGCTAAATCCAGGTTATAGAGCACCTGTGATAATGTCCTCATGAGCAGGTCTAAAGTGTGTGACCATTTTGGCCTTTGTGCTCCCAGGACCCTTTTGGTGACCAGACATTTGAACGTGCTGTCCTCTCTGTCTGGGATGTCTCCTTTTCACCTTATACTTACCCTGTAAAATGCAGCGATGCTACCTTTTTCAGGGCAGCCTTCCCTGAATTCTCCTTTATGTTAAATTAGATTACATTCCCTTATTATGGATTCTCGGAGCACCATGGTATTTCTCACAGCTGAAATTGTACAAGTATTTGCATGGTTATTTGATTAATACCTAGTTTGTGAGCTCCATAAGGTTAACAACTGTGTCTGCTTTTGCTCAGTGGCATTCAGCATATATGAATGTAACCAGGTGAAGTCAATTGATATCTCCACCAGTATCATAATAAAGTAGTATTTTAAAGATATTTGCTACCAAGATTAAGTTTATTGTGTCATTATTTTTTTTTTAGGACTTCATACCAATTCCTTCCCCCTTTTCAAATAAATCAACTAAAATCTTGACAATTGGAGACTGTTAGTAAGTGAAACTGTTTGTCTGTGACTGACACTTAGAGATTAATTTTACATTATGCTCTGTACCTGTATACATTGTATATCTGGATGAAAGTTTCATTGCTGTTAAATTCCCATCCTCTTGTTAAAAGAAGGATGTTGATCATAAACCAAAAATTGATTGCATCTTCCTCTAATAGGTTATGATGTAATATTTGAGAAGCACTTAACCAGTTTATCTAATTAGGATTTTTCTCATTATAAAATAAGTGACTCGGAATTTAATACCTACTCAGTGATAGTATTACACATGCTTCTTAATTTCTTCTTTATGCTGTTCTGTGCTGCCCACATTTTTTTTCTTACCATTGAGTGATTTGCACTTATAATAAGAAAAAGATTATGAAAATAAAGTTTTCCAGTTGTTGCTTTGTCACTGCTGTAATGTATATTTCTTGGATATCCTAACATTTTAAATCTTAGCTTCTCACTAACTTTTTGAATCACATCAGTCTAATCTTACCACAGATTCCTCTTCAAATCTTTACACAATTCTCTAACTTCCAATTTGTACTACGAAGAGCTATTATGTAAAACCAGTTTCCCTGCTCTTCTTTTGCAAAACCTCACCCACTCACATCCAATATATAGAAGCTCTGAAGACAAGTACTGTGGGTGTCACTTGCAATTTAGATGATCAGCTCTTAGCCAGGAAATACGCCCTTTTCCCAGTATTCTAGTATGTATGTATAGCACAAAGTCTATTGTATTGTTTGTGCTTAACATTGTTTATTAGTATCATTATCAGCATAGTAATGTTATTAATAGCATTGTCAGGAACAACAGCAATCACCAAGATAACGGCCTTAGCAACAGTGGCATTTACAGTATGCCATTATATTAATTATCACAATGGATCTGACAGGCTGCTCCCAAGAATTCACATTAGTGAATAGTTTATGATTTTAAACTCAAGAGGAAAACAAGAAGCTACATCAATCCTAATATGCTCTTGTCTTCATGTACCTCCCTCTTTTTCTAACTTAAAAAAAAAATACACAAAGAGAAAGAGATAAAAAACATTGCCAGTCCAAATTTATTAATGGAATGAAATAAGTTGTTAGCTCTATCATAAAAGAATATGACAAAGAATGCATAATTTACTTATTTTTGCTCCATAATTTGATCAGCGTCATTTGCCTGGATACGAGTAATTCATCAGAAAGAAATGTGTGTGTCCAATGAGGGGAAGCCATGAAAGGCAGAGGAGTCTTCCAGATTGAATATTCTAACATGAATTAGTTGAGAAAATATTTTCCTCTATTGAGGAAAAAAATGACCTATCACACGTAAGTTAGTTTTATGATTTTGCATGTTGTGGATTTTACAGTCATAAATACTGGTATTAGGATAAAAGCTATTATTTGTGAAATGTCCTCCTGATCTAAATAGCATAACTAAACTTCAGAAAGGAACCCTTTTCCTCTTGTGTAAATTACAAGTTTAATGTAGTTTATGAAATTAACTCACCATCTTGATTCTGAAAGCTTGTTTATTTACTAATCAATAATTTACTTATTAATTCTTGTGTGATTGGATATGTATGGACACTCTGTAATTTAAGTATCCTACTGATTCGGGTTACCTAGAAAGCATCAAGTTGTCTGTTTGATTATTTACAGTTTTTATTACCAGAGGATATTGTCTAATGAATTCCTGCCTTTACTTTTAGTTATCTGAAGTAATTATTAGTGGAAACTATATTTGAATTTTACCAACTGTCTTCTTTGATGGTCTAGTGTTCAACTAGCTTCTATTTTGAAAGCATTATTATGTGACATGAAATGACAGAAATAATTATGGTCAAGTAACAGTCTAAAAGTGCATAATACACACTTACTCATTTCTAGCTTACAGTAGGATAATCTTGTTGCTATTTTTGGTGTCATGGAGTTAAACTTGATCAAGTAAACTGTTCATTTGCATTGTTAGGTTTTCATCAATAGTTGTGTCTTGTGTTTATTTAAAGTATAATATGTAAATGTATAGCATTTGTTGAAGATATCTAACCTAGGGCTAACTCATATTATAGCTAATTTGTAACATGTGGTTAGTAGGCAAATTACCTTTATCTCAGATCTTAGGAACTAAATAAGATTGGACATATTTAATATTGTACTTGAATTATAAATAGGACTTCGATAACTAAATTAAAAGGCAAATCCAGGTTCCTTGTCAAATCAATATTTGAGAATTGGATTCAGCTGAAATGCAATTCAGGCAGCACGATTGTCAATAATTGTGGGTGGTGTGTGGAAGAAAAAGCAGCCACTGCTAGGTTTAAATAAGTGACTCCTCTCAACCTGGTTGAAGCAAACGGTGAGGAGACTTTTCAACAGATACTTTTCATGAACATGAGCAGTGTAGTGTAATATTTTTAGAAAATTCCAAAGAAAATATGCACGTGACATCAGATGGAAAGCCATTATAGATGGCTCTACCAATTCAACTAGTTAATGGAAGGCCACATGTGGACAGAAACCATCATCCCAGGTCAGACTGTACAGCCTGATATTTTAGTTCTTTAACTCACAAAATATTTCCAGACTCACTCTTATTTATTTTGACCTTTTTTGGGGGGAGACTTGGTGATCATAGTGGCCCTCCCCTTCAATTCCAATGTTAAGGCTGTTTGAGGCTTGGGTTAGGTTCATAGGACTTTCCGAAGAGGACAGGTCTGGGCCAAGGACTCAGGTGTCACTCCTCCGAGCCCCGAGCCATGCCCATCATTTCATGTAACATCAAATATTCACGTGTCACCTCTGTTCGTGCATCCGTTCCATTAAAGCACTTTGCTGCTGGGACTCAAAAGGAGAGATCAAAAGTGAAATTGTGATAAGTGAACCTGAGGGACAGCCTGCTGCATTTGCTTTGGGCTTAAATTCTTGAATTTCTGGAAAGCGTCTTTGATAATTCTAATGAGTACCTTCTTATCTTTTTTAAAACTGTGCCCTTGTGGTGTGGAATAGTCTTTTTTTTTTTTACTTCATTGCTTGAGAGAAAACACAGATTCCTCCAAATCTTTCAAGCCCTTCTCTCAGTGTTTGGTCACTGCTATTAAGTAAAATTAACTGCAATCTGAAGAACTGGGCAGATGTTAAAAACCCTCATGGTCCCCACCAGCCCGGAGTGGGGGCGAGGGGAGGGGGGTGTCCTCTGTTTCTTATTTCCTGGCTGCTCTTGGCACGTTCCCGGGACACACAACAAACCCCCATTATAAAGGATTATATGATGAGTCAACAAGCCTGTGAAAGATGGCAACCAAATGGTGACTCCAAATTACGTGAAAAATTACTATAATCACCCCTGCTGCAACACCCGTCTGTTGGCAAAGTGGCCGATGCTCTTGAAAAGCTTTAGAAGAAAAGCACCATGTATTAAATCAAGATCTCCGTTCTGTGTGTAATCATAAAAATTAACACTGTCACTTTAAAAAAAATAGTCTAATTGGTCTCCTAAAGGGAAACCTACTAGGCTCTGTAAAGTAGCTATTATGAAAATGTTTAGCCTTTTGAATGTATTTCAGACAGCCTTGGTGCTGCCAGATTTGCCAGCCAAGAATTCACTAAGCAGATTTGTCAGGGGCTGAGGCCGTAATCTGTGAAATAGACATTGGCATGGAGATGAAAGATCAAGAGAATTATATAGGTTTGGTTAGCGTATGCCAAGACTCCCTTTGTAAAAGTAAGTTTATTTTGTATGGAAGCAAGCAGCTATCTTTGTTTGGCGTTTCTAACGGTACCCTTTCCCGCTGGGGAAGGAACAAAACGGTTTCATTCACACACTTGGGGTGGTCGGGCGAGAGGTTTCTGACATTTTGCTCTGTGTTTGCCTTCTCTCTCTCTCTCTCTGCAGTGCAGTTCTCCTGTGAGAGTTGCGGATAAAAATCAAGGGCACAAGAGCCCTTGAATCTGGTTAACTGCCTTCCAGGACACCTTCAACTTCCAGGGGGTGTGTCCTTAACAGGAAGGCTAGAGACATTGCCCTCTGGCTTCTCTTCTCCTGACCCCGAGGACCGGTGCACATTTATAAAGCTCCCACTTTGCAAGTTTAGGCAAACCTCAGTGACCAAAAATGGCTGTGTGTGGGACTTTTGGGTTCCTGCTCTAGCCTTCCGCTCTGAGCAAGTCATGAAATCACTAGGATCTTTCCACTCCTTAAGGGTATGAATTAGGTGCTCTCTCAGGACCCTTACATGTTAAAATTCTGTGAATCTGTGACAATTCAGGTCTTGTATAGATTTTAAACACAATGCTCCCAGATACAGCAAGAAAAAGTGCTCTATACTGCCATAATATATGCTTCAATATTTAATAGAAAGGAGTGCTTCCCCAGAACAGCTGGCGGGCAGTATTATGCTAAAACAAACAAACAAACAAACAAACAAAAAACACACTAGAAAAATATAAAATGTCTCTTGAAGTTTCAGTACATCACAGATAGGGATTGGTTTCCCCCCCCTACAGTTGTGCACCCTGGGCAGATTTGGGTATTTACAATAGCCACATAGAGCGATGGCGTTCTTGCACATTTACACTTTTGAGATAACCGGATAAAACTGGTAGTAACACTTCATAATCTTTTTTTTTTTTAAAATATATTTTATTGATTTTGTACAGAGAGGAAGTGAGAGAGATAGAGAGTTAGAAACATCGATGAGAGAGAGTCATCGATCAGCTGCCTCTTGCACACCCCCTACTGGGGATATGCCCGCAACCAAGGTACATGCCCTTGACCGGAATCGAACCCGGGTCCCTTCAGTCCCCAAGCCGACGCTCTATCCATTGAGCCAAACCGGTCTCGGCAACACTTCATAATCTTAACAGTGCTTTTTGTTTGTTTTGTTAATCTTCATTGGAGGATATTTTTTTCCATTGAATTTTAGAGGGAGTGGAAGGGAGGGGAGAGAGAGAAACATCGATCTGAGAGACACACATGGATTGGTAGCCGCCTCCATGCACCTGGCCAGGACTGAGGATCAAGTCTACAAACAGGTACATGCCCTTGACTGGAGTAGAACTCAGGATCCTTCAGGCCATGAGCCAACACTCTATCCACTGAGCTAAACTGGCTGTGGCTTAACAATGTTTTAACAGAGAAAGTCTAGTGCATAGGTAACTCTGGGACACCAAAAAATTAATTTACCTGGATGGATAGGGAATCACATGCAATTTGTATGGGCACTTTCAAAGGCGCTTACATTACAACTTTTTTCCAAGCCACTTTTAAATTATATCTTCATCACACAAATGAAATATTGCTCAAAGAACCGCTGACTGAGAGATGTGGCAAGCAGTCTTCCTAGACTTTATTCCGTATTCACATCCAATCACATTGGTAAACATAAATACATCACAGCGCTTATTCCAACACTCACAAGTTATCGATATAAAGACAAACTTCCATATATTCTCTGAAATAGATTTTCCCTCCATTTCTCTTTTTCATTTTGCATGCTGAATGTTAACTGTAAAATTCATCTCTCCCCCCCCCCCCTCTCTCTCTCTCCTAATTATAGACCCCTCCCATAATTTACCATACTTTTCCACATTTTCTTGAGACAAACTCTGCCACATTGAGACAAAGTGGTGGCAACAGAATTTCTAGGAAGCATTCAAAAGCTGTTTCGAGTCTGACACCTTGATTGCTGACCCGAGATTCTCACTTCCTCTCCAGGAGCTTCTCTGGTCCTTTTCCTTAGACAAGCAGGAAAGGAAGATCACCTGCAAGATGTTTTCCTGCTCACATAGACACTAGGGGGTGTCCAAGGACCAAATGTATTTCTCCGTCTCTTCAGCCTTGTCTCCTCAGTACTCCTAGGCCTAGCTAACTTAAAGCACAGGAGCTAGGGGGAAATCTATCCAATTAATGCCAGTTTTGTACTGAAATGAATAGCGTGGGGTCAGTTTCATCATCAGGTTCCGATTCCCTTGCATCTCTGGCAGTAATTGTCAGCTCAGGGGTCACACCCGGAGACCACCCCATAATATAAGCCATAGGTGACAGGGATCAAGCTGCCCTGTTATCAAATGCTTTTTACCCCTGTGTTTGCCAGAATGTATGTTCACTTGAAAAGGGGTTGCAGGTTTTTCTTTTCCTTAGTTTCAGTTTTGCTCTGCCGCACGGAACTGAGCCTTGTGAGAAGACAGATCATTGCCTTTTCATTCTTATGGGGTCCGGCTTGCTTTTTTCACTGTAGATTATTTGTTGATGATTACCTTTTAGAAAGCATTTGCCCTTGCTGCTGTAGACATCGTCAGGCCTTTGGGCACGGGCCTGTTTTATGAATACCTATTACTTCTTAATTATGATGGGTTAATAAGGTACGTCCTTCATTTTCATCTCCCGTCCCCTCTTCTTCTGCGATTCTTTTCCCTTCAGTATTGGTCCCGAAGGGCATGTTACTGGCTCTTTTTTTTAAATTTTATTGCTCCCTTCTTCCCTTTTGCCCCTCCTGGTGAATTAAAAAAATAAATAGAATGCATTTTAAGGATGACAACAGTACTAATAAAGTCAGGAATTGCGTTCCAGCTAAATGCACTGATTGGAAGTCCTATTGAAAATAGCATAAACCTAATTGAAGTAGCCAGCCCCTTCCATACAGGTCATGCTACGCTCTATTAAAAAGAAGGTAAAACAACGCTTGTGACATTTTTGTATTGCCCAGACTCACTTTTCCTAAGACATATCAATAGTATTGACAATAGGATTGCATTGTGCTCCCCAGTGACCTGGGCCATCACCTGATGGTCCCTGATAATTCTTTCCTAGTGAAACCTTATCGTATCCTTTACCTATAACCGTCAACAAGAAAATTATGATGTTCCCATATCAAAATTTGAAATACATAAAAATTATAGTGAACGAACTAGCCGAGAACACTGATCATTTAGATAATGTGGATAGTTAATACCTACCTTAGTGTAGCTGTTAAAGATGCTAATACATTTCCTTAAACTTATGAAAATATGCACATGGCTAAAGAAACGTCTGATGTGACATTACCAGGAGAGTTAGGATTATATGCCAGAATCCGTTATTTGATTTCATTTTGAACAGTTTAAGGCGACTCCTCAAGCGTCATTCGTTGGTTCTAAGCTTTATTTCCAAAGTCTCTTGTATTGGATGGAACCGACTGTCAGACTTGATGGCAAAGCACTAGCAGCTGGGAAAACTGCTCTTTCTCTTCCCCTCTCATTTCCCAAACAATGTTTGCACTGATTAATACTATGCAACGAGACATGACGCAGAGATTGTGTTGGCGTTGTGTTCTGATGACCCCACACATTGTGTGCTCTCCGTGGTTCCTTTCGCTGCGCGCAGTTCTGTGGGTTTATCAGAAATTACATGTCAGGCTCCCAATGAGTGTAATTGTACACTGATTGTGTATAGTTTTGTAAACCTCATTATTAGCCTTGTATGCAAACCAGATAAAAAGGAAAGTTTTAAAAAAGGAAAAAAGAAAATAGCTTTCACCGGACATCATGTCAGAGCCCAGGTGTTTGAGCCTGGATGCCGGTTGCGGGGGGGGGGGGGGGGGGGGGGGGGGGGAATAAAACATTCTCTCAGAGACATCTGCTGCAGCCATGTGCTTGAAAAAGGCCCCGATGAAGAGGGGGGACAGGAGTGGAGTGACTAGGCTGTGGGGAGAGAGCTTGTGGCTGTGTTTTCTTCGGGCTCTGTGCTCTTTGCATGCATGATTCATTTCATCACAAGGCAGTAGGACACTGAGGATGCTGTGTGCATGTCCTCCTTCCTTTCAACTTTCATTAGTTGGTGCACACGTGGCAATTTTCCTGAGTTTTGTCCCTCTCCCTAGCATCACTGTTTTAGCAGAAAAACAAAACCAGAAGCAGGTCAACGTAGCCACAGTCGGGAAAGCAGACACAGGATGAGTGATGTAATGAGCAGCGCTTTCCCTTCCCAGGGCCCCGCTCTTCTGCCCACGTACATCTGAGCACTCCTTGGACACATCTGAGACAGTTAGCACCCAGGGTGTGTGTTCTCTGGACTCGCGAGCAGAAAGCTCGGTGGGAAATGTTGAAGAATTCCATACCAACCACTAGAGCCATTCAAATGAGACTTGTCTCTAATGTGGGGGAGTACTTAGTTCTCTTTTAAAAACCTTTAATCAGGATACAGTGGTTCAGTACACAGATGTTAGCACCAGTGTGAGGGCTCTCTAATTGTAATTTAAGTTATCCCTGCCTGAGGGCTCCAATCAAATTATTAGACTGTTGCAGCGAGTCTGTGGCTCTTGGTTGCACCTTGCAAGGGGGTATTTTCTGCAATGATGAGAAACAGTGGTTTCTCCTGGGAAGCAAATGTACCATTATGGACTTATTAGGTCCTTGATTAGATACACAGCTGATAAGTGAATAGACTTTTCAAGAGAAAAATATTGCAGTTTATTTCAATCCGCCTTGCTCAACCATTAGGCTGTGGAAAAGGAAGTAAATGAAATAGAACTAAAGGAAATATGCATGCATTTGCTTATCAGGGGTGGTAAAGTTTATTAATCAATTTTATAGTTGCCATTAGCCTTTCAGACTTAAAGGTAAAGGCTTTTGTTCAATTTGTTTGTTGGCTGGTTGGCTTTGTTTCTTTGTTGTCTTTTCTCAATGACCATGCTTGCTTTCTGTGGCAAGTTTTCTGACAGGACTGCCGAGACATAAAGAGTTAAACATTTGGAGTGACAATTAATTAAGGGAGTCCCAAAAAGTTAACCTCTCGTTTCCTTCCTGAAATTCATGTTTATCTGATTTGCTTTTAATAAGTGACTTGCTATTGAACTAGTTTTACATACTTTAATTTGAAGATAATTACAGTACTGTAATTCACATTTCAGAGGCACATTAACTTTTCAGACGATATCTAGGTAGATACTTCTCTCTAGCATTTTGCTTTTTTTTTTTTTTTTTTGTAAAGTGTAACCTGAAGAATAATTGACTGGTTGTAGTAATATATTCTAAATCTTTCTATTACTAGGAATTTATTTGATTTTAATTGTGGAACCATTGGTCATATTGAGTTCATTTCCTGTTCATGTTGATTTCATGAGTCTCTCCATTAGTATTCAATTGCACAGTAATTAGTCATTAGTTCACTGTGATGTCTTCAAACATGTGGACACTTATATTCTCATTTTCCACTGTTTCTATAGTCGTATGTGAATTCTATCTTAAGGAGATGAAAACTATGATAAAGAAGATAAAATGCTAGATCATGAATTTATTAGATTGAATATTTTGCCAAAAGGCCCTTAGCTAAGGCATGCAAAACTTGATGCATGGAGAATGAAATAAGTGGCAGCTGCCTAACCACACTTACTGAAGTCACTGAGATGTCAGAGCCTGGGATCTGAAGCCCGTGTGATCAGAGACTAGAGAGGAGCTATTTAGCGAAACTTCAGGATGGCGCTTGACCCCACTGTGCACCTGACTAATTCTGATTAGAGCATCTTCAATTTCTGAAGAAAGGTCAGATTCCCAGCCTACTAAGCTTCAATAGTGTATTGGATTTTGCCATTTTAACTAATTGTTGGGCTTCATAGATCTATTTCCCTTGAAAGAGAAAGTGTTCTTTAAAACTATATTGTCATTAGATTCATTAATTTCAAATTTTCTGTGTTTTTAGCTCACATTTAGCTCCTATGAAAAGTAAATATGTCATCTGTCAAAGTCTATCACAAGCTTGTAATTTAAATCTTTTAGAAAATTGTTCCTGCTTTTTAGTTGAGCTGGCTTCACATTGTGTCCTAATTAAATTGGAATCTTATATCATTTAAATGTTAGACTTCAGAATGAAATTATTTTAATTCAGGTGATAATGAGGGTCCTCTTGGTAGAGATGAAAAAAACCCCAAAAAACCTCTGCTTTCAGTCCTGAACAGTGTGGCTCAGTTGGTTGAAACAAGGCCCCATGCACCGAAGGGTTGTAGGTTTAATTCTTGATCCGGGCACCTTCCCAGGTTGTAGATTCCATCCCTGGTCAGGATACATACTCAGGTTGTGGGTTCCATCCCCGGTCTGAGTGCATATGGGAGGCAGCTGATAGATGTTTCTCTCACATAAGATGTCTCTCTCTCTCTCTCCCTCTCCTTTCTTCTCTCTCTAAGAAAATAAAGAAAAAGACAAACAAACAAAAAACACCCCTCTGCTTTCAGGCTAGTTGAGTAAATGTTCAAGAATCTTCAAGATGCCATAGGTGTCGCATATAGGTTTCTATTAGCATTTACCCCTATACAAAATAAGAAGCAAGAAAGATAGGACCCTGGAATACAGTCTCTCCTCCTCCTCCAAATATACCAGTTCTATAATAGCTTATGCTTATGCCTATGCCCATTTTTTTTGGCTGCCCAAAGTTAGTTTAATTCTTATTAAAAAGTATACATAAATGCTCCTTAACTTTACTGGCTATCTGAATCTCTCAGGGACCCTTGTAAAATGCAGAGTCTGACTCAGCAGGTTTGGGGTGGGGACGCAGAAGTGGTTGCTCCAAGCTT
Source organism: Pipistrellus hanaki (assembly GCF_964339955.1). NCBI lineage: Eukaryota > Metazoa > Chordata > Mammalia > Chiroptera > Vespertilionidae > Pipistrellus > Pipistrellus hanaki. The sequence continues at coordinate 29,370,194 of NC_140514.1, forward strand.
TACACTTTGTATAGCAGGAGTGTAAAATGATGAGGAGGTAAACAGTGATGAATCAGAATTAATATCTTTGTATGTATATATTTTTAGAATTGAAAAATTGTTTTGAAATTTTAGGAATCATAACGCCAATCATTATTTTGACTTGGAATTTGGCTAAGGCATTGTTAATTTTTTTTTAAAGCTTTTAAAAACATCTACATTTTATCCATTTAGAACAACTGGCTTTTGTAAGAGAAAAGTGTGTGGCTTCAGATTCCTTCTCCCTACTTAAACATATTCATTGCAGTATGCTTTTCCATATATACTAAACTTTTATAAGAACAGAGGGTATGTTACTTCTATATTTTTTTTATTTGAAATTACCTTTAAATTTGTTTAAACATCTGTGCTTGAGGAATTAATTTTTATTTCTAAACTTGGTAGGGGAAGTCTTTCCGTAGAATAATATCCAATAAGTTAATGAAGGGATGCTAATTTCAGCATCACAAAGAATTGTGGAAATCCCTAGGTATTCAAGGTGGCTTAAGATAGATACCCACAGAGGACGTGCACCTTTGGTGTGTGTTTTATCTGGAAACTAAATTAGTTCAACAAAACAGTTTATTCTTTTCTATGGGAATGGAGTCTGAATTTCATGTAGTCTCAACTAAAATTATTCTCTGCTCACTTCTCGGCCTTTTGGCTAAGATCAAGTGTAGTATCTGTTCTTATCAGTTTAAAAGTGGTTCTCTGAATTGAATTACAGTCTACAAAGGTCCCCAAATCTATTTGAAGAACTGTTTAAAATTTCTCTAAAATTTAGAGATAGGTTTGAATAAGAATGACTATTACCCATTTGTGAAGTATAACCCTCTTGACCTTCATCCCCTTCCCTCTCTCTCTCTCTCTCTCTCTCTCTTAATATTTCTGTTAGGTGAAAAATGAATGATCAGAATAGGGAAATTAGGAAAATAATCTAAATTATGATTAGTCCCTAAAATTTATTTTTCATACTATATTTTTCTTAGTGCGTGACATCAAAGGAAACATTTTATACATCTCAGATATACTCTAGGAAGTTGGTTCACATCAGTGATTTTATTCCTAGTTAGATAAAGTGTCAACTTTGAAGGAAATTTGATGTAAATAAAAGCAAAACCAAATTTGATATAATGCTATTGAATTTTTAGAGATAATAGTTTTTATAACTCCGATAAGTTCAAGAAACTCAGTGAAATGGAAGGGGGGGAAATAAAACCAAACAATAGAATATTTATCTCATGATTTAGAGCCCAATAAACTTTAAGTAAATAAGGTGTAATTTTTCTTATGTAAAAGCAGGTGGTAGGATGGAAGCAACAAGATGTCTCCAGCCGAGACCGGTTTGGCTCAATGGATAGAGCGTCGGCTTGGGGACTAAAGGGTCCCAGGTTCGAATCCGGTCAAAGGCATGTACCTTGGTTGCAGGCATATCCCCAGTAGGGGGTGTGCAAGAGGCAGCTGATCGATGACTCTCTCTCATCGATGTTTCTAGCTCTCTAGCTCTCTCCCTTCTTCTCTGTACAAAATCAATAAAAATTAAAAAATTAAAAAAAAAAAAAGATGTCTCCAAATACAGATCAAGACTTCTTTCATCCAACTGCCTCTTCCTCCCTTTGCTACATGGAGAATTCCTTATTTTGGGGGAGCTTCAGGTTTTTTTTTTTTTTTTTTTTGGTGTGTGCGTGTGTGTGTGTGTGTGTATGTGTGTAACTATTCATTGAGAATGCTGATATCTCCTAACTCAAAGAGCCCATTAGAACTGAATAAGATAATATACTCCTCTCAACATTTGGTGTTTCTTGGCTCTGGAAATAAAGCAGAGAACAACAACAAAAAATCCTTCATATAGCTTACATTTTAATGGGGGAAAACGACAGACAAGAAAGAAAAAAATGACAAATGTGATGTGTGATATGGAGAAAAATAGGCCCCAAAAAGAAGAGGGTGGAGAATGATGGGGCAAGAAGTGGAAAGATGGCAAATGAAAATAAGATCACCAGAAAAGATAACATTTGAACAGAGGTCTTACTGAGAGGAGTGTTCAAAGCAGGAGAAGTAATAGGTGCAAAAGTCCTGAGGCAGGGGCTTTGCTGGAGTGGGTGAAGAGACCACAAAGAAGGCTAATGTGACAGGAGCGGAGGGAGTGGAAGAGGGAGGAAGATCGTCAGGGAGGTAATCATGAGACCAGATCACACAGAATAAATTCTATGTTTGCCTACTCACAGCTGTAAACCTACTTTTGCTCCATCCTGTATGTCTACTGGCTATGATGTCTGCTTCTTGGTTTGAAATACTTTTAGAGCTTACCTTCAGTTAAAATAAGCTGCCTTTATATTTGCTGTCTTTCTAGTGAGGATATCATAATACTTATTTTCACAAGTATTTATTAATAGGCCATCTAAATTGTGTGTTGCTATCATGTAAACAAGCTTCCCCTTGAAGAACATCCAGCCTCATGCTAATAGGCTGATAGCCAATAAAGGCTATTTAGGCACTTAAATAAACACTGAGAAAATGCACACAGATTACGAAAGATGATTTATACTATGCCAAATATTGACAGTAGTGACTGATATAGATATATTTTTAATCCTCACCCAAGGATATGTTTTATTTTGATAGGGACAGGGACAGGAACAGGAGAGAGGGGAGAGGTGAGAGGGGAGAAGAGGGGAGAGGGAGAGAGAGAGATGTAAGAGAAACACCAATTGGTTGCCTCCCATATGCGTCCTGACAGGATCAACCCGCAACCCTTGGGTGCACAGGATGACGCTCCAATCAATGGAGCCAGTGAGCCAGGGCAAGAATGATTCATTTTTTAAGTTTTTTAAAAATGTGCTGATTAAAATAGCAACTGGTAGAATATTAGACCATTTGGAGAGTCTTTTTACATATTAAATGAATTAGGAAATGTAATGAAATTCAATTTTGTTTCTTTTTCCTATTGACATTGTCTTTTCATGTGTCATCCCACATTGTTCCATGGCAGAGGAGATCCATCACATATTTTTATTTCTGTTTTACTTATTGATTTCAGAGTTCTTTGTGCAGTGAGTGCCTTGATCCACCCATGTTGCCCACTAGCAGCTCCACGTTTAGAAGTAGCACAACAAAGATTGGACTTCTTGATTATTTGCTAATAAAACATTTTGGCTGGAAATTTGCCCTCAGGAAAGCAGAAATGCTCTGCTTAGAGACTGTGTTTTTGATGCAACCTTTCGCTGAGTGAATCTAATTTCACTCAACAATAATGAACATCTATATGTATTGGTATATTTCTTTCTCAAGGGTTAATTTTCCTGTCCTGTAGTTCTAGAAAGAGCACTGATTGAAAGCACAATATGTAGTCATGTGTTTTAGTAATCATTTATTGGAAAAAACTGTAATGCTAGGTGTTAGCTAGTGCTAAGATGGTAGTCCTATTGCATGTATGAATGTATCAAAGCAGTATGTTGTATACTTAGTGTTATATGTTAACTACATCTCAATAAAAAAAATCAGGAAATGAAGCATGTATATATATATTTAAAAAAAGAAAATGCCTGTAGTACTAGAGAAAATCCTTTTGTTGAAAGAATCTTGCAGGACTATAATTATCTTTGTCAAATTTTATTTAAAATTAAAAATCATTATAATTTAGGTCATTTTTTTCTGACACAAATAAAATTAATTATATTTAGAATTATATTTCTAATAAAAGGACCTTTCTCATAAAAATAAAAACTACTCACTTCTCCTTATGACCAAGTTCTAGTGAGGATGATTGTAACAAGAAGTCTAAATTCTCAGTGGCATAACACAACAAAGTTTTATTTCTCCTTAATGACAGTCTAATTACCATGGGGTGCTTTACTTCACACAGTCATTTAGGGACCTAGGTTTCTTCCATCCCATGGCCTTGTCTTTGGAAAATCAGTGACCTTGGCTGGTTCATTTCTATCCAGACAAATAATCCAGCATGTCATATTGGTAGGAGTTTTCAGATGCCAGGTCTAGAAATAGCATATATCACTTCAGTCTATCCAGATATCTGCCTACCTAGCCAGAACTCAGTGATGTGGCTCCATCTAATAGTGGGGGTAGCTCAGAAATTAGGTTTAGCTGGGATTCCAAGAAGTGAATACAGATGTCTTGCACTTAGCAATCTGAAAAAGACCCTGTTAAATTTGCAACCCAAAACACTCACTATAATGAACCTCTCTGTTTCCTGCAAGTTCTCTTCATGCTACGAGCTTCCTCTATCTACTCTCTCTCTTGGTGTTTACCAAATTGTGGAAACTGACATGGAAGACAGTTGCAGAGCTTAAAACTGATTAAGTGAGTGAGGTTATTTTTATTATTTGGGGAGATATTTATAAGTAACATATATTGGTCCCTTTTATCAGTAGCTTTGAATATTACCATTCTCAATTTTAGCTTGCTTTTCTCTGTATCAGATGCTGACCTCTATTAAAAATGAGTCCCAGCATGGCATGTAGGCTTATGGGAATTCTGAGAAGGAGATTCTGGTATGTTGTTCTATTGTGGTTCTGCACAAAAATAATCCTGGAATTAACATTTGTTGAACACCAACTATTTAGCTATGCGGAACCCTTTTGGAATATTAATCTTATTTAATCATCAGAATAACTATGATTTAGGATTTTTCCTACTTGGAAGGAGGAAAGACTGCTTTGATTAAAAACCTGAACCACTTTGACTCTCAAATCTTTGTACTTCCCATACCATGTAGTCCAGTGACAGTCCCTCCTCTCACCCATTTCAACTCACCAGCTGTAATGGCTGAAGGCCTTATCCAAGGATTATCACATTTGACAATGTAGACAGAGTAATTGCTTATCAAAATAATCAAATCTTGTCGTGTGTATAGACATAGGCTGAACCCATAATCCAGGTAGTGTACTCAAATCTGGATTTAGAAAACTAATTCAAAAAAGAGATCTGTAAATCATTAACATAATGAGAAAGATAGCACAGGCATTCTGCATATGGTTATAAAAATTACTTAAAAAGATGAATAAGGCCCTGACCGGTTTGGCTCAGTGGATAGAGCGTCGGCCTGCAGACTGAAGGGTTCCAGGTTCGATTCCAATCAAGAGCATGTATCATGGTTGCAGTCACATCCCCAGTAGGGGGGTGAGGGGGGTGCAGGAGGCAGCTGATTGGTGTTTCTCTCTCATTGTTGTTTTTAATTCTATCCCTCTCCCTTCTTCTCTGTAAAAAAATCAATAAAATATATTTAAAAAAAAAGATGAATAAGGAAAAATGAACTTAGTGCTGTTCCCCTAAATATTGGGTTCATTTTCCAATATATTTTTCTTTCCTTTTTTTTCTCTCATCCTCACTCTTTCCTATTCATATTCTCCATTATTAGTGACAAAGTAAACCAAAAGAAAAAAGAACAGAAAATATTACTTTTTCCTTGTCCATGGGCTCCTAATAAAATAGACACAGTATCAACTCCTTTACAGAGTCCTCTTTGCTTCCATCTGCATAGCCAATCTAATTATACTAATAAAATGAGAAGACAAAGGGAGATATTATACTAACAAGTGAAGTTTTTAACTTGCACAAGAAACATTTCTAATCCCTCGACCCTCCGCTCTCCTTTAAACAGTGATTTCACATCCCTTGATGCACAGCAGGGGGAGTGGCATTCGCCACCCCATGGCAAAATGGATCTGCATGCGTCTACGTAAAATTGGTCCATGTGTGAATTAGCTTTGAGTTGTATTGTGTTTCTTATACTAATATAATATTGTTCTAGTGCTTGCCCCTGATTAAAGAAATACATAAATAAATAATTTATAATTTAATTAATAAGGTATAATATGCAAAGCACAGTAATTTCAAACAGCTTGTAATGTCTCTAATGTACTTTCAATTTTTTTATTTTACATAAGGGCTATATTCATTATGTGGTTATGATAAACATACTAATGAATTTTATTACAGGAACAAATTTAAACATGTAAATGAGATCAAATAGTATTAAAATGCAAGCAATGGTGTAACTTATTATAAACTAACCTTGCCAACATACATGGAATGATGCTATTTTAAAACTTTGCAAGTTGTATTTTTTAAACAAAGGTAATGCTGTTTATAATGTCCCTGAACATAAGAATTTGTGAACTGCATGCTTTATTCTCACATGAACTAAAAAAAACAAAAACAAAAGCAAAACACACACACACACACACACACACACACACACACACACACACACACACAAAAAAAAAACCCACAAAAAAAACAATCCCCAAAAACCCTTAACTAGAATCCAGGGTTTGCATGTAACTTTGGATGACAATTAAAATCCCTTTTCTTGTTCCAGTGAACAGTAATCTGTGCATAATTACATTCAAATGAGATATTAGCATTTTTTTGTGCTTACTCTTTGTTAATTGCAGAGTTCACTCACCATGGTGATGCTTTTGATGGAATCAGGCAACCTTATTGACCTGATGCCATAAGGCATATTGGGAAATTCGGCTGTCTTCTTCATTTTTTTTATTTTATTTTGGCATTTTGAGGAGTCCTGCTGCTTTTATTACATTCCTGACACTTTTGTTAATAAATCATTGCAAAGTTAATGAAAATTGCATTCAGGCATATCCAAAATAATTGTGTCCTTTGTCATGCTAATAAATTGAAAGATGTTGATCCAATGGGCGAATGCATGCCCATTATGGAGAAGTTTGTGATATGGGTGCCTGTTGCACTCACACTTTTTCCGTGGCGTATCATTCCATGTAAAATGTGAAAGAGGGAAACAAGCTTCAATATGTTTTATTTCATACTTTATACTGGAAGCCTTTAATTAAGTCAGCAAATGGGTGAATTATGTCTACACGGAAAGATAGACGTATTTGCTTTATGATTTATGAAAGGTTGTTAATATTGATAGGAATCAGCAACAGTCTAATATCAGACTCATGAAAATATGAAAGCCCTGTTTGACCTTTCTCTCATGCCTGGGGATTTTTGCACATTTATGTATGACCCACTTGATTTAAAAATGACAATGATAATAACTCAACATTTGTTTCCCAAGGCGTCTCCTATACTAATTTAGAAGGCAAGTGAAGAAATGCTATTTGGAAAAAAATATATATTTTTGAGAAAAACATTAGACCTTTTCACTAAACCTTCAGTGTACAAGGGTGTGAGCGAGTGTGTTTGGTGGATAAACATAGTGACTTTCACACACATAGTGCAGCCAGTTTAACTGTTGAGATAAGGAAGAGGATTCAGTTCAGAAATATTTAAACTCATAATAGATTGCATCATGTCTATACAATTTTCAAATTTATCTCAAGGAAGAACTCTAAGTAATTGTTGTCTTGGGGAGTTCTTAATTTATTCACTCGCCCATCATGCTGGTTTTAGGTAGGTATTTATTCTGCTATTCAATCAAAAAGCATCGTTTCCATAACAACTGCCACATCAGATGAAATGTACAGCTTGGTATTTGAAATACAGGACTTCTTAGGAGATATGCTTCCTGACATATTGTGTTGAACTTGTGTTCCTTTCATTCTCTTTTAAGCTAGCAAGATCTGTGTTTCTATAAAGGACCATCGCAGTTTTGCATAATTATTACAATCCATCTGCACATTTCCAGGATTTATATTAAAGTAATTAAAGCCATTTTGTATTAGTGGGTGCTGTGTGGAACCGGCTTGGATGCAGGAATCTAAAAGTTCCCACTTGCCTGCTTGCTGTGCTGTAATTTGGAGAACAGAATGTTCCGTAAATGAGGTTTGGGAATACTACATTTTTTTCTCTTTCTTTCCTTTCTTTGCAAAGTAACTTTTTTCCCCCCCTTCCAGTGGAAAATGGAATAAAAGGTTCACCTAGGGACTGGAATTAATGTAGTCCTTCTGCTGAGGGTTAAGAAAGAGCAGAATCACAGCTAGCAACATTGTGCAAACCCTAATATATTTTGCTTTTTTTTACAGAAAAATAATAAGCTTGTGTTTCTAAGGCAACTTTCTTCCAAAAAGCAGCAAGCAATTTAATTTATATTCTCATTTTCCCCAGCAGTATTTGTTCAAGGCAAATGAGGGCCAATATTATTAACCCCATTTTATGGATGGGATGATTGAGGCAGACAGATAATGTTGTACAGAGCAGATAATGAGGCAGATAATGATGTACTGGGCCAGGGAGAGGAACATCACAGCAGGAGTAATAACTAATACCTGTTCTGTCAAACCCCTAGAAGGAACTAACTAAAAGTGCAATGCCGCAGTGGCTAAGAGAAAAAAAATCATGTGAGTTCCATGAACTTTGAAAGGGATAGTTTGGTACAGATTAAAACACTTCTGCCCTACACACAAGATCCTTGGCCTCTCCAGTGAGGTTTGCAAAGCATAGGCCTGATTCTTGCTGTTCAGTATCTGTCTCTCAAGGATCTGTGATTCATCTGGGTTAGTGGTCGGCAAACTCATTAGTCAACAGAGCCAAATATCAACAGTACAACGATTGAAATTTCTTTTGAGAGCCACATTTTTTAAACTGAAACTTCTTCTAACGCCACTTCTTCAAAATAGACTCGCCCAGGCCGCGGTATTTTGTGGAAGAGCCACACTCAAGGGGCCAAAGAACCACATGTGGCTCGAGAGCCGCAGTTTGCTGACCACGGATCTGCGTGGTCTAGAGGAGGCTCCAGGAGGCAGTGCCATCCAATGAAAGAGGCAGAATACTTAACAGAAGTTAATCCACATTAAAAAAAAAAAAAAGATCCAGGTGTCCTAAAATAATTTCCTAAATGGAGAAAATTCTTATATTTTCTGCTGGGAGTACTCTTTCTTATTATCAAGACTTTCTTCACTATGAGAGGAGAGAACAGGTGATGCTGAGCACTTTCTTTCCCTGAGCCACTGATCTGCCAGGCCATTGTTGTCACGCGTCCTAACAAATGGTTATTAAGTGGCCTTTCTACGGACCCATCATATACCTATAAAACTGGGTGATGACACTCTTTGAAACAAACAGTAGCATCCACAAAATTGATGGGATATGGAATGCCGGCTTCCGTATAACAGGGGCGCTAAGATGTTAGGGTGTCCTGGAGCCCAGGGTTAAAAGTGCCTGGTCTTGGTGTAAAGATTATACACACAGACTTTGCAATCAGAGAAACCCGCTAAAATGCCACTTACCCTGCTCTATGCCATGAGTCAGTTACTGAATAGCACCGAGCTTTGGCTCCTTTTCCAAAAAAATGAGGACGGTAAGAACTCACTCACAGGGCTACTGTAAGTGCTTTGTGAAACAGTATTTGGAAAGGGCTTAGCACAGTACTGGCACACAGAAATGACTCAAGAAGTGGTAGCTTTTAGGATCATCATTGCCATTGCATATATTTTAGAACCTACCGTTTTGCATTATCTAGATCAGTGATTTTCAACCTTTTCCATCTCATGGCACACATAAACTAATTACTAAATTTCTGTGGCACACCATAAAACACATTTTTTTTTTTTGCCTATCTGACAAAAATACAGATATACTTCTGCTTCCTTCATACCCAATGGCTGTTGTGTTGACTGTTGTCATTTTTTTATTGGATAAGCTAAGGGAAAAGAGGTCAGTTCCTCTGACAAAATAGTCAGGTATTGAAAATTCTTGCAGCATACCAGTTGAAAATCACTGATCTAGATGACCAGTTTTCTTTTTCCTTAGCAGTCTATGAGAATTTTTATCTTTATTTTATGTGTGTGTTTTTTGTAAGAAACAACTGAGGTTGGACAATGCCATAACTTATCTAATAAAAGAGTAATATGCAAATTGAACATCACTCAACACATGAGATGGCTGCCTCCATGTGGTCAAAGATGGCTGCCCCCATGTGGATACAAGATAGTCAGCAGGCGATGGCAGTTGGGAATGACCAGGCCTGCAGGGGAGGGAAGTTGGGGGGAGGACCAGACCAACAGGGAGGGCAATTAGGGGTGACCAGGCTGGCAAGGGAGGGCTGTTACGGGTAACCAGGCTGGCAGGAGAGTGGTTAGGGGGTGATCAGACTGGCAGGCAGGTGAGCAGTTGGGAACCAGCAGTCCTGGATTGTAAGAGGGATGTCCGACTGCCTGGTGGGATCAGGCCTAAATGGGCAGTTGGACATCCCTTGAGGGGTCCCAGATTGTAGAGGGTGAAGGCTGGGCTGAGGGACACACCTCATCCCCCAACCCCTATGCATGAATTTCGTGTATCGGGCCTCTAGTTAGGTATATAATAATGGAAGATAAAAAGCCTTTACTGCATTTTTGGTTTTCACCCAAGTCTGATCTCATTAAACTTCTACAACTGAAAGCTATAGCAGAGGCGGCCAGAGTGAGTGAAGTGATAAAGGGACTTTGTAACAAGATTCAAGAAAACAGATGTCTTAACAAACTCCAGAATTTAACCTGGAGGGAGTCCTCAAAGCTTAAGAGAAGGAATTTAGGGAAAGAGGATTTGAGCTATATTTTGCACAGTAGCTATCGGGATTATGTAACTTTACCCTAAAAAGATAGCATATTCTGAAACTCATTTCAAGATGTCCTGAGCTCCGTTTGTGGGTTTTAGCTCCCATATACTAGTCGTTAGCAATTGGCAGTTAGCAGGGTTAAATTAGGGGTCATCTTACATTGGGGGTAGGGCCTAGTGGGGGAGTGTTGTAGGTTTTGGGGACAAGAACAAAGAGAGGCATGTGGTGCTTCAATACTTTGATACCTTGCCAGGTTGAGTCTAGAAACAGAATGTCAGGCTGATTAGACACTGTTGGGCCCACTATGTATTATTATTACATTTCTGATACTCTCAACAGATTGTCCACTAGGTTATACACAGGCAGTTCTTCCCGAGCAATCTAGGCAGAAACATACTAGTAGTATATACACACAGTCCTAGTGGACACATCCAAAACTCTTCTCCCCTAGCCCATGATCTATAGAGGCAAAAGGCAATATAAGCAAAACATTTGTGAAAGTGTTGATTGCGAGTGGAGGAAGTCCTGCCTCATTATCGTGCTGGAGTGAAAAGGTTTCTGAAATCTGAGTGGTGCCATGTAAAAGACCTTCCTTGTCCCAAGAAAATCGACTTGCTTGATGCCTCCTTGCTTCGGCAAAGGCTTCATGGCCTATGGTGTGCTGGCGAGGCTGTTCCTTTTCTTTGCACATAAAATCAAAAAAGTCCAAATTATCTTTAGATAAATGGAGCCACTGACTAACAAATATTCCAATCTATGAGTTCCCTCCCCCCCCCCATAGAAATGAGCACTCCTAATAATTTTCAGTTTTTAAAAAATACATTTTTCAAACGTGTCTATTTTAGACAGAAGCCATTCAGTATGTATAGCTTTGTAAAGGACCAGAATTAATGCTGGGAAACTGTGAAAGAGAGAAAGTGTATTTACCTCATAGGAAATGTTATAGAACTGCACATGCAGGGGCTGGATAGTAATCTCTTTCCTGCTAGTAATTTCCATATTGACCTTCTGCAAGTGACTTCGTCTCTTTAGTTCTTAGTGGTTTTTTTTTTTTTTCTTTTTTCCATTTAGGAAAATATAGAGATACTATCTGAAATGTTCGCCATTTCTAAAAGTATCATTCTGTGGTTTTTTGTTTGTTGTTGTTTATTATAATTACTAACATCTTACTGAACACAACCTATGTGGGCTCCACTACTTTAAATCAATGCAGCATGCAACAACTGAAACAAATCACTAGTCCACATTCAAAAGGGAAGAAAACCATATTGAACACACCTCTGGTATACATAACACCAATGGTATCACATAGCTCCTCTGTGCAAAATCCTTGGTCAGCTCCTCTCTGTCCCGACCTTCACACCTAGCCTCATGTCTCCCTCTCCTGTCTCCAACACACACACGGTGCTCCAGACCAGCTTGCCATTCTCTGAATATTTCATAATTTTTGGGCTCCTGTATGCTTCTATTCCTTCTGCTGAGGGTGCTTTTCCACTTTCTTTGTGTCTGGTAAAACTGTGTTTCCCTCTTTACTAACTTTACATTTTTTTATTTTATTTTATAATACTGGTCATTTACTAATTTCCACATCGCCTTGCTAAATTATGTATTTTTGAAACTAATACCTGGCATCTACCCCAGCACTTAGAAGAGTGTCTAACACTTTTGAACAAATAACTAGCAATCCAGAAAGTGGCTAGTGATTCCAGATCTGTAGAACACATTGTTCTCAAAGCCAATAACTAGCTTAGGATTGATAGTTTTGTGGAAGAAAGATATAGTGAAATATTTTGGAGTTCCCCGTTCTGGATTTGCTGTCTTATCCTGGGTTAGGTCACTAGCAGCAACTCTGATGTAGCTAGAGAGTCCAATTTTTACATTTTTTTCTTTTGATTTTCTGACTTATTGAGACACTAGCATTTTCTGAAGGTTTTTCTGATAGTTCAGTTTACCCAGTATCATATTTAAATTAATGTCTTGAGAAGCTACCACTGCTAAAATTCAGAAAGGTGAAATTTTCATGTCTAATTGATGGAGAACAGAAGAATGGAATCCTAATCAAAGAGATGAATTCAATATATTTCTCAATGAATGGAGACTATTTGTGTTAGAATCCATCATTAATGAGGAACATTTGATAAGCTTTGAAAAGACCAGATTTTGCTGTGACCTTCCTTAGCAAAAACATCAAGAGAATTGGTAAATGTTAATATTGGATTGAGGTGCTTCATACATTTTTTACACTAAATATTCCAGTGGTCTCCTGGGGTTCAGTATTAACAGTTGGATTTCTATAGCTCTTTCTTGGGCACCCCATTGAATAAGAGGTATGCAGTGCTTCTTTAATAATTCTTCAAACTTACCAAATATCTTAATATTGAGTGAAGCAGCATCAATTGAAATATTATTATTTTTTATTACAGCATCAACCACTGGAAGCATATTATGCTGATTTTTTTTTTAAAAGCAAATTCCATTCAGTTTGCTTCAAGGAAAAAGGATACTGCTAAGCATTTGTATCTAAAAGACCTGGAACATTGACAACAAACACTTTCTTGCACCTCAGTGTGTCCATTTTAAAGATTTTCTTAAGACTTAGAGTGAGGACGGTGTTAATTGCTTACAGAAATGTTGGCTACTATTTTGTTTCTTAAACTGTATCATAACCTTGACAACAGAAGATTGAATATATGTGTATCAGCAAGCAGATAAGAGATGATCTTCATTAAGGCAAATGCTCCTCAGAATAAACCTCATGGGTTGACTAGTATAAAAGAATTTAAGAATAAAAAAGAATTAAAAATAGTAAAAGGAACCCCTAATATACACAAAACATAGGGAGAACTCTAGTTTTGGTCTTATCTTAGGCACTTGGCAACTAATACACTTAAATCAATTTCAGCATTCTGCTATATCACAAATATATAATATAGTAAATAAATTATAGGTATTCAGGACATACATAGTGAAAGAGCACTAGAAACGCAACTCTATTTTGTGTTTCTGTTCATGTGTACAATGCCCTGAGCAAGTCTGCGTGAGAGACCATTGACCCGTCAAATAAGTGCAGAGTACAGAAACCTTGGGTAGCTTGAGTAGTTGGCATTTGACCAATGCTGTCCTTTTCGATAGTGTTCAGTTGTGAGTCTGAGGCTATCATTTAGCCTGGTGTTTTTTTGTTTTTTTGTTTTTCGTAAAGTTCACACTTGTTATGTTGCATGTCTATTCTGCACCTTAGTGTTGTTCTCCCTAAGGTTATCTATGGCTTTGGTTTTGAAAACCAGTGTCTGGTCTACGGCCATACCACTCTGAACGTGCCCGATCTCATCTGAAAACCAGTGTCTGATGAATAGTTTCTCTGACTCTTGCTTATTTTTGCCCACTGACCAGAGATAACTTGCAATTATAAATAAAGATGTCTGAATATGAATTAATTTAGGGATGCTCACATAAATGCGATGCTATCAACAGTGAAAGGACTTGTGAAAGCATTCTGAACTACTAGGTTGGCTGAAAATTTTACTGATTCTTATGGCTGACATTATTATGTGGTAAGTGAAGATTTCCCAGACATTTCAGAGGGATTTTTGTAATTGGAATGCACATTTTACAGTATTTTTTAAAAAAATATAAACGTGGTAATCTGACAATTGTGAATTTTTTTTTGCTTCCTGTATCAGCCTTGTATCAGAGCAGTGCTTAATATATTTCTTCTTGCCCCTTTCTCTAAGTTTTTAATGGCTTTGTTAGATCTGACACTTCACTGGAGTCTCTAAAACGCCGAGACTTGTGTAATTCATTTATCACAAGTGACAGTGCCATGGACAACATATCATGTCTGACTCTCTATTAGATCTGCTATAATCTATGGGCCTTGTGATGAATGGAGAGAAGGGTGCTCTATCACGGAGCTCCATCACTGTCAATCACACCTGCAAACTGCAGAGACACTAATTAGAAGAAACCTAAAGTGGGTTGAAAATCACAAGTCGTTGAATCATAAGCTCTCAACGAGTTCCAGTCCACAAGTTGCTGGGCTGCGGAGTGATCCGCTGTGGTTTTATTCCTCTCCATGCCGTTCAGAGCCTTCCTGTCTTCTCTGTGCTGCTGAGACAAGCCGGGTTCCGCACTGCCTGCACCCATGCACCTAAAAATGCCTTCTCCAGTGTTTAGAAGGAACATCAAGCTGTCGCATTTCTTCTGGCTCTAATATGTTCTGAAAACTATAGTCTCGCCACTGAAGCACACCAATTAAATTTGGTTTCATTCATCAAAGGATAAAATAACTTAGTTTGGGTTGCTAGAGAGTTCTCTGAAACGCATATTGCCTCTTCAGGTTCTTTAAAGTACTTTTTAACTATGAACATGCATAGGAGTTATCCAGTATCTTTTTCAAAATGTAGATTCTGATTTCAGCAGATCTAGGGCGGGGCTCAACTTCTACTTTTCTAATAAGCTGCAGTCCCCTGGCCATACCTTGCAGAGCAGATTTCTAAAAAGACTCACTGAAATGTGTGCCTGTAGGTCATCTCCCAGCCCCTGAGTTGAACATAGTGAGGAGTCTGAGGTTGTTTAGATTCTAGTTAGAAAACTCTCTACTGTAGCATGTGCCTTGCTTAATCCATTAGCAAGTACTGGGCTTCATTATTTTTAAAAAATATATATTTTATTGATTTCAGAGAGGAAGGGAGAAGGGGAGAGAGATAGAAACATCAATGATGAGAGAGAATTATTGATCAGCTGCCTCCTGCACAATGGGGAATGGAGCCCACAACCGGGGCACGTGCCCTGAGCTCAATGGAACCATGACCTCCTGGTTTATAGGTCAGCACAACCTCTGAGCGACCACGGCCGGGCTGAACCTCATTTTGAAGTATCTAGACTTGAAGGGTCACACTTCATCCCCTAATGAAAGGCACATCCTGAACCCTGAGCCACAACTGCAGGAAAACCATTCAACAAAGGGGATTAATTTCATACCCTTCCGTATTGACCCTCCACTGGGGGAGCTAGTGTTTCTGGCCCTGAGCCAGCTGATCTTGTCCACAAATTAAGCCGACACTTCCTCCCAGCAATAAATGCTGTCTTGGAGCCCAGACAACACTGATTTATGTCGACTCAAAAATCTCACTGGCCACAATTTCACGGATTCTTGAGGGAGAGCCTCCCCTCCTGCAGGGGCGCTGTGACCCTCTTTTTTCTTTTCTTTTCTTTTCTTTTCTTTTCTTTTCTTTTCTTTTCTTTTCTTTTCTTTTCTTTTCTTTTCTTTTCTTTTCTTTTCTCTCTTCTCTCTTCTCTCTTCTCTCTTCTCTCTTCTCTCTTCTCTCTTCTCTCTTTTTTCTCTTTTCTCTTTTCTCTTCTTTTCTTTTCTCTTCTTTTCTTTTCTTTTCCTTTCTTTTCTTTTCCCTTCCTTCCTTCCTTCCTTCCTTCCTTCCTTCCTTCCTTCCTTCCTTCCTTCTTTCCTTCCTTCCTTCCCTCCTCCTCCTCCTCCTCCTCCTCCTCCTCCTCCTCCTCCTCCTCCTCCTCCTTCTTCTTCTTCTTCTTCTTCTTCTTCTTCTTCTTCTTCTTCTTCTTCTTCTTTTCTCTCTCTCTCTCTCTCTCTCTCTCTCTCTCTCTCTCTCTCTCTCTCTCTCTCTCTCTTTTTCTCTCTCTCTCTCTCCCCTTCTTTCCTTCCTTCCTTCCTTCCTTCCTTCCTTCCTTCCTTCCTTCCTTCCTTCCTTCCTTCCTTCCTTCCTTTCTTCCTTCTCCATATTTACAGAAGCTGCTGGTCAGTGGTTAGAACTGCTGCACAAGCAAGGGGAGTAAGATGAAGCCATGTGGGACGAGGATGTCTGCTCAGAGAATAAAGAACAAAGAGAATGGAGAGCAGAGAGGGAACAAACACAGGAAAATAGTCACCTGTGGGGTTGAGAGTATTTGAAACCTCTCATAAAATGTATATTCCCCCATGAAAGGTAAAGGCTGTAGCCAGCAGAAACACAAGACTTCAGCAATGGAGGTGGAAAGGAGCCTTTCTCATTCTCAATGTTTATTAGGGGTTGCCAAACAAGTAAAGCCATGGAATCCTGTGCTAGGGCATGGTTATGTAGAACATGGAAGTGAATTCAGCACTGGCATATATGGCTAGGAAGAAGCTATTAGCTGGTGGTTCCCAGGGAATCCAGTGAATTTTTAACTGCTTCTAGACCTGCAATTCATGAGTTTGCTTAGTTTCCAGGAATCCCTGAGTCTCCTGAAATTGTATCTGGCATTTTACATGAATGAGAATCCTTTTATCAGGATGTGTTTGCAATCTATAACATACTAAATAAAAGCACTGCTCTAAAAAGCTCTATAGAGAAGAGACTTTGGCTCTACCCTGTGATATCTAGTATATCCTTCTGTAGTCCCAAACTTGCTCAGAAAATTTTTCATAATAAACTGAGAAGAGGGGATCCAACTCCTCCAGCAGCAAGAACTAAGACCGACACTGGTTTGGTTGCCTGTAATAAACCACCTGAGCTAAGGAGTGTTCAAGAGGTGATGGTGACTAAGGACCATTCGTATCTAAAGAAAACCAGGCCTAGAATAGTTTCAGTGACTCACCCAGCGAATTCCGATACATTCATGTTTTAGCTAAGTTGTCACTTTCTCCAAAATGTGCTCTATTTCTCTTTTAGCCCCTCATCATCTATGATGAGAACTTCCTGTCCTTAGCATGCACCCTTAGAGTCAACATCACCCAGGAATGTTTAGGGTTTTTTTTTTCTTCTTCTTGCTTTCTTTTACAAACACGTAGTGAAGTGTACAAGATTGCTCTTTATTTTTATTTTTTATTTATTATTTTAAAATATATATTTTATTGATTTTTCACAGAGAGGGAGAGGGATAGATAGCTAGAAACATCGATGAGAGAGAAACATCGACCAGCTGCCTCCTGCACACCCCCTACTGAGGACATGCCAGCAACCAATGTACATGCCCTTTACTGGCATCGAACCTGGGACCTTTCAGTCCTCAGACCGACCCTGTATCCACTAAGCTAAACCAGTTTCGGCAAGATTGCTCTTTATTGTCAAGAACTTTGCCTTTAAGTCAACACTCCATTCTAATGTTTCCCAGTATTGTAAGAATACAGAGGGTGATATAGCCCAGCCCGGATCTCTGCTACATGTATTCTATCCATGCCTGTGCATTCTCCAGTCCCATCTGGGTTCATGCAGTTGCATTATGCACTCTGACATCCATGTCATGTCATGTTTATCCAACTGTTTTCCTATGAGTCAAAATCAAAAGTTTTTTTTTTTTTTTTCCTCCCCAATTCCCCAGCAGGCCCTTCCCAGCTTCGAGAAAATGAAGCTGTCGGCCATCCGTTTAGACATCATCATCCACAATAAACATGCCAGGATCAGAACCTGCATTTTGTTATCTGACCATTGTTGATGTCAGGGAGGAAAAAAAAGACAGCTTGATTTTCATTAGCTGGGCTGACCCCCAGCCCTAGGAGCTTAGGGGAGACATGTACATTTTGACTGGAAGTAAACTGAGGATACATGACAAGGAGTCAGGGAGGGATTGCAGATCTGTCCCAGGGGGCTGATTTTTTTTTTTTTTTTTTTTTTTTAACAGACTGACTTTTGGCATTTGAGGGAAATCTCAACAACTCTCTGGGCAGAATTTTTATAAGTGTCGGCAGGCTGATCTGATGTGTGACTCAAAATAGCACTCCTGCTATTTTATTTTATGTGTGCTGGCTTTTGTATACAAATGGTCTTTTTTCCTCAAGCCTGGAAGCCGGGACCCCCCCCTACCTTCTGTGTCACCACACTTTGTATCTGTGGCCTCTGACAGAGGGGCTGGTACAATGGGCTTGTAATAAATACCTTCTCAAAGGAGTTATGTATTTATATGGGGATGGGAACTACTTTTATTTGCCATGTGGTCCAGGAAAAGGAGCAGGCTGTGGAGGTCAGATAGGTCTCAGCATTCTCATCCTTATAATGGGTATTAGACCTTCCTCCTAGAGATGTTACAAGGAAGCAAATTTGCTTATGTGTAAAATGCTGGCATGCAATATATTTTTGAAATAGCTTAATTCCCTTTCTTGCCTCGGTTCCTTTTTCCTTTTGGTATCAATGCTGGATGTTTTGACAGAAATATAGAACAAACTTACTATATTTTTTCAATGAGTCTTACAGTCTTTCCTTGGATTTTCTGTGTGATAAAGAAGGAAGAATAGGGCATTGGAATCAGATAGACATAAAACCTATTTTCCTCTTTATAGAGGGCTCAACTAAGACAAGAGTTTAAACACAAGCAGCATCCAAAGTAGGATAGATTAATTACACATTACACCAGTATCTATAGCCAGTGATTTCCTGTTTTTCTTTTGTTTTCACTTAAAGTGATATTTGTGGATCTAACACAAGATGGGGAGCAGAGCCCTGTTAACTAGAACACTGGGGTGATCTCAGGAGGGAGAAACCAGGGGAGAAGAACCAACATGTTGGGCACGGAAGAGAGAAGGGCAGGGTCAGGTGTGTGAGGGTTTGTCAAGTAGTACAACCCTTTGATGTCCTGGATGGAATGAAATACCACCACTGCCTGCTCATAACCCTGCCTTTTTACCCTCATGGTTTGGATGTCACTATGGCTGCTGTCTCTTGGCTGGGTCTTCAGGGTTAAGATTAAAATCTCTCCTTCTCTTCCTCTCTAAGACCATAATAAAGGCACCAGGAGTGTCTTAGTTCTTCTGGCCTAGAACAAGATGAAGAATAAAAGCAACTTGATTATTTGGCTGCAAATTGAACTTTCTTTATTGGGTCAATTTTTAAAATCCTAGAGTAGGAGACTCACCTGGACTTGGGGCATGTTGTTTGGACTAGGTTTGGCTCCCTGGGATAGACAGTTGGAATGCTACTGAGCAAACTTGGTGGGTGTACTATAAAGTGTGTGTGTGTGTGTGTGTGTGTGTGTGTGTGTGTGTGTGTACAGGGAGGAAAAAGGCAATATTTTCAAAAAAGATGGTTAGACTCCTGTTAATCATGGCTAGTAGGACAATAACGTCTCAGGACATTTTCAATTCATTTCAACAAGTATTTGTTGAAGCAGGACAACAAGACCAAAGGGTTCCCTGCTTTATTGGTTCTGGTATTACAGTTAGGAAGAGCAAAATTATACAACAGTTAAAAAAATACTACTCAATTGGCCTTAATTAAGTAGTCTATAAGTTTCACTAACTAGTCTATGGTATAGTGATAGTCAGAAAGGTCAGTGATGGCCAAGGCTGGTTTGGCTCAATGGATAGAGTGTTGGCTTGGGGACTGAAGGGTCCCAGGTTCGATTCCAGTCAAGGGCATGTACCTTGGTTGCAGGCATATCCCCAGTAGGGAGTGTGCAAGAGGCAGCTGATCGATGACTCTCTCTCATCGATGTTTCTAACTCTCTATCTCTCTCCCTTCCTCTCTGTACAAAATCAATAAAATATATTAAAAAGAAAAAAAAGGTCAATGATGAGTGCTGACTAGGGCAGTCAGAGGGAGGATCTTGAAAGTGGATTTTATACCAGGATAAACAAGGCACTCCCTATTGCAGCATACAACATGGAGTGCCTCACTGCTTTTCTTGATTCCTTCTTATCAGGTCCTCATATATGTCCTAAGAAAGAATTGTAGTTACTTTTATACGCCATATTCCCTCATGTCTATGCATCTTTGCCTATATGCTCTTCCTGCTTGGAAGTCTCCTCTCCATCTGTTTCTATGTTCATTCACATATAACCTGGTTGGAGCACATGTGATATGACACCTCCTCAGGGAAGTCTTCCCAGGGAGTTGCCCTCTTTATCCTCCAAATGCCCCTGGCCTGAGCAGAGCACTCCCCCTCCATGTTACATTAGCACTATGCATACCTTACATATAGAGGGTTGTGCAAAAGTAGGTTTATAGTCATTCATATGGAAAATAATAGAATAATTAATAAATAATAATACAAGAATAAACTGTGTTTTGTGTACTCACAACTGTAAACCTACTTGTGCCCCTCCCTTATAGAGCAGTGAGGACCAATGTGTTGCTGACCAGACTCTGAGCTCCTCAGTACAGCACCTCTATGTCCCCTGCCCCTACAAGGATCTGCAATCCATAGCCAACTCAAGGAAAGTATTCTGAATGAGTGAGTCAGAGAATACCATGAACATCTTATTGCTACTCTAGCTGCACACTCCTGGGAAGAAAATTCACATAGCAAAGAGCCCCATTTCAGAATCAGAATCCCTGATGCATGGCTCATTCCTGCAATGTATGCCTCTCCTGGCAGTTATCCCTATGCCTGCAGAAGAAGCAGCCTCTTGGCATGGGCCACAGGTGACCACATGCCCTGGCTTTCCTGCCGGTAGCTGGCATGGCTCCACATCGCCTCCAGGAGTGAGAATGCTGAGGCCGGCTTCTCCCCGGATGGATGAAGGGTCCTGGCAATGCTAACTGAGCAAAACTGGAGGTCCTTTGGGAGGCTGACCTCGCTGACTGGTGCCGCGCACGCTCTGCTGGAGAATGGGTGCTGTGTTTAGTGTTCCATTTTCCCTGTGAGAGACACAGAGATGGGAGGCCAACCAGAGAGAGGTTAAAGACATGTGGGAGCCGTACAGCTGGGGATCATTAGCAACAATCAAGACCAACATAAAAAGGCAGCAGGACTCCCCTCCCTCTTGGCCTTGGAAGCCATCTGGATAGAGGAAATTTGGTTTAAACTCTGGTGAGGGAACTTTTTAATAGTCTGGGATTGTTTGTTTAACTTCTCCATAGAAGTCCCTCGAATCCCTGGAATCTGTCCCTCAAAACCCCTTACTGGCAGATCTGCACCCCTTTGGACCAGAGCAGATGGCAACGGATGACATAAACGACACAGTTATTACCTTTCCCAGAAATACCTGGTAGGCCCAGTGGATCTTTGCACACTTTCCTGAAAGGCAGGTTCCTGTTCTAATCAGGGGAGGCAGGATTCTTTAACTGCCACACCCACGTGCCCCTACAAAGGGCCCAAGCGCTGCTACTGATTGAAACACAGGTGGCCGCCTGACCTGGGGTGGCCTAGTGATCTACAACAAGCCTGGTTACATCCATCATACATTCTCCCCTTAGAGAACTGGAAGCAGGAACACAGAGAGTTTGCAGTCTTTGATGGACCCTTGAAATGAAAGGTCAAGGTCGTATAGAATTTATGCTGGGATTGCTTTCCTGATATCACATGCACACTGGGGTCATGAATGGCTGGGCAGTCAGGAACTGAGGAAGCAGCTCAGAAGTGGGATTGGTTAGATGTGTCAAGAGAAGTCAAGATGAAACCCCACAGGCCTTAAAGGATGGGGGGAGGGGCCTCAGTGACTACTTCCTGGATTCCCAAGTCAAGGTCTAACTTGACTGTGTTTCTGTCTTGGGTACCCTGATCCCTGATGTCTGGGATATCATTGCATACGTATGACTCTCCTTTCACTCCTTTGAGAGGTCCCCACTCCTAGAAGTGGAAAACGCCTCAAATTGTGTTCCTGCCAGGCTTTGCACAACTGAGGAACTTATCTTGCTTTTTCTAAATAAAAAACAATGTCTTTAGATGAAAGGAATATAAAGGTGGCCAAACAAGGACAGCTTTTACCTTCTCAATAACCTCGTAGCTTATGGTTTCTGGAACCCACTGAGTCTATCTTTGTTCCCGCGCTTTCTCAGTCACCTGCAGCATGCAGCCGTTGGGGCCTTCCTGGCACTCTGTACTTCAGCCGTCTCTAATAACTCTAGACATGCAGCATTTCTATTGAGATTGCTTACACAATGGCCACAATATGTTTCACGCTTCTCTGACACGCTCCACATCACTCAGTCATCGGGCACCGTGCAGACATCCAGCGGCTTTTTACTGACATGGGCAGGGAATGGTGCTGACTCATGTTGTCCTCAGATATTGGTGAGTATAGGAAACAACCCTAGTCCTTTGTACCATTTGCTTTTGCAACCAGCGCTGTAAAACCCAGGGCAGAAGCTCAGCTCCACCTTTCCTTTCACAGTTGATATTCAGAGTGTCACCGAGGCCAGTATGATGATGGAGGTCCAGGGCCAGGGAACCATCTGTGGCCTTGCAAAATTATTTTTCTGTTTCACCCAAATGAAGTAATCTTGCCATTTTTAACCTGATTATAAACAAAATGTGTGCTTACAGCACTCAAGGTCTCGGCATTATTATTCTCTCTGCCTAGAATATTCTTCTCTCTCTGATGGTCATGGCTGGGTCCTTTGTTTCATGCAGGTCTTTGTTCAAATATCGCCCTTCTGAGAAGTCTTCCTTGACTATATGAAGTATTATAATAACCCAGCGGCTGCTCTCAATCACCTTTCTCTGCTTAATTTCCTTCCTTGCATATGTCAGCTGCTAACCTTCTACTTTTATTTATTTATTCCTTGCCTCCCCCACAACATTGTAAACCCCCAAGTTCAGGGACTGTGTTTTGATCTGGGTCACACCTTTAATGCTTAAAATAATGCCATGGACATGGTACCAAAAACAGGTATATGGAATGCATCTATCAATGAGTTGTAAAAATTTAATCATTTTATAATAAATAAAATAGAAAGTAAATATTACCCATACTTCTACCACCCAGAGATAAATGCTGTTAACATTTTAGTAGCTAGCACTCTTGATTTTTTTTTAAAGAAGAAAAGGAGCATGCTATTTTAATCTCTCTGTGTTTTTTCCCCCCATTAAAATGAAAGTGGATATATTTCCATGTTTCATCCATTCTTAGCCATGGTGGTGCAGCAGGTGGAGAGTGCTAAAAGCCATATTCCAAAGCTCTACCCAAACCAACTCAGTCGGCCAATTCAAAGCTGGAGCCAGCACTCCCAGCTCTGCAAGTGATTTGGATGCACAGCTGGAGTTGTAAATTACTGGTCTACATAGTTATTTGAATTGTGCAGAATAGAAAGGTGTTATTTTTCTTTTTTTTACAAAGATCAACCCTATGGGAATCCTAATGTATGACAAATACGCTGACCACTAATTTTAGTTCATAATATGGTTTTATTAAAAATACTTTTATAGTACTTACTATTAACTTACTCCATTTACATATGTATATATATGTATATATATATATATCCTATTGTATATATTTAATTTTCACAGGAATTGTAAGTTTGGCACATTGCTATCACTATTTTACAGATGAACAAAATTGAGGCAAAAAGAAGTTGAACTCACCTAATATTAAGGTCACATGGTCACACAGCTTGTAAGAAATAAAGCTAGGATTTGAACCCAGGGGTTATGGTTCCAGAATCTATTCTCCTAACCCTGCTGCTATACAACCCTCCCATGGATTGTTATAGATATAATTTGATAATTCACATTGATTTAATTCTTCAATATGAAAGTAACTTTTACTTAAGAAGGCAGAACGATATAGTGGAAAGACTGTCACTTTTGGAGACATTTAGCCATTACCTACTTAATGGTTGGCTGACCTTGGGAAAATTATATAATTTCTCTAGTTTAGCCATATCTGAAAAAATGGGAACAGTAATACCAACTGATCACCTGTAGAGAGAATATGCATGATACATCAGCTGCAGTGTCTGGCACAGGTAGGTCTTGAATACATCATGGCTTTGGTGTTATCATTTCACTTGATCCTCAAAGACATACAGGGAAGGACACAGGAGGGACTTTTGAAATGGTGAATCGTGCTGGGCTCAGTGTGTCACATTTTGCCTACACTTGTCTTCTTCCAATGACCAGGGTGACTGTAGAGGGCTGATTCTGCTTTGACACATAATTTGGTGTCAAATTGTGAATCTTCTGTTACATCATGGAACAAATGTCTAAGTCTCCCCTTCTTCCTTTCCTCTCTGTAAGTTAAGAGAAAAATGCACACAGGGATAGAATGGAAGTAAGAAGATAGGTGGCAGATCTGCCTTTTCTGGTTGTCTTTATTCTATTTTACTAGTGAGCGATTTAATTTTACTTGTAGAATAACAGAGATGTTAATTGTCATGTCAGAGCTTTTACATGACAAGATACAGTTAGTTATTGAATAGATAAGGACAATTTCAATGCAGTACAGTTATGGTTGAGGTAGCACAAGTGAACAGTGACATTTTTTTTTTTATATTTAACTCCCTATTACATTAAAGAATCAAGTCCGTCCGCCTTTTCTTAGGAAATTATCAGCCATCAGTCTTTTGAACTGTGAAGCTCATGAGTTAAATGTCTGAACAATCAAATTATAAAGGTTCCCTGCCTACAAGGTTGCCAACCTAGTCTGTTCTTGCTGAGGATGCTCAAAGGGTAGGAGAGAGAAGTGAGTGGGCACAAAGTTAGAAGGAAAATGGGAATGGGAATTTTCTGCTGAGTGGGAGAAGTGATGGGAAGGGTGATACAGGAATTGGGAGAATGTAAGGTTATGTCAGTATGTGAAATTGTAGTTTTGGTGTTTTTTTTTTTTCCTGGAGGATTCAGAGCTTAGAACACTCCTATAGCGTGGTAAAAGTATTGTGAGGTTTAGTCACATGTCTAAATATTTTTCTTCACTGTCTTTATTTCCTTATCAGCAATGAACTCTATTTGGTTTTCTTGGACTGAACCAGTTCAGCTCTCAGAAGGGGCCTAAATTTATTCCTGGTCTTCCTTTCTCTATGGCCCCTCTGCATATTTTGATATTGCATTGCTCTGTCCTAAACGACCAAACATTTTCTTTCCCTGGTTTATGACATCACACCTAGGTTTTCTTGTCTGAGCCTGGCTACTTTTACTCAATTGCCTTTATTAGCCTATGCTTTTCTTCCTCATCTTTAAATGTTTGCGAGTTTCAAAACTTTGTTCTTGTCCCTCTTCTCTTGGCAGGCTATGTTTCTCCTCCAGGAAGTTTTATTTATGCTGATGGCTTTAAGTATGTTCTGCATGATAGAGTTACTACAGTGGGGACTTATACTTGTGTATTTCTAGCACGGAGGTCCCTTCAGACTCATGTGGGATGCTTCCCCATCCCAGTCACCTGTTTCATGGGCAAACCCAGTCTCTAAAAAATTGAACTGATCATTTGTCCCGCCCAAAACAAAACTTCCACTTTTCCCTGTGGTAACCTTGCATTCTGTCTCTCACCTCCCATGTTCTATTGGTCTAACCTCCTAAATTTCTCTTGACTCTGTATTCTTCTCTATTACAGAGTCTTTGTTCTAGACAAAGCTACCGTGATCCCTTTCCCTTGACCACATGGCCTCCTAACTGATTTTCTCACATACCTTTATAAATCTAATACATTTATTTCTATCTATTTTTTTCTCAAGTCCAAAGTGATTGGAAATTTCCCTCTCCTATGAGCTTGAATATTTCTTCTGCTCACTGTCTGAGTTCAAGACCTGATGGTGCCTGTGTTCTTTCCTGCTGAAACCCTTTACATGTTCTACCTTTCACATGCTATTACTTAATTGCTGCTTTTTTTTTTTTTTTTTTTTTTTTACTTTCTAAAGGAAGTATTTGCTAACCTTCTAGGTCCTTATATTGTACCATCCCCCTTTATCCAACAATTAACTATTTAGTTACCTGAAGAAATATAATGTCTTGATCTGTGAAGATCCTATAACTATGGTTCTCTAATTTCATCCCAATGTCTATTACAGTTCTTTACACATAGAAGGCATTCAGTAAATATTGGCTGAAGAAATGAGAAAGAAAATAGAAAGTGAATTCCTTTTGGGATATAGATAATTTGGAAAAGAATCTGAACAAGAAAATATTCCATTACTAAATCTAGGAAGGATAGTTTGAAGTTCTTTCTCTAAACTAATAAATCTATATTTTTTCTTTCATTTTGCTTCTATCTGGTAAAATAGGTGAGATGATGAGATACTTTTTCTGCTACAAGACTTCAATCAGATGAGGGCAGTCATGCTATATTTATGCTGAATATATGCCCAGTTGTATGAATATTCTTCACTTCTAAGGAAGACTAGAAGTTAGTTTTGCTTTCCTTCTGTTAAAAAAAAGCCAGAAAGTTGAAAGATATTTCCAATTGCTGAAGCATGTTTCTGATTTAAACTCACGTTTCTTTCTGAATTTAATTTAATGATATACAGAAGATGGTTGAAGGGGAGAGAGTTCTGCACTGGTGTCTGTGGGCACACCTAAGTAATTAGTGAGGAGTATAAACACTTTTTAAAATAAAGTGCTATTTTTTTTAGTACTTGAGGGAGATTTCATCTTATTCTTATTTCCCTTGTTAAAAAAAAGTGATATGGCTGTGGTAACTCAAGGGTCTTTACTCACTTCGTAGGCAGTGTTGACACTGGATGCCATTGCAAGAAGAGAAAAGAAGGTAAACTTCTCACCCCTAACAAAATCAAATTTTCACATATCTGGGGGAGGAGGGAAGTATAATGCTATTCATTTCCAACATGGATTTTTCAACAGCTAAATACAGGTGGCATATGAATAGTATTATCCAACTATTTTATAAAACATCTCCAATAATTACCACTGAAAGGCTTCTCTGTGAAATGATATTTGGGGGAATGGCAACTGAGAAATGGTAACAAAGGGAGAGTTATCGGGATGGAGACTGATTGGAAGACTGCTCAAAAGGTTAGAAAGGAAAGGAACAAGTTTCTGTGGGGAAAAAAAAAAAGGAGGGGAAGGTGGTTTGAAGAGATTAGTGAGAGTGAAAGGATGTGGAGTAGACTGTTGCAGGTCCATGGAGGATTGAAAACCAGAAGTGGAATTTTGAATTGGATAGACTTACGAGAGGAATTGATTGAGGACAGAGGAATGGGATGTAGTATTTCAGAGTTGTAAATGGGAGGAAATGGACAGGGCCATTGTCCACGGGCATTGATGCACGGACCCAAGGAAAGGCATGAGCTCATCCCCTTGCAGGACTGAGAAGGCGTGGAGAATTGCATCAGCCTTTGATGAGCTCCTTTTCCTGAGCCATTGGCTAGGTCTCCCTTAACAATATGGTTTATATCTCCCAACCCTTGGTCTGTGGCTGTTCCTGGTAATAATTTTATTTTATTTTATTTTATTTTATTTTTTATATTATTTTATTTAAATATATATTTTTTGATTTTTTACAGAGAGGAAGGGAGAGAGATAGTTAAAAACATCGATGAGAGAGAATCATCGATCAGCTGCCTCCTACACACCCCTACCGGGGATGTGCCCGCAACCAAGGTACATTCCTTTGACCGGAATCAAACCTGGGTCCTTTCAGTCCGTAGGCTGACGCTCTATCCACCGAGCAAAACCGGTTTAAGCCCTGGTAATAATTTTTATTATTAAGTCACAGCAAGGAAAATCTGTCTGACATCTAAAAAGATATCCCTAAATTGTGAGGGTCACCTACATAGGTTTGGAAATGTGTAAGTTTGTTTATTTATCCAAATGTATACTGCATGCTTATGTTTTCAAGTATTTGAAAGCTTTTATGTTGAAAAAGGTTCATGTGATGCTGAGAGGTGGCTCTAGATACAATGATGACAAGTACATTTTTATTCCAAAGAAGGAAAAGCTATCTAGAATATAGACTATGCCTTGAGGAATGCTGAATTCCTCATCGGGAGAAGTGTTCAAACCCAGGCAAGAACAGCTTGGAAGGAATGTGGTAATAAGAGCTGCAAATCAGAGATCCTGGACTGCTTAGCTCAGTGGTCAGCAAACTGCGGCTCAAGAGCCACATGTGGCCTTTTGGCCCCTTGAGTGTGGCTCTTCCACAAAATACCACGTGTGGGCACACACGTACAGTATGATTGAAACTTTGTGGCCCATGTGCAGAAGTCAGTTTTCGGCTCTCAAAAGAAATTTCAATCATTGTGCTGTTGATATTTGGCTCTGTTGACTAATGAGTTTGCCGGTCACTGGCTTAGCTTATGCCCTGCCTGTTAATCTATGGCTCAGAGGCAGGCCCTGGTTTCTAAAGTGTTTTTGTCTATCCATTTTGGGTTTTATAATTTTTTAACTAGTTGCCCATACTTAAAAGGTGGGAAGAGTCATAAGGTCCAGATTTCCAGCCTTTAAAAACAAACAAACAAACAAAAAAACAAACATGATGACCTGGCAATGGGGTACTAACCTTTATAAATGACAAGCCTGCCAGAAGGAAGTTGCTGTTATCGCTTTTAGATGGCACATAGAATGTCCTGTTTGTCATAGACTAACACAGTTCATTTCACACAATCTCAGTACTTCCTATCTGTGTGAGCATTGGTGTTTTCACCTAGCTTAAATGTTTTCCTATTCTGAGAGTTTCCAAATCTATGAGAACTTAAACATTATCTTTTTCATTTTACATACTGTACATTTTGAGTGAGGTATGTAAAGCTATTCCATGTTTGGATAGTAGTGAGAAGACCCAGGGAGCTAGAGGTGTCTATACTGCAAAGGAAGCATTAAAGTTCTACACTGATTTTATGGTAGTTACATCAAAGATATTTCATATTAATAATCACACATCTGATTGGATAAATCCACTGTATTGCTTATAAAAATGGCTATTTTATATAGTGCTATCTTTATGAGTAACTGGATGCTTTTCTTTATAAGACATGATACTTGAAACTATAAGACAGCCATGAATGACTATCATAAATCTTAGAAGTCTTCCAGAAATGTATTAAGCCAGATTGTAGAGATTTCTGCAGTATATAGGCATCTGGACATCCATATTTTATAAGCACCTAGGCTGAACAGCAAGAAGAACCAAACAAATGCAGAGGTGGCCAAAAGTAAGTTTATAGTTGTGAGGACACAAAACACATATTATTCTTGTATTATTATTTATTTATTATTGTATTATTTTCCATATGAACTACTGTAAACCTACTTTTGCCCACCTCTGTATATTTTGTTTAGGAATTTGATATCCTGTAATGCTTAGAATTGTTACCAAGGAATCAGAAACTTCAAGTCTTTTTTAACTTTACCATGCAGCTTTATAAGTACCTTCTTTGTCTGTCTCATTGGAAAAAAACATGTTCAAAATTTACCACACTTTATCAGTATTGTATAACTCTAGTGCTTATATCCTTAGAAGTAAAATTACCAGATTTATGTAGGTTTTGAAATGGAAAGTCTTAGGCAAGCAGGAGATAAAAGAAGAAGAAATGTGTTTTTCTTTTCCTCTGTAAAACTTTGAAGTATATGACCTTTTTATTGTAAGAAATACACCATTAAGACTCATCTCGTTGCCCTATATATATAGCCAGTAAATGTTCTCATAAATATTTACATACTATATATACAGATATTTTGATATGGCGACATTTCCCTATTAAGAAGAGAAAAGTAAGATATTTTTCAAACTATATATATTTTTAAGACAGGGTGTGATACACATATCACTTATGAGTAAGCCTTGCAATAGCCATAATACATGCGGCAGACAGTTGAGTAAGCATGGTCAATATTAAGATTTCCACAATTGACTCAAGTGGGTAAAATTGATTTTTTAAACCTATAACCCATTATCAGGATGCATTTAACTTAACCAAACTCACATGGTGGTATTTGCATTCTTGTGTGGCTTGGATTTTCTGTCTGTTGCCGAGTAAATGCTAAGGATAGGGAAGTGGAGGTCTTCATAGACAGTGGATCTGAGATCCATAAGGACACTTTTTAACTAGTGGAAGAAAACCTCTGTGATTTTGTTCTATTTTTAAAATTCAGACTAACTTGCCTGTATCAATGATGGTAGGTAATGCATTTCAGAGTTGTCCCACCATTTTTTTTTTTTTTATGTCCCCTGATGAGAAGTGTGTCTTTTCTGGATTGGAGAAGGTTTACTAGAATTCTACAACCTCGATATTTGTCATGGAGGAAATCTGGTAGCTTAGTGACTTTCCTTTTTTCATTCATGGTATCGTCTTTTTCTTGCTTTCTAGTTTCCTAATCAACCTAACTCTTGTTTGAGGACTGTTCTTTATGGGGCAGTGGCAGCATATTGCTTGTTGTAGCTACTACCTTTAACATAGCTCCCCGGTGACGTCTCAATAGTTCCAGAAGAGCAAAGTTAATATTTAGGAGAGAACTCCTCTTCCTTATCATGATGCACTTTACAAAATCACAGAGTGCCGCAGCTGGATGGAATCTCTATAAGCATCTATAGTTGGGCATTCACAAGCTGCTGGCCTACCAACCCTCATCTCAGCATCATTTAGCTTGACTTGCATAAGAGTTTTGCTTGTTTGTCTTTTTGTTCGATTTTAGTCTGAATCTCTTCAAATGAAGCATTGCTATAGACTCCAATACTCCTTGGTTTCTCACAGCTATCTACTTGACAGCATAAATGCTACCTAACTAATCTACTGATGTATTTATGTTTATAACCTATAATCTATTGAGTTAAATCATATGAAATTGCCATTTGTTTTATATTTAAAAGATAAGTATTAGAAACGCCAGGTAATTCAATCTTCTTATTTCACAGATGGAAAACATAGTTCTAAATAATGACTCGTTCAACAGAGCTCTTAACATCTCAAAAACAGATAGACTCCCCCCCCCCCAAGAATTTCTAGGTAAAGGATCATTTTATTAGATTGACAAACTTTACTATTAAAATGAATTTACCCCTGGGATTTATAATTTCTGAAGCCTTATGTCTGTGTGAATAATTTATTCTATTTTTTTTTAGATTAGGATTGAATAGGTAGGAAGATGATTAGGAAAGGAAGTGAATACCAAAGTCCAAGAGGGAAAGAAGGGTGCCACGGAAGAAAGGGTATGGGCACACATGAGAGAGAGAGAGAGAGAGAGAGAGAGAGAGAGAGAGAGAGAGAGAGAGAGAGAGAGAGAGAGAGAGAGAGGGAGAGAGAGAGAGAGAGAGAGAGAGAGAGAGAGAGAGAGAGAGAGAGAGAGAGAGAGAGAGAGAGAGAAAGAAGAAGAAGAAGAAGAAGAAGAAGAAGAAGAAGAAGAAGAAGAAGAAGAAGAAGAAGAAGAAGAAGAAAAAAATGAATATGGAATGCAGGCAGCAATTCATGGGAGTTGAGTGGAATTTTCTTGAAATGCTGTTGCCTTTGTAGATATACCACTTGCTTTATGTGGATTAATTGTCATAAAAAATCAATATGCTATAAGTGATATAAGTAAATTTTAATATTCTTTCATTTAACAGATTCTTGGTGTTACCCACATTTAATGATCAGCCTAAAATTGGAAATAGATATTTATTGCAGGGCTCTAAGTTATGAGTTGATTTTATAATTGAGTTGGGACAAAGATATGATTATAGTTTATTCATTACTAGAGGCCCAATGCATGGAATTCATGCATGAGGGGGAGTGTATCCCTCAGCCTAGCCTGCACCCTCCCCAATCTGGGACATCCCTCTCACAATCCAGGACTGCTGGCTCCCAATTGCTCACTTCCCTGCCTCCTCCTCCTCCTCCTCCTTCTTTTTCTTCTTCTTTTTTTAAAAAAAATATATTTCATTGATTTTTTACAGAGTGGAAGGGAGAGAGATAGAGAGGCAGAAATGTCTATGAGAGAGAAACATCAACCAGCCTCCTCCTGCACACCCCCCACCAGGGATGTGCCCACAACCAACGTACATGACCTTGACCAGAATCGAACCCAGGACCCCTCAGTCTGCTGACCAATGCTCTACCACTGAGCCAAACCGATTTCGGCTTGCCTGCCTTCTTGATTGCCCCTAACCACTTCTGCCTGGCAGCTTGATTACCCCCTAACCACTCCCCTGCCAGCTGATTAATGCCTAACTGCTCCCCTGCTAGCCTATTTGCCCCCAACTTTCCTCCTCTGCTGGCCTGGTCAACCATAACTGCCCTCCCCTGCAGGCCTGGTCCCTGCAACTGCCCTCCCCTGATGGCCTCTTGTGGTGGCCATCTTGTGTCCACATGGAGGCAGCCATCTTGTGTGTTGGAGTGATGGTCAATTTGCATATTATTCTTTTATTAGATAGGACATGCACTCTGGCTTTAAAAATGCCTTTGAAATGCATGCATGTTGATGAAACTGCATCTGTGTATCTAAGGGGAAAAACCTGTCCTTTATGTTCAAGAATACTGGGAAAAAGGGTTCTGAAATTGATTTTGGCAGTTAATAAAAGTAAAGAATTATAATATTGCATTGTACTCTAAATATTAGAACAGAGTCGCTTAATTACAAGTGGCTGGTTTTTCAGTTTATATCTCTATGCTTGTTATAAGATCAATAGGGATTATTTTTTTATTTTTCTAGTTCTAAACAACAGCCCTAACGTTAATCATAATTATGTTCTCAGTAATAAAAATGTGCAACATCCTCAAGAGTTTATCCAACCTTAAAGCTACATTGTCTTCTTAGATTTCTAGGACAACCCACAAAGTGGGCATTAATATTGTTCCCATTTCTCAGATGGGGAAATTGAGGTTTGGAAACAGAAAGTAGACTGCCATGAAGTGGCAGGGGTGAGATTATAGAATCTGGATCATTTTTCTCTAATTCCCACGTGTTGTTCCCCATTCACTTGGGGAGAGAGGGCAGAAAAGAGAACCTCCCACACGCAGACTCTTCAGAGTACCGGCCAGTTTGTACACCCACAGAGATCCTCCTGAAAAAGCTCAGAGAAGGTACTCAGGTTCTGACTAACTGAGGCCTCTCGAACCACCCACACATTTGAATTTGCTGCATAGGAGACATTACTGTATCCTGTCTTCATGGCAGATCAGAACTTTTATTATCATGCTATTCTTCTGCTTTTAGAAGGGTCATAGCTCTATGCCTTTCATTACTTAGGGAAATATCACATTATTAACCAGGGGCACTGAGGGGTGTATATTGGAACTAGTGGCACAAATGTGGACAGATGATATTTCCCAGTGGTCTTCTGGAGAACCTATCCGTACGTGTTGCAGAATTTCAAGGCACATTAACAGAGAGAAGCGCTGTTCACTGCATCCCTTCTGTCCACGAGGGAGTAGAGTGTGTAGGGAAAAAAGTTCCATCTCTACTTCTCTGTAGCTATGAAATGATTTTTTTTTTCATTTTGATAAGGAATATCAGCCTTCACAATTGAGAAAATTCAGTTAGAATTATTGAAATGATTGCACTCATTGGGTAGTTATATGAAGAGGGCTCATTTAAAAACAGATCTTCTGGTGTTTTTCTCAAAGATAATTTTCTATCACCCCATTGCAGGGAGGAGGGCAGCTCTGTGGCTGGGGGTCAGCTGGGAAGTGAGGGCGAACAGCTGCTTTTTCCTATAACATGTCCATCGCTTGCCGAAAGAGTGAAAGAGCTAAGGGGGCCTGTATTAGGGCAGAGGAATTATGGGAGATAGTTTTCCAAACGATTTTATAATGAAGCTGCACTAATTATATAAAGGAAATATGTTTACAATACCAATGAATAATGAAAATCTTTATTAGATGCTAAAATTGTGTTAACAGTTTTCTGCATATTTCCACCAGCATTTAACTTGGGTGAAAACAAGAAAGACTCACAGCAATATACATTTCAATTATATGTAATAGTCACTTAAAAAATCGGGGCTTGGCTGTATTGCATGTATCTTTCCTGGGTAATTTTTTTTTTCTAAACAGCAAGAAATGAACATAATAGACCTTATGAAGAAAAATACACCCAAGTCAATGTATTGGGGTATTAAAAGTTTTAAGCACACCACACACTATTTTATTTGTTTCTGGAATCATAGTTCAATTTTGGACCAAGTGACAGTTCATAAGGAAACAACTGTCAGAAGGTTCTCTCTCTCTCCCTGCAGTTGCCTTTTCTCTAGATCCTTGGTAATAATGAAACTACCTTGCTTGAGTGCATTACCATTTTTGGTACAGTGAAAGTGACCCATTTTATGTGTCACAAACTAATATTTTTTGAAAGTCCTCAGTGTTTTAGGTGAAATTCAGAATGTAATAGAGAGAGACTTGACCCTCAAGAAAGTTACAATCTAAAGGCAATCTGTCCTTCCATGGTGACATGATTGCCAGGGAAGTGACTGCTGGCCCTCTGAAGAGAGCAATCGTCTTTCCCTTTGGTGCTTTGCCATGGGAAGTCCTGGGCCTTAGCTATTCATTTTAGAAGACAATTTGTAAAAAAAAAGTCTTAAGAGTACTCTTCTAATTTAAGATATCTATTTAACTTTCCCAGGCCAGAATGTGTGTTTTCAGTTGTCTATGTGTTAGACCTTTGTTTGCATTCAGAACGTTGACAGTTCACACCAACTTCTGCCACAGACACTAATCGCAGTAAAGAGCAACCAGGAATTTCCAGCATAAGGTATTGCAACAAGTGAGGTCACCTGGGGAGAGACAATCTGGGCTTCTTATTGTCCTGTTGGACATAAATGCTCTGTAGTATTTCATCCCATAGCGCTTGAATTCTGGCCTTGGAGGATCTGACAAGGTAGGGAGACAAGATTTTCATTGTCTCTCCTAAGCTCCTGATGTTTCTGCCCAAGGTCTCAGTTTCTGATTATTTCCATGGCCCACTGTGATGTAACACCTTAGAGCCCTCACCATGCTTGTACAAGTGCAAGGAGTGTCTGTCTCATTTTACCAGGGAGCTTGTTTGAGAGTATTGCTTGTGAGCCAGGGAACAAACAAATTAGCAAAAGAAGTTATCAGTGCTCATTCCATTTTAATTGTTATAATATAATTTAAAAATAGCTTTGAAACTATTTTAAATTTTTGTGATCTTAAAAAATATTTGCAGTCATGAAAAGGATCACACACACACACACACACACACACACACACACACACGATAATTTGGTGTTCATCACAAATAGACTTTTAGCATCCTGTCATTAGTCTCTGATGTTATAATTTATGAAGTACAACTCTTACATTGTACATTCCATGGATGATAGGTCCTGATATTGTATTTGGTGAAGGAGGCAGTCACAAGAAAGTCTTAGAATTGCTTTATATATTTCATAATATTAACTAGTAATTATTTAATACAGATGGTTTGACTTTGGGTGGTAGATACACAGTGCAATATACAGGTATTGTATTATAGAAATATATACCTGAAACCATCATTCTATTAACCAATGCCACCCCAATACATTTAATTAAATAATAATAATAATAATAATAATAATAATGATGTTGGTTTTTTTTTTAGCTTGGGTCATAGTTGTAAACTGTTCCTTCTCTGAATATTAAGATGTAGTAGCTTTTTTACTAAGAAAGTGAAGGTCCAAGTCCAAGCTCAGACCAAACTATACCATTTTGCGCGTGTGTGTATTCTGTTGTGAGCTTTGGTTCTTGAATATAAGCTGGAGCTGCTAAATATTAAGATAGTTCCTTTACTCTATATACTTATCCAATGATAGAAACCATGGCACAAATTTTGTGGAGATGTTTGTTTAACTACTGGAGGTTATCCCAGTGGCAAGTTCATCCTTATTTGATAATAATGAAACATAAGTTTTATGTGTTTGCTTGAGTAAGATTGCCATCTGGTAAATAATATGTTTTGTGAGTGTTTATAACAATCATGGTTTAAGCCAAAATTGACTTATCGTGATTGCTGCAAATAACACTTGAGTGTCCTAACTGGTTTGATTTTTTTTTCTTTGTTGAATTGAGAAAATGTATTTTATGAAGCTTCCTGCATTTATTTATAAAGTATTTTGTGGATTTTAAAGCCCGAGTTTTCAAAAGCAATAATTACAGCTGATTACTATCTCCATACAGTACTTCTGCTCTAAAGTAGAAAAAAAAAGATTGTTTACATAGCATCATAAGTATTGTTTATATATGCTTATATATTTGGTTTTGCCTTCAACAAGTTAGAAGTTTATTCCTTTGTGAATTGAAGAACGCTAAACATTCTCACCTCGGTTGAATAGCATATTAAGAAAGTGTGGCTAAGGCTCAGCCAGGAGTGCCTCTGTGCATTATTTCTCAGGCAGCAATAGCATTAGAATTAATTGTGCAAGTGGTCTTAACCATTATCTCTTCTTAAAAAAGGAGGAACTTATGATATAATTCCCCCCCACCCCTCAGCCTAAGTAAAGCTGAGAGTGTCTTGTCTCCACGTCACGTGTAAAACAGCTTCTCTAATTGCTACAGGATTAATTTTCAACATATCAGTTCAATTTAAAGACTTCAAGTGAGATTCGATGAGTTGTTCTTAAAAACGTCAATTAAAATCTTTAGTTGCTTTGCATATGAAAAGGAACAGAAAGAAATGAGTATTAAGACTAGAAATTTGAGCTGAGTCCACAATGGGGGTCTAGAGTTGGTTACTAATTTTTGGTTAGAAGATCAGGAGTTTGATTCTTCATGTCCATCAGTTATTTTCACTCTCTTCTAAGGTCAGGGCAATGGCACTTGGTTCTAATTGAGGCTCTTTACTTTTGGGTGGCATGATCTGGAAGGGCACAAAATAGGCTGAGAGTATAACTGGATCAACACAAAGTGGTAGTTTGGCCAAAACCGGTTTGGCTCAGTGAATAGAGCCTTGGCCTGCAGACTGAAAGGTCCCAGGTTCAATTCCGGTCAAGGGCATGTACCTTGGTTGTGGGCACATCCCCAGTGGGGGGTGTGCAAGAGACAGCTGATCAATGATTCTCTCTCATTGATGTTTTTAACTCTCTATCCCTCTCTCTTCCTCTCTGTAAAAAATCAATAAAATATATTAAAAAAAAACAACAACAAAAAAGTGGTGGTTTGCTCTTTGAAAAAAATGTTTTTCTTATATTTCTCATAGCTTCATTAAAATTGTTTTATTTATATATACAGCATATTTAGATACTTTTCTTAGTTTTATCTTTAACTCCCCTCTCAGTTTATATTCTTGCTTTGGGGCTGTTCACATCCTCTCACAGGTTCAACTTCTGCTTACATGTGTATCATTCCAAGTATACATGCTTTCTCCCCAGCTTTAGATCTCTAGCCATACACAGCAGCACTCCCATATAATTGATCAGTGGTTCCTTAAACAATTGTTCATCTTCTTTCTTTGCTCTTTCCACTTCATACGTACCCATTACTATGGACATGTTGCCTCTAGATTATGACTCCAGATTCCACATTTCTAGTATAAAGAGATTACCTTCCCTTTGGAAATCTGTTCTTCCTCCTGTGTTGTTCATTTTAGAGAAAAGGAGGACCTCCACCCAGATCATCATGGTCATCCAAGATTCTATCACCTGATCCTCCATAGCTAGTAGGTAACCATGACCTGCTTTTTAAGCAGCTTTCAAATCTATTTCTTCTTAAGTCCAGCCACTTCTGCCTTAAATCCAGCCTTTGTAATACCTTGCCTGGTTGTGGTAGGTACTTCATAACCAGTTTCATCCTGCCAAATAGTCTTTTCAATGCCATCTTATAAATCCCTGCTAAAATGATCAATAAAAATGCAAATTTGAATGTACCCTTCTCAACCCATGACATTCTTGTCACTTTTCTGTCCCTGAAGATGAATATAGTGGTTGGCACATAATAATAATGGTATTAACCTCATTGCATTTTTTTAAGGATTAGAGTATTCATATAAAACATAAACATTAGGCATTAGTTACCATTATCATCACCATTGTCGCAGTAGTAGTTTTAACAAAGGGTTAAGCAATATCTGTACAGAGCTGGTCATGTTTGGATGCAAGTCAAGCCCCCCCAGCAGCACAGAAGAAGCACTGTGGTCTGGCTCAGCCAGCACTCCAGCATCATTCCATGCTATCTTCATAAACCCACCTGGGCTCCTGCATTTCCAGACCTCCAGTACTCAAATGCTTTTCTCTTGTATGCTCCTCTGCTCAGCTTATCATTACTCATTTTTCAAGTCTCAGCCTATGTGTCCCCTTTCTCTGGCACTGGGCTAAGTGTCTGTCTCTCATGCCTATGGCATCCTGGCATAGCCCAAATGCAATATTTATCACATTGATACAATACGTTCTCAGGCTGGTCTGTCTTACCTGCTTTTAAACTTCTTCCTGACAGCCACTTTCCATCTACATCTTCCCATCTCCTGGGCCAGTGGCTGGCACAAGACAGCTATATAGTTCCTCAACGTATTTTCCACCATAAGATTGTGCTTGTTGCTGTTTGTTTACTTTGAATTTTCTTCCTCTTGGCTTGACTTAATTTAAATGGCATTTTTGCTGCAAAGCCTTTTGTGACCTACCTGAACAACCTCTCTTTGCCATTACATAATGCACGAGTGATGTGGAAGCCTGTGGTGAAGCATGGGCTTTGAGTGGGGCAGGGCTGCCTTGTAGAATGGATTCCCCTAGCAATTTGTTCCTTAATTCCTTTCCCTATACATTGTGATTTTAGTACCTGCCTCACAAGATTACAAAATCCATTACAGATGGAGATACAGGAGGAAATATGTGCAAAGAGCCTGGCACTCTTGGTGGTTGTAAATACTTCTATCCTGACTATAGTGTTCAAATCAGATGATTTTTGTCTTTGATGGGATGATAATTATCTTATTTAGAGATGGGGAATGGATGATTATAGTCTCTGAGGTTAAATCTGCACTTTAGGAAAAATTAGAAAATCATTATAATGAATAATTATTTTTTGAGATCTTTTGTCTCTAGCCTGCCTTACGATCTTGCCAGGTATGTCTTCTTTATCTGGTTTCACAATTTAAGGAACTGGTATTCATTGAAACTAAACTATTATCAATAAGCATCACGATTTTAAAAACAATTGATTTGTTTGACTCAACAGTTCCACTTTGCATCCTGAGGAAACAAAATCAGAGGTGCACACAGAGCACACAGAGATATATGTACTTGGATACTTACCCTGGGATTGGATATTAGAAAAACACACACAAAACACTCTGATTTTTTGAACACAAGGGATTATTTAAATATGCTATGGCACATTAAAAAAAAACACAACAACAACAATAAAACACACCATAAAACTTAAATCTTATTCATTAACACTCTTAATCTGTTTGCTTTTTGAACATTTTTCAAATAAAAGTTGTGTTTTTCTAAGGATCCCCTTCTTCATTTGTATATCTGAAAACTGTAGGTCAAAATTGCAATACTTTTTTTTCTCCTGTTTCTGCTCTTATTTTTCTGTTTTGATATTCTGGGTATTCCCCAAACTGTATACACACTTTACCAGCTGATAGCTCAACGTTCCGCCCCCCCCCTCCCCCCCCAGATTTAACACATTGGAATTAATAATTATTTAAAATGTATATGTATTTTGGGGGAACACCCTACACATTGATCTAGTTTCTTTTTCTGGAGATATATAAGGATTTCTATTCATTTTTATGTTGGAAATGTTAGGCAAATTCAAACCAGAAGTGTGACTTTCAGCACAAGGAAAGCTATGATTAGAAAAAAAAAAAAAAAAAAGAGTCACTTAATAGTATTCCAAAACAAACCTATCATTTCTGGAGAGCCCACCAGTTTACTTAGCCAATGAGGATATAAATATTTGCATATCTGATAGGCTAATGCCTGCTCTAGATTTAACACATGGCACACAGCTGCTGGAGACTGATGATTTTTACTCCTGCAAAGTCAAATATTAACTAAACCAAATGATATATTTTTAGCTTCTGTTGATAGAAATTTTACAAAGTGGCTTGAATACCTGAGATAAAAGCCATGAATATTTTTTCAAGGTAAAAGTAATTGTTTATAAAAACTGGCCCAAACAAAGGTGACATAAGATGTTTGATGTTAGAGGAAAATGCATGTGAAAAGACAGTATTAGAAAAATTATATAAAGCAATAAACTGAGTGTTCAAACCACCCAGTTTTCCTTAAGATTAAAACAAACCCTTCCTACTCCAAAAGGCTCTCAGGATTATCTATTAGAAAATGTTAGCATTTCTTTTTTCACTTTTCCGTAGTTCCAAACATAGTGTTAAACTTTTTGATCTGTAGCTAATCCAGGGTTCTTTATGTTACAGGATATTTTAAAAGTGGATTTTTTCAACTTTTTAAAATGATTGATTTTGATATAAGTCTATAAAAAATCCACCCTTTTGCCTGCGTGGTAGCACAGCCACACGTACAAAAAGCACGCTAAGGAAGCCCAGGTGAGGTCATCCTCCACAGGCATCTGGAAAGGGGGCGCTCAGGGCAGGTGTGCTGTGCCTGGGCATCCGGACAAGTGTGATTAGAAAGCAATTTCTGCCATACCTTCTTCAGACTATCAGCCATTCCAGGTGAAAGCTGTCTGGGAATAATTGTGCTATGGTAAAAAGTTGGGTCAATTTTACATTTTAAAAAACTGAATGCAATAGCACACATAAAAATAGTGACCATTGCTGAAACCGGTTTGGCTCAGTGGATAGAATGTTGGCCTGCGGACTCCAGTCAAGGGCACGTACCTTGGTTGCGGGCACATTCCCGATAGGGGGTGTGCAGGAGGCAGCTGATCAATGTTTCTCTCTCATTGATGTTTCTAACTCTCTATCCCTCTCTCTTCCTCTCTGTAAAAAATCAATAAAATATATTTAAAAAAATAAACATTTAGTACAAGGAATATCTGCTGTGTTGCATTGAACTTGGGCATCTCTTGTTTTTTTTGTGTGTGTGTTTTTTTTTAATATGTGTTTATTGATTTCAGAGAGAGAGGCGGGGGAGAGGAAGGAAGAAGGAGAGAGAGTGAAAACCCAGTTTTAAAATTCTATCTGTAGCATGAGTCATTGTTTATTATCTTTTGGGAATATTTTATTGAACATTTTTTTAGATAATAAAAGCTTATTGAAAATTTCAAGGGACATAAAGTAAGAAATATGCTCTAACTGGAAACTAGCCTTTAAAAGAAACATGGGAGTTGGGGTGGATGGGTGGGTAGGGTTGATACTGTAATAGATGGGCAAAACTCTCAGATGTCTCTGGTGGAACTGTAAGACCCGCTTTGGAAAACTGCTTGGGAATGTCAAAACATTTGTTTTGATGAGCAATGATGATTGATAAATGTAATAGTAACTTAAATCAAGTAAAAAACTTGATTGAACTATAACTATCCCAAAAAAAGAAGAAAAAGAAAAAGGAGGAGGAGGAGGAGGAGGAGGAGGAGGAGGAGGAGGAGGAGGAGGAGGAGGAGGAGGAGAAAAAGAGGTGTACTGGAGCTTCCTAACACCAAATCTTGGTGAAGATGTAAAGTAATTGAAACTCTCATACAAGGACTAGAGTTTCCAGTGAAGTTACACTTAGACTTTCTCTCTGATCCATCACCACCATTCCTAGATATTTACCCAAGAGAAATGAAAAACTACATCTACAATAAAAGACTTGTATTGGAAAATTCATATCAGCTTTACTCATAATACCCCAAACCAAAGCAATCTAAATACCCACAAATAGGAGAATGGGCAATTGTGGTATACTTATACAATGAAATACTAACCAACAATGAAGACATAATACATTCAGAAATATGGAGGAAACTAAAAACATTGTGTTGAGTGATAGAAACCTGATATGATCACATATGTCTCCGATAGATGGTGACTGACTGGAAGGAGACATGAGAGGACATTCCTCGGTGATGGAATTTAATTGGGATGGTGGTTATATGTGTGTATTTATCAAAATAAATCAAATCGTACTCTTAGGATCTGTGCATTTAACCATGTGCAAATTTTACTTCAATAAGAAAAGGTGGGGTTGGGAAGAGGCTTTTTGGTAAGTGGAAAAGTTGACAATAGGAGGATGAAGGACCTACCTGATTAAAAAACATACACAATAGGATGTTAATGGTTTATGGACAGGAAAGTAAATATTACTTACAGCAATGATTGGGAGAGATGAATTCACTTAGTTCTCAAGTGGAACGTGTTCTAAAGTTTAGACAAAGCAGCAGTCCATAATTATTTCACTCTGCCCTTCATGCTAACAGGAAACCAAGCAAAGCAAACAAGCAAACAAAAATGAAGTAAGTCTCCTTTCTCATATTAAATTATTCCTCATAATTACAGAACATCTAATAACATAAGTACCTCCTCAAATTTAGAAAATAGCAGATATTTCCTGTTTTGAAAGATGGGGCTTATGCCATATTGTTGTTAGGAAGGTCCCAAGTGGTATCTCGCATTCAATTTCTATACTCAAGACTCAAGAAAAACATGAGGAATTTGTTAAAATAAGAGGATGGAGTTTTGCTACTAGAGAGCAGCTAATAATTGAGAAGTGGTTCCAAACCCAGGCAACCACAGGACATAACTATTCACCCATTCTTCATGGTTTTTGTTTTTGTTTTTTTAATCCTCACCTGAGGATATTTTTCCATTAATTTTTTGGAAGAGTGAAAGCGAGAGGGAAAGACAAAGAAACACAACAATTGGTTGCCTCCTGCACAAGCCCCGACCAGGGCCCAGACCAGGGAGGATCCTATAACCAAGGGATGTACCCTTGACTGAAATCAAACCTGGGACCTTTAGGTCTGCAGGCTGATGCTCTATCCACTAAACAAAACTGACCAGGGCTTCCCCATGGGTTTTTGAGAGTAGGCACAGAACCCTAGGTTTTAATTGTGTATGAATTGAGCTTCCATGAAAATGGATACAGATTAGTGTAACTCTTCTAGAATGCCTATTTTCTGAGCACCTAGGCTGCTGTTGATTACTGTTTTCCTTTATTATTAGGGTGGGGAGTTGTTGGGGAAGTTCATTCATGACTGATAGGTCAGTTCAAACATAAACAAATTTTGACTCCAGGTTATGAAACATAATATATATTTATTTCATTAGTAATCCGTTCAGTAACCTGATTCAGATTTTATATAATGTAACTTCACTGAATACAAAATCACTTTGTATTCTATCTTGATTAATCTATGAAAACTTCATTTTGATATAGATTTAAAAAACCTTCAACAAGTCAACTTCAGACTAGTAAATTAGTTTTTCATATAAAGGAGGACATGGCTGATTTATAGAGTTCCTTTGAAAAACAGCATAGTATTTTATTTATTTTAAAAATATATTTTATTGATTTTTTTTACAGAAAGGAAGGGAGAGAGAGATAGAGAATTAGAAACATGGATGAGAGAGAAATATCGATCAGCTGCCTCCTGCACACTCCCTACTGGGGATGTGCCCGCAACCATGGTACATGCCTTTGACCGGAATCGAACCTGGTACCCTTGAGTCCGCAGGCTGACGCTCTATCCACTGAGCCAAATCGGTTAGGGCCAGCATAGTATTTTAAAAGATTTATTTTAAAAATACTTTTGTAGAGAGAAAGGTTTAATAACTTCCTCATTAATATGTCTTCTTTTTTTCTTTAAAATGCTTTATTTTTTTTGGGGGGGGGTAGCTTTTGTCCCACTGTTGAAATCATATTCATCTCACAAAAGTTTAAGCTCTGTATTAAAAACATCTAAACATGCAATTCCTGTCTTCAAATACTTGAAGGCATGTCATGAAGCTGAGAGAGTAGTATTCTAGATTGTTCTTGTAGAGACGACTTTCTAAGTGGTAGAGGAAGATTTCCAGGGAAACTAAAGATGCGTAACATTTGGAGAATAGAAGTAGTTGAGTTTCCTGAAATAGATGCTTATCACCAAAAGGTTCGAGTCTCTGATGTTAGATGACCTCTCTTAGAAATGCCACAAAGGGAATTCTGCAGTGTGTGAGAAGTTAAACCACATATCTCCTCATTTCCCAGCAGCTCTAAGACTAGATTGACTTGATCGACATGGATTTTTGTTGAGTAATACTTCTTTAGAAACAGGTATCTGTAAAAAGGCGATTT
Organism: Pipistrellus hanaki; assembly: GCF_964339955.1. Taxonomy (NCBI): domain Eukaryota; kingdom Metazoa; phylum Chordata; class Mammalia; order Chiroptera; family Vespertilionidae; genus Pipistrellus; species Pipistrellus hanaki. The sequence continues at coordinate 29,414,365 of NC_140514.1, forward strand.
CTAATATGGCCTTAAAATGATGGCGCTGGCCAAAGCCGGTTTGGCTCAGTGGTAGAGCGTCGGTCTGCAGACTGAAAGGTCCCAGGTTCGATTCTGGTCAAGGGCATGTTCCTTGGTTGCGGGCATGGTGTGCAAGAGGCAGTTGGTCGATGTTTCTCTCTCATCGACGTTTCTAGCTCTCTATCTAAAAATCAATAAAATATATTTGAAAAAACTGATGGCGCTGGATTTACCTGGTAGAAGGTGGAATGGCTTTCTGTTTTCCTTCCCTAAAGCATGAAATTCCTGACAAGCGGTGCCAAAGACTGCTTCTTACTCAGGGAACCTGGATCTGTATAGGAAATATCCACAATAAGTGTAACCTGAGAGTCTTCCAAATACTTGAAGGCAGTGTATCAATCCCCTCCTCCCCCCTCCAGGTGTCCCTCTGCAGACAGAGCACACTACTTCCTTCCATCATTATTCATAGTGTATGATTTTGAGTTCCCACATTTTTCAATAACTCTTGTTTTGAATATATCTCAGGGAGTGACTTACCATCTTAGATATAGCTCTCAGAAATCAGCAAAATATGGTAGGCCACACTTTTAATGGTAGAGGGAGACCATTACCTTTATTATTGGGATTTTGTTGCTGTACATGCTGCTTAAGATTGAATTAACATTTTTGGCAGCGATATCTTGATTTTTTTTTTTTTATGCACATCGAGCTTACAGCTTACTAAGAGTCTTAAATACTTTTCAGTCAAGCTTTTATTTCTAGGCCACTTTTTCCAAATCTTTCTCCTTTTGTAATAATTTCTCTTTTTATCCAGTGGAAAGTTTTACTCCCTATTAAATTGAATTTGACTTGACTCAACCTATCCCAACATGCCGGCGCATTTTCAGACTGCCATTGCGCCATCATCTGACATAGCAGGTTTCTCAGCTTTGAGGCACTCAAGTATTCAGTAAACATGGCATCTACATGTGGAATCAAATCATTGATGCTAGACAACGCTATGCAAGAGTTCCATGTTCCATCCCTTTCATGTTGAACATGTTTTTTCTCTTCAGAGCCATCGGCACTTTCCTTAGAGGCGGTCCAGGTATCAGTTGTGAGTTCTCTGGATCTTGAGCATTGAGCCATAAAGTTATTGACAACCTCTGGGTACCACTATCTCTCCTGTACATCTTCCAATCATCTCTCCTAGACTTGATGTGCCCCCCCTCAGATATATATATAAAAGAATAAACACATTATATATATATTAGCTCTCTTTGACAGAGAAAGAAAAAAAAAAACTGTTGTTGATTGGCCCTACTTTCTCTCTTTGCTTAGTTATTTTGTTCCCCAAGTAAACTTTTTAACGCTTTTCATTTTCCATTTGCTCTAGATATAGCTTTCAAAGACTACATTGTCATGGGGTTTTTCACAAGTCTTTGCTCACTGTAGGCTTTCTGTTCACATGATATTGTTCCTCCCTGCCTCACCATTGGTGACTTACCCTCCTTTACTCCAGGTAGGCACCTTCACAGAACTTGCCATTGTCATGAGGGTCCCAGTGCTGCCACATGACTTATTTGGAAACCTGTCCCTTCTATGTTGTCAGAATTTCATTTCAGAAAGTCTCCGAATTGTCTTGAGATGCTCTTGTTTTTATGAGTCTCCAGCCTGAGATCTTGCTTACCTTTCCATGTAACACTTGGAAATCACCTTTTCTGAATTCTACAGTACCAATATGGCTATGCCTTGCTCTTTTTTTGTTTTATCTTCTTGAACTCTGAAATAACACAGCCACTTTAAAAGCATCCAATGTCCCAAAACTCTAAAATATTACATTTTTATGACATTTAAATGCCACATTTATTTTCAAAATTGACTTATTGCTACCAAAAATATATTTGTCTTGCCTCTGCAAGTAGAATGCAAATGTTTTGTTTCCATTGCATGTTTGTTGGATGTTAGTGCAATTTGCCATGTGCTAAACATCCTTTATGTATTTGTTAACTCAATGTCAACTCTTTCAAATATAATTTATTTCAGTTAGAAAGAATTTTACTAGTGTCCCCATATTCCTAGTACTGTGTTGTGGTAAAATTAAGAAAAATATAAGAATATTCTCTGTCTTCAAATTATTTAGTATTCTAGAGGCCAGAAACACAAAAATTAATGCACTGTGTGTGTGTGTGTAATGGGGGCGTGGGGGTGTCTCTCAGCTCAGCCTGCATGCTCTCATAGTCTGGGGCCCCTTGGGGTATGTCCAAATTCTAACTAATGGCTTAGGTCCACTCCCCAGGGGATCAGGCTTAGGCTGGCAGTCAGACATCCCTCTGGCTGCCAGGAACCCTCTGTTAGTCAGACATCCCATGTGGAGGTGGGAAAGATTCCTGCCACTGCTGCTGCACTGGCCAGCCATGAGCCAGCTTCTGGCTGAGTGGCACTCCCCCTGTGGAAGCACACTGACCACCAGAAGGCAGCTCCTACGTTGAGCGTCTGCCTCCTGATCCTCAGTGCACATCATAGCAACCAGTCATTCCTGGTCAATTTGCATATTACCCTTTTATTATATAGGATACTTATGAAGGTATAATAACAAAACAAATAGCAAATAATATGAAATGGTCAGTGTGATGATGTCTCAATTTGCTTATCTACTCACCTCACCTAACAATGACTTATTGAGCACCTACTATATTCCAGATTCCTTAATAGGCCCCTGGAGCACAAAGATAAATAAGAAACAGGACTTGTCCTTGAGGGATACCATCCAGTGGAAGTGATGGGGATGGGCAGGTGATATGATTATAATTGGGTACATGAAAGCTAAGAGATGTGCACACAAGTCACCGTGGAGAGCATAGGAAAAGGAGACCAATGTGGTTTGTGCTCCTCAGAGAACACCTCATAGAAGAAGGGCAGGCATTTCAATCAGGGACTGCTTTTTTACCAGGCAGCAAGATGGAGAGCAGAACTCTTCAGAAAGGGAACAAAATAAACAGAGTGCAAGCAGAGGGAACTGTGGGCAGTTCTGCATGGGGGCATGTTTGCTTTGCATATTTGGGAGAAAGGGGTGGAGATGAGTGTGAGGGAAGCAGATATATAAATGGAGTGTTAAAAGTGATGGTTTTCCACTAGTGCTCTCTGGAATGCCTTGGGGCATTGGGATGAGGGCTGTGGAGCATGGGAAAGCTGTTCTGTAGTGCTCTGGGCCTCTCGTCTGGACAGCTCTGCCTTCATTTCTTTTTTCTGTTAGGCTTTGGAGTCAGCTTGTCTTGAAAGAATTGTTCTAAAGCTTTTTTTAAATTATTATTTATCATTTTTAATTTTTTTTATGAAGTCCAAAGGGGAAATCCTGGTAGAGTTTAAACAGATGGGCAACATGATCATCCCAGAGGTGGGGGAGAAAATAGATAGGAAGCAGGAAGGCTAGTAAGGTGGACATTGCATTTGCATGTTCAATTCCTTCAAAATGTAGGTGTTGCATACTGACCATGTGTGAGGTTAGCATGGTAAGAGCAAGAGCCAGGGGAGTATGGCAGTACAGAGAGAGCTTTGTGTCTGATGACTTTGTCACAGAAGCAGGACTTGAAGTAGTTCTTGAGGGACATATAGGATGTGAGGAGGGCTGAGCCTTTTCCTTGCTGTTTTCCTCCTTGGAACTCGTGATTTTGATGTTATTTAAAATGTATAGAAAAGTCACATTTTACTTTAAAAATAACTAAATCCTATAGAATGCTATGTAGAAGCACGGAAACATTTATAAACTGCATTCCTATTAAATTTTAAAAAAATATTGGAGATCAAGATAATGACTATTTTGGATTCACAAGTAATACATGCTGTGAACTTCCAGAACCTGGATTCTTAAGGATAAAATGACTCTCTTTTTAACCAAGATAAACATAACTCATTCCATCACTGGGCCCTGTGGTTAATGTGAAGGACTCCCTGAGCCTGCGCCCTGCTTCCCAATCCCGGTGGACAGAGAGCCACGTGCTCCTGGGACACATGGAGTCCACTTTATGGAGCTGAACATTGGGTTATAAGATACCATACATCCATGACAATATTTTTTTAAAATATATTTTATTGATTTTTTACAGAGAGGAAGAGAAAGGGATAGACAGTTAGAAACATCAATGAGAGAGAATCTTCGATCAACTCCCCCTTGCACATCCCCTACTAGGAATGTGCCCGTAACCAAGGTACATGGCCTTGACTAGAATCGAACCTGGGACCTTTCAGTCAGACCTTGCAGGCCAACTCTCTATCCACTGAGCCAAACCGGGTTTGGCAATCCGGGACAATCTTGAAGGAACTGAAAAGAAACATGCAAGAGTAATGGGACAACTGGAATTCTATCTAGAGGTTGGGGATCATTGAGCGTCCCTTGTGGCTTCCTGTGTGCCAGGCAATGTGCCCATTCCTCTTCTCATGTGACTGCAGGAAAACTGTTATCATGCTCCCTTTACGCATCTGAGGAAACCGCAGCTCAGAGTTGTCTGATAGCTTACCCACCAGACCACAGATAGTGGGTGACAGGGCTGGCTTTCAACCCAGGGATGGTCACACTCCAAGAGCATACTCTTAGCCACTCATGCCATGTTGTCTCCTAAGGCTTTAAGCTCCTGCTCAGGGCACAGATTGGTCAGAGACTCCTCTGGGAGGGGCTTATGGGAACTTGACAGTGTCATGCAGCCAGCTCAGCTCCAGACTCTCACAGCCCTGTCCCCGGGGACTGCCCCGGGACACTGCTCTATCCTTTAGGAACTGTGCTCTGCTGATAGCAACGGAGATGGGAAAGTCTTTCCTCTTGTGAGGAGAAAGCCGGTAAGAGGGCAATACAGGGCAGGCAGGTGGATGTCTGTGGGCATGAGAAACCAGGCCTCTTTTATGTTTTTCTTTCACTGCTTTTAGCACCAGTCAGAAGAATGATGGCCACTGAACCTCCAGCTGTCATAGCCAGGCGGGCAGGAAAAAAGGGGTCTGCAGCAGCTTGTCAGCTCATTACACAGCCTTCTCTGTTAACTTCTCATTGGCCCAAATATAGCCCCATAGTCACATGTAAGTTCAAAGGCGCCTGGGAAATGGGATCTGTTAGCAGAGCACACAGCCTCTGTAAACAAATACGAGATTATTGCAGTGGGAGAGGGGAGAATGGGTATTGAATAGGCAAGCTCATCTTCTCTGGCACATCTTCCCACCAGGAAGTTATGCAGGGTTTTTTTATTTTTTTATTTATTTTTTTTATTTTGGGATCGAAAGCTGCCCTATGGAACCTGTGCTGGATCTCTACTCTGACTTCCGTGCTGAAAATGGACCTAGTCAATCACAACACACGTTTACAGTCTTGTTCATGGAATTGACAGCCACTTTCTTTAACTCTGATTTGGAAGCTGCATAAGAATATTATTTTAAAAATATTCTCTGAATCGTTAGCCGCTGTGGTGCTAATGAGACAGAAAGCAACTCTTACCTCCAATGTACTAATAAAGATTCTGAAGCCAAAGAGATGAACAACCTTTATTCAAAATTAAGTCCAGGCACTGTGATCTGTGACAGCCAGTCCAGTGACTTGCTCTTTGTTTTCCTAGTGCACTTTTTTTTCTTCTTATATCTGCAGGTCATTCAGTTAAAAGTACAGCTCCTCAGGGAGATGGATGTGAGCCCAGGATCCCTACTTAGGTTGAAAATAAATTATATTTAAAAAAAAAAAAAAAAAAGAAGAAGGCACACCAAATCAGGGACTCTAAATTATAACTTTCAAATGTTACTGTTGAAAATGTACATTTTAAGTTCATACAAGTAAACATTAGCCTTTTATAGCTCCCCCACCCGGCACACACCAAACACCCTCAACAACCCCACAATAGTCTGTTATTGAGCAGATCACAATCACAACATTTATTTTAAACACTAAATACTAAGGTCAATGGCCAGGGCATTTGGCATATAGCAGATACCGCATACAGCAGATACCACAGCAACCAAGTCTCAGATTTCAGTGCTGTAATACAATCGACTTTTTATTTTTATTTATTTTTTCTTTTCTCATGCGCAGTCCACTGCAGAGTGGATGAATCTCCTGGGAGACCCAGCTATTCAGCAGTCTGGGCTGACGGATGCTCCACTGTACTGCCAGAGAGAGGGACCCTGGAGCATCCAGAGCGACGCCCATCATTTGGCACCTGTCTGAACCTTTAGATCTAGTATATGGCCTGGTAGCTGCAAAGGAGCTGAGAAGCTCCTGGGAGCAGAAAAGACTGTGATGAACATTACCTTAGTCCAATAGTGGGACCGTGGCTTTACACTGTGCGATGAACATCATCTTTCAACCCGGCCAGTGTTTCTCTCTGACTGTATGTATAACGTCAATCTAAATT